>NW_027507758.1:226155639-226460057 GCF_037356315.1 Lithobates pipiens
AAAAAAAAAAAATCTGACATTTAAAAAAAAAATATAGCTTTAAGAGGTATGGGCGGAAGTGACGTTTTGACGTCGCTTCCGCCCTCCTATGGTATAGAGACGAGTGGGGGCCATCTTAGCCTCACTTGTCTCTATGCCCAGCTGACTGAAGGACCCGATCGCCTCCGCCGCTACCGACGGCTCCGGTAAGCGGCGGAAGGTGCGGGAGGGCGGCGGGAGGGGGGGTGGCACCTCTCCCGCCGCCGATAGCGGTGATCTCGCGGCGAATCCGCCGTGGAGACCACCGTTATCGTACAGCCGACCGCCGCCTGAAGAGATGGATACCTCGGTTGTGGCAGCAGCTGCTGCCGTTACCGAGATATCCCTCTTCAAAAAATGGACGTACATCGTCGTGCGGCGGTCGGCAAGTGGTTAAATAGGCCGTTTGGCGCCAACACGGACGCACGCACACGACCGCGCACGTGCCCGCGCACCCGCGTACGAACGCATGCGCGTACGTACGATCGTGCACACCCACAACGATCGTAAACCAGAAGACCTGGAGGTCAGTCTCTTCATGCGATTTTCATGACATGTCCGCATCGAGCCGGTGACGTCAGACGCCGGCTCGATGGATGGGATTATTTAGACTGGCTCTATTTAGTTGGATGTACTGGCGGAAACGCTATGTCTGCTCCACATGCCGCATGTTGTTTATCGTAAGTTTTTACTTAGAGACTTTATTCGCTCCATACTCTAGTCTACTTACCTTCTGTACACTAATGCAGATTATATTCTATATATTAATAGGCACCCAGTGAAAGAGTTTTCAGCCTGTGGCAGGGGCGGACTGACCATTTGGCCACTTGGGCACTGCCCGAGGGCCCCGGACCACTAGGGGGCCCCATCAGGGTTGCCAGCCTCAGTAAAACCAGGGACAGTATGTAAAAATCAGTTTTTTTTTTACATCTGTCTCTGAAATGTCCCTTACCGAAATCCTTTTGGTCTAAGAATCCTGAGATTGCCTGGGGGCCCCATAATCTCCTATTGCCCGGGGGCCCCATAATCTCCTATTGCCCGGGGGCCCCATGAGTTGTCAGTCCGCACCCTGGCCTGGGATTTCTATCTAAATCCCACGTGATATGCTCCACACCAGGCATTGTGTATTTGGTACAGTGCCTTTGTGGGGGATTTTACGTGGGAAAAACTAAAAGACCCTTTTCCGTCCGTATGAGGGATCATATTAAACCTATATTGAATAAAAAGATTGTTACGGCTGTAGGCAGACATGTTGGTATTTGTCATGTGTTTAACTCAGATGTTGTTCGGTTTGTTGCCCTTGATCATGTTCCACTGTCCTCAAGAGGAGGCAGTGTTGATAAAACACTGCTTCAGCTTGAGGCAAGATGGATATTCAATCTGAGGGCCACAGGATTTCCAGGCTTCAACGAGAGCCTGAGCTATAGATCGTTTTTATAAACTTTGACTGACTAAATATCTACTCTTCCCTGGTGTCCTCGTTTGGCCGCCTGCCTGGGATTGGTGTTTTGTGGGGGGGGGGGGGGGGCTGTTGGGGGCTGTTGGGGGGGGCTGTGGGTGGGGTCATGAGTGGGGAGATTGTGTGCTGTTTCCCCCTCTTCCTTTTTTTTTCTTTTTCGGATTGATTATAAAATAATTTTTGTGAATTTAAATTTGATTAAATAATTCAAATGTATATTATTGTATATGTAAATGTTTTCCAGATTTTCTTTGGTGTGGCTCTCCACATTCCGGGCCCCCGGTGGTCTGTCCCATGGCCATTAGACATGTGCAGAGTAAAATATTTTGTTTCGGAATTTCGTTTTCGTCCGAAAAATTTATTTATTTAGTTACTCCCAAAATTTGTTTTTATTTATTTCGTTTTTCGTTCAAAAATTGCATTCTTCCGAAAATCCACATGAATTACGGTCGAATCTGTCTTTGAAGGCTTATGGTGTCTGTCAAATGTATAAAGAAGATTAGACGGATCTAGTATATAGCATACTTCGTGTGAACTTTAGAACCCTATTAAAGTCTATGGGACTCCAATATTCAAAATCTAAAGTACTAATTTTAAAGGCTAATATGCAAGTTGCTGTCCTAAAAAGTGTTTGGGGACCCGGGTCCTGCCCCAGGGGACATGTATCAATGCAAAAAAAAGTTTTAAAAACGATCGTTTTTTCGGGAGCAGTGATTTTAATAATGATTAAAGTGTAACAATAAAAGTGTAATATTCCTTTAAATTTCATACCCCCCGTATAAAAAAAATAAAAAAAAAGATTCCAGCGGTGGTAATCCACTCTTGCTATCCAGCGACGGATGATATCTCTCCAACGATGGTTGATCTGATCCAGCGCAGCGAATCCATCCATCTTCTGTCTCCACTGAGGAGACACTGCGGGATCCCGGCAGCCTGACGTTTGTTATATGCGGAGGGCGAGGCCACCCGTCAACCTGACCCCGCCCCCTCTGACACAAGGGGAAACCCGGGTTTCCCTCGTGACGTATGGGTGACCCCGCCCCCTCTGATGTAACGGAAACCTGCCTGTGTTACATCAGAGGGGGGCGGGGTCACCCATACGTCACGGGGAAACCCGGGTTTCCCCTTGCGTCAGAGGGGGCGGGGTCAGGTGACGGGTGGCCCCGCCCTCCGCATATAACAAACGTCAGGCCGCCGGAATCCCCACAGTGTCTCCTCCGTGGAGACAGAAGATGGATGGATTCGCTGCGCTGGATCAGATCAACCATCGCTGGAGAGATATCATCCGTCGCTGGATAGCAAGAGTGGATTGCCACCGCTGGAACCTTTTTATTTTATTTATTTTTTTAATAAAGGAATTTTTAAAAAGTGTGTTTGTCTTATTTAACTATTTTTTACACTTTCTTTGTGAAATGGTAGGGGTACTTTTGTACCCCCTTACCATTTAAAACAGGGGGGACCGGGATCTGGGGGTCCCCTTGTTAAAGGGGGCTTCCAGATTCTGATAAGCCCCCCGCCCACAGACCCCCACAACCACCAGCCACGGTTGTGGGGATGAGGCCCTTCTTCACATCAACATGGGGACAAGGTGCTTTGAGGGGTCACGGACCCCCAAAGCATCCTCCGAATGTTGAGGACATGTGGCCTGGTACGGTCCAGGAGGGAGGGGGCGGCTCTCTCGACCCCCCCCTCTTTTCCTGCGGCCTGCCAGGTTGCGTGCTCGGATAAAGGGTCTGGTGTGGATTTTTAGGGGGACCCCCGCGTCAATTTTTTTTTAAATTTGACGCAGGGTTCCCCTTAATATCCATACCAGACCTGAAGGGCCTAGTAATTGAATTTGGGGGACTTCCACGCTTTTTTTTATTATTATTTATTTATTTTTTTAACAATGACTTTCAATGAGTGTTCTCTGTATTACGGAGCCGACAATTCATAATAGCTGCGAGTGATTTTAAAGGACTTTTTTTCCTGCATAAATTACACTTTGTGCAGGGACAGTTATAAGCACCAGAAACATGCGCCCCTTCACAGGCATACTATAGACACCCCCCCCCCCAGGAAATTTAAAGGAATATTACACTTTTATTGTTTCACTTTAAAATGGAAGTAAACCCTTCCAAACAACTTTGACCTACAGGTAAGCCTAGATTAAGGCTTACCTGTAGGTCCAAGTAATATCTCCTAAACCTATATGGTTTAGGAGATATTTGCCCGAAAATGGGCACCGTTGTCTACGGCGCATGCGCCGTAGACAGCGGCGCGCAGGCGCACTAAATGCGGCAAGTCCAAGAATGGATTTGCCTAATTTGTCGACTCCCGTGCGCATGCGCGGGAGTGACGTCATCGCGGCTCCGCCGAATGGCAGCGTCGGAGCTCCGAGACGCGACTCCCGTGCGCATGCGCGGGAGTGACGTCATCGCGGCTTCTCCGCTGTCATTCGTTGGAGCTGCGAGAGACGCCACAACCAAGATGGATGCGGCGGACTACAGGTGACAGCGGCGACTTCGCTGGCTCCTGTGTCAGGTAAGTGACACATAATGAGCTACTATGCGATGCATAGTAGTCCATTATGCTTTACCTTTGCAGGGAAAAAAAGAGGAAGTAAACCCATCAGGGTTTACTTCCTCTTTAATCATTATTAAAATCACTGCTCCCGAAAAAACGACCGTTTTTAAAACTTTTTTTTGCATTGATACATGTCCCCTGGGGCAGGACCCGGGTCCCCAAACACTTTAGGACAGTAACTTGCAGAATCTTTTCTCTCTGTCAAATCTATTATATTTTCTCTATATAATCTTGGACTAATAGAGGTAAGGTTAGGCACATTCGACCACAGGTTCTATAGACACATTGTTATTGTCAGAGTCATGTCGAATCTCCTATTCTATATCAAACTGTTGTAACAACTAAAACGAAAATAAAGCATTTATTTATGTCGGATCTTTTGTTTTTCGGATTCTGTACTTTCGTTATCGTTTTTCAAAACTAAAATGAAAATAGCTGAAATTTGGACGAAAACGAATGCACATGTCTAATGGTCATAGTATTCCTGGTCCCTTCTTGGCCATGGGCTTACTGCCTTTGGGAAGCGCGGTCCCCCCTCTATTTTTACTTTGCCCAGCAGTCCCGACTGTAGTGAAAATAATTCTACTCTCCCTTTGTTCCTCGGCTGATGGATCTTGGCATTTATTTCAGGTGGTCATACGGACACCCAGGGCGCCCCTGAATGGGAGTATTCCCATCGGGGCGCCCGTTATTGCGGCGGCGTCGGATGTGTGTTCGATGGGGTGGTTGTGTGGGGATGGGAATGTACGGTCATTGCTTTTTCCACTTAAGCTATATGCTGCCCAGGTACTCAGTGATTGGTTATCACCTGAGTACGTAAGGTCCATTGCCTTCCCAATGGCCTTATGGGTATCGTAGTCCTCTCCTCTCTCCCCTCTCCTCTCGGACATGCGCTGTGCCATCGGAGGTGTCCGCGTCGAGCCGGTGACGTCAGACGCCGGCTCGATGGATGGGAGTATTTAGACTGGCTCTATTTAGTTGGATGTACTGGCGGAAACGCTATGTCTGCTCCACATGTCACATGTTGTTTATCGTAAGTTTTTATTTAGAGACTTTATTCGCTCCATACTCTAGCCTACTTACTTTCTGTACACTAATGCAGATTATATTCTATATTTTTTAGGCACCCAGTGAAAGAGTTTTCAGCCTGTGGGTGTTAGGTTGTATTGCTGTAGCAGTACACCGCAACTTGTATGCATTTAGTCTCCTCCAGCATACCGCCTTTTTATTTTATTTCCACCTTGATATCATCATTTGTATTAGTGAGTACTATTTGGATTATTTTATCTGATTGATTTATCTAGATTCTATGGTTTTTTTTTCATTTAATGTGAGTGCATATGATTTATACCATGTTACTTCTGGTATGTCTAAATTTTATTTATTTATTCTTTGATAAGTATTTTCAAACTAAATATATGGAGGCTTGATAGCCCCCCCCCCCTTTTTTTTATATGCTAGACGATATACTAAATAAATAATTAAATCAATGCACTTGCTTGACTGATAAAATGATAGTCCTATAAATTTGGGAGTGTATTTAGCGTCTCCTTTTTTTACTGTCCAGACTGGCTCCTATCTATGCCCTCCCGAGCCATTTCTTTCCTCAGCTGATGAGCGAGTGTTCTTGCACCCCTTTAATTACATCAAGACTGGTGTCTTTGCACGGGACGGTGGATTTGGAGGGAGGGTAAGCGTCTTCTTGAGGCTCTCAGTGTGGAGATTCATACCAATATTCTTTATGAATAATATATGTATTGAGTGTATTCTAAGATGGTTGCATTGATTGTAATTAATTTTGTGCTTTTGTTACCATCAGCTTGTATATCCCCCGAAGAAACTACTGCGAAACATGTCTGGATAATCAAGTACAAGCATTTCAAAAAAATCTTTTTGTTACGTGGACCAGCTACTGTTTTGCAACTTTATATGAAGATATCTATTTAACACGTGTTATGTGTTAATTTTATTATGAGCAAATAAAATAACTGTTTTTATATATGTTTTTTTTTCTGCACCGCAAAAATCCCATCCTCCTTTGGTCTTTCCATTTATTAAAAACATTGCATACATAATTTAACAAACCTATGACATTTCTACAAATGTGTGGCTCAAAAACCCCATGCACAAAAGGGCTCTATAGACAGCCAATCACCCCCTGCTTTTATGCAAGACACAATATTGCATATTCCCCTTACCTCCAAAAAAGGGGGAAATGAAAAACAAAGGGGTTAATTCCCATCAAAATAGTTCCCCAGCACTCTTATCCCTCGTAGTGGTGGTCCAATAAAAAGCCATAGAGAGGGGTAAACTTGCTAAAAATTACTGGCACTCCAAGCCAGGTTGCAACACTGGAACTGCACCTACCTCCCACTCAAAGAGATTGACATACAGTTAAATGCAGGAGCCCGGGTAAAGGACTAAGCCCTTGTACACACAGTCGGACATTCCGACAACCAAATCCGTCGGATTTTCTCAGACAGATTTTGTCCGACGGATTTTGTCCGGAACTGTTGCATACACACAGTCAGACAAAGTTGTCAGAAAATCCGATCGTACTTAACGTGATGACGTTTTCATTAGGACAGGACTATGTTCAGGCTAGTAGCCAATAGCTTCGGTCTAGAAATTTGATCTGAGCATGCGTGGCACTTTGTCTGATCGGAATTCTCTACACATGATCGGACAAAGTCCGATCGGTTCATGTTGTCAGAAAATTTTATAGCCCAGCTGGAAAACTTGGTCCGTCGGATACTCTGACGGAAATAGTCCGATGGAGCCCACACACTGTCGGATTATCTGACAACACGGTCCTATCGGACATTGTCCAACGGAATGTCCGACCATGTGTACAAGGGCTAAGGCCTAAAATTTATAAATGGCACCAAAATCTATAAACAAAGAAATAAAAATAAAGCATATGAAAAAAGGGGAGGATAATGAAGTCAAGAGCAACGAGGAAGCATAAAAGACAAAAGCAAAGACACGAATGTTCCTTCAATATACATAGGGTATCACGAAGATCACCAAGGGTAAAACCTCTCACTGTTGAACTCACCAAGTTCCTAACGGAATATGTCCCAAGGCTTCCCAACAGGGAATCTGCCCTGCCTAAGCGGCCACACAGCCCCTAGAGGAGAGCGGGCATAACACACCGACCAGACCCGAACAAACAATCCAGTGTATGTGCCTAATTAAAAATAATAATGAATAAAGGCATATCAGAATAAAGAATAAGCAACTAACCAATCGAAGATAGAGATAAAAGAGATAAGGACTAGTTTTTACCTAAGAATATATATGCGCGTACGCCCCGAGCTCCAAATCACTCCCAGCTTAGCACATGGCAAACCGGGGTTAAATAACACTCTCCGTGGCGCCAAAACACAGCATGTGACGTCACAGCGTGATGACACCATGTGGACGCTAATAGGAATGTCCACAAGGCACAGATTTACCGACCGGAACCGGAAGTGAGCATCACCCAGTCCGCAAGGAGATACCATCTACCATGCAGACACCTCCCGGAAAGAAAAGCCAGAAGGTGGAGAATGTATCCACCGAGGCTGCACACTGACTCCAGGGAACTATGTCCCATAGGGAACATCCAGAGCAGGCCCATAGAGAGGCACAGAGTCCCCAGAAACGAGGACACAAACAATGCCCCCCCATGCACCCTCGGGCGTCCGTATGGGCATCTATAGCATATAGATCACATGGCTTGGGATTTGAGAGAAAAAAAAAAAATTTTATTCACATGAGGTAATATATAAAGAAAATTATTTTACATTGAACCACATAATTGCATCACAAAGGAAAATTTATAAACACACATATACAGCTCAAATGTAACATAAATATACCACATATAGAGCCCCATATAGGGACTTTGGCTAAAAATACAAAAAGTACAGTGTGTAGTACAATAACATAAACCTCCTCGAATTGAGGAAGTGAAGGCAGCAATAACTCAGGTCATCCACACCAGGGCCATCCCGGAAAAATGGGAAATGTCAAGCCCACTCACACCCATGAATGTCCTAACCAGGTAGGGAGAGAACCTGGAATATAATTCATTCAAAAAAATTATACTTTGGACCAAAGGCCACATGGTGATAGCCAATTATAAAAATGGCTTATAGCTGATCCCCTCATTGAGCCCTCGAAAGCGGGTCACTTGCAATGAGTAGATACATTTTGTTTCTAATTGTAATATTTTTTTATCCAGGCCCCCCTCCCCCGGCCTTGTGGAGGCAGATGTTCCAGGCTAAAAAAGCCAACAGATTTGAGGTTGAAATTGTGATACAACCCCACATGGCGACTTATCTGAGTCTCCATCTTGCGCTTTGATATCAGAGAAACATGATCCCTTATCCTGCAATAAAGGGGGCACTTCGTTTTGCCCAGATAGAAGGCTCTTCATTAAGAAGACTGAGCCTACTGACTGACAGTTGATCCTTTGTTTGGGAGTCCACACATTGCCATTCGGGAGCACCACATTTCTCCCCTCCAAAATGAAACAACAAAAGTCACATTTACCGCATTGGTAAGTACCCGGTGTAGCAGTTTTAGTTGCAGCTGCACTTATATTGTGACTCGAAACCAAACTGTCTCGTAGCGAGCGAGATCTTTTATACATGATCTCCGGATAGGACCTGATAAGCTTGGAGATCCTCTGGTCCACTGTTAAAAGGTGCCAGAATTTTTTGTAGCTATTCCGGACTTTATTATGTTGCCGATTAAACTTGTTTATAATCCGTGTTGAAGTAAATTACTTATTTTGTCTAGGTTTGTACAGCAAAAATTGTCTGTTCAAACCCCTAACCTTGTTATACGTTTTTCTCAGGCAGGTCCTACTGTACCCCCTAATTAAGAGGCAATCTCGTAGGGATTTAGCTTCCCTTTGAAAGTCCTCATCCTTTGTGCAATTCTGTTTAATACGTAAAAATTGGCTATAAGGGATGCTCTTAATTCGATTTTCCGGATGCAAACTCCTGGCATGCAATAAATTGTTCCCTGCTGATGTCTTCCTATACAGAGTGGAACACAGTACCACAAACAGCTCTACATCAAGGAAAGTAATTATTTTTTGGTCAAAATTGTAAGTGAATTTTAAATTATACGAATTCATTTGAAGACCATCCAGAAACCTTAACAGCTCCTCCCTTGATCCTGCCCATATCATCAGGACATTGTCAATATAACGATTCCAAGAAATGACATGGATTCGTCATCCTTGACTCATCCGAGAACATACCCCCCAGGTACAGGTTTGCGTAGGAGGGTGCACATTTCGCCCCCATAGCAACATCCTGCACTTGGAGGTAGTGGGAACCCTTGAACACAAAAATATTGTGTGTCAATATAAAGCTGAGCTTCTCCAAAACAAACTCATTATACTTCCAAGAGTCGAGATCTCGCTCACTCAAGAATTCACGAACAACCTCCACACCCTTTTTATGTGGTATCAAATTGTACAATGCCTCTATGTCAATCGCGACCAACCAAGCATTTTCTGGTATCTGCAACCCATCTGTGATTTTTAACAGCTCAATAGTATCCTTCACAAAGGAGGACAGCCCCTTTACATGTGGGTACAGATATTCATCTATGAGTTTGCTGGCCTTCTTGGTCAGCGAACCACACTCCGAAATTATAGGGTGACTCGGAGGGCATACCAAACATTTATGTACTTTAGGAAGTGCATAAAAGGTCGGGGTGGTAAAGTGAATCATGTTCAGATATTCAAAGGTTTTCACATCAATAGTGCCACTTGTGTGTGCTCTCACTAAGATTTCTTTATTTCTTTTTCCGACGAACAGTGAACAATTTGGGGTGTTCGTGGCAAATTCGAAAAGCCGCAGAACACACTGTAAAAGTCTATAGGAGAAATCTAAAGTGCTAATTTTAAAGACTAATATGCAAGTTATTGTCCTAAAAACTGTTTGGGGACCTGGGTCCTGCCCCAGGGGACATGTATCAATGCAAAAAAAGTTTTAAAAATTGGCGTTTTTTCGGGAGCAGTGATTTTAATAATGCTTAAAGTGAAACAATAAAAGTGTAATATTCCTTTAAATTTCATACCTGGGGGGTGTCTATAGTATGCCTGTGAAGGGGCACATGTTTCACGTGCTTAGAACTGTCCCTGCACAAAGTGTAATTTCTGCAGGAAAAAAGTTATTTAAAATCACTTGCGGCTATAATGAATTGTCGGCTTCCCGTAATACAGAGAACAGTCATTGAAAGTAATTGATAAAAAAAAAGTGTGGGGTTCCCTCAAATTCAATTACCAGGCCCTTCAGGTTTCGTATGGATATTAAGGAGAATCCCGCGTCAAATTTTTTAAAAAATGAAGTGGGGTTCCCCCTAAATATCCATACCAGACCCTTCAGGCCTGGCATGGATTTTAAGGGGAACTCCACGCCAAATGTAAAAAATAGGAGTTCCCCCTAAAAATCCATACCAGACCCTTTATTCAAGCACACAACCTGGCAGGTTGAGGGGGGACGAGAGAGTGCCCCCCCTGAACCATACCAGGCCACATGCTCTCAACATTGGGAGGATGCTTTGGGGGTCTGTGACCCCTCAAAGCACCTTGTCCCCATGTTGATGAGGACAAGGGCCTCATCCCCACAACCCTGGCCAGTGGGGGGGGCTTATCAGAATCTGGAATCCCCCTTTAACAAGGGGACCCCCAGATCCCGGCCCACCATTTGAAATGGTAAGGGGGTACAAAAGTACCCCTACCATTTCACAAAGAAAGTGAAAAAGAACACACACCATTAAAAAAGTCCTTTATTAAAAATAATAAAGGTTTCCGTTACATCAGAGGGGGCGGGGTCACCCACACGTCATTGTGGAAGCCAGGCTTCCCCACTTGCGTAAGAGGGGGTGGGGTCAGGTGAGGGGTGGCCCCGCCCTCCTCATATACGAAATGTCAGGCTGCCGGGATCCCCGCAGTGTCTCCACCGGTGGAGACAGAGGATAGATGGACTGCGCTGCACTGGAGGGAGAGATCACCCGTCGCTGGATCAGATCAGCCATCGCTGGACCCCGGAGAGATGATCATCCATCGCTGGATATCAAGAGTGGATTACCACCACTGGAATCTTTTTTTATTTTTTTTTATTTTTAATAAAGGACTTTTTCAACGGTGTGTGTGTCATTTTTAACATTCTTTTACACTTTCTTTGGTAAATGGTAAGGGTACTTTTGTAGCCCCTTACCATTTCAAACAGGGGGGTGGGATCTGGGGGTCATCTTGTTAAAGGGGGCTTCCAGATTCTGATAAGCCCCCACCCACAGACCCCCACAACCACCGGTCACAGACCCCCAAAGCATCCTCCCAATGTTGAGGGCATGTGGCCTGGTACGGTTCAGGAGGGGGGGCGTTCTCTCACCCCCCCTCTTTTCCTGTGGCCTGCCAGGTTGCTCGGATAAAGGGTCTGGTATGGATTTTTAGGGGGAACTCCACAACATATTTTTTTAAAATTTGGCGTGGAGTTCCCCTTAAAATCCATACCAGACCTGAAGGGTCTGGTATGGATATTTAGGGGGACCCACGTCATTTTTTTGACACGTTTGATTTTTTTTTATCAATGACTTTCAATGACTGTTCTCTGTATTACGGGGAGCCGACAATTCATTATAGCCGCTAGTGATTTTAAATGACTTTTTTTCCTACAGAATTGACACTTTGTGCAGGGACAGTTATAAGCACGGGAAACATGCGCCCCTTCACAGGCATACTATAGACACCCCCCAGGTACGAAATTTAAAGGAATATTACACTTTTATTGTTTCACTTTAAGCATTATTAAAATCACTGCTCCCGAAAAAAACAGCGTTTTTTTTATTGTTTTTATTGAATTTTAAAGTTAACTACAGAGCAAAACAGCCTATTGGGCATACCCAGGCTCTTACACTACTATCAAACAAAAAAAAAAAGAGAACATACATAGAAAATGATATATGTTCCTGACAAAATCACTGTACGCTCAACCACCTATACAGAATTTGCAAATCAAACCTCTAATCTTGCCCATACCCTGCAAGCTTATTTTTGTTGTCCATACAATGAGGTGTACAATGCACTTATAAATGCATAAAATGCCCCCTCCACCCCAGTGACTATTGACTGAGCAGCCCAGGGACATCCATAGAATCAGGAATGCCACCTGCGCCATTCCCGGCACTTAATAGAGTGATGCTAAGTATCAGTCGAGTCTGCATTTGTGGACAGAGATTCCGTCCAAATATCCCAGATTTTGTGGAATTTGTTGCCACAGCCTCATGACAGGTAAGTAGCTTTGTACAATGGTAGAGCCGCATTCACCAACCTCTTCCAGAAATTTAATGAAGGTGCGGTTGAGGCCTTCCATCTAAGCACTATAGATTTACAGGCATAATATAATAATAGGCCCAGCAGAGTTCTGATCGCCCAGCGCGGGGCCAGTGGTTTAACTAGTCCCAGCAGGCATACCTTTACAGACAATGGCACATGAACAGTGGTGACAGTCAAAATAAGTTTGGTTACCTCGACCCAAAAAATTTCAATCTGAGGGCAGGTCCAAAATTTCAATCTGAGTGAAATCCATTGAGGGAGAATTACATCTCCAGCAAGAGGCATAAAGAGATGGATAGATTCTATGCAGGCGCACAGGAGTATAATACACCTTATGTACTATTTTAAATTGCACTCATTTATCTCTAGCTGATACTAGCTGTGAAAACGGGTATTCCCACATTTCTTCCCAATCTTCTGTGTCTAGTGTAGGGAAATCTATCTCCCACTGTACCTTAAGATTTTCTATTCCCGCCTGAACGTTAGGGAGCAATGCTTTATATATGGTGGATAAGGGCTTAGATAGAGCTTCATCTCCGAGCAGAGTCTCCAAATTCGAGGTATAAAAGGACACGGGAGCATTTTTAAACTGTGTATTAAAAGCATGCCTAAGCTGCAGGAATCTGAACAGGTGTGAGTTAGGTAAATTATATTGCTGCTTCAATCTTTCAAAAGTCTGTATTCTGCCCTCAAGACAGATCTGATTTATATATTTAATGCCCTTGCATGCCCACACACTAGGGTCGGGATGGAGCCAAATTCTGACAGATGTGGGTTAAATCAAAGAGGGCTGAATGGGAAACTGTGTCCAGAGGGCATGGGGCGCATGGAATTTGCCACTGACCATTCCGGTATGACTGCTTTTTTCAACGCCACGGTAAGAGGGAAATGAGCTCTATATCCCCGGTAAAGTAGGTTCCGTAGCGCCTCATAGGACCCCAGACGTGCTGCCTCCAGGACCACTGCCGCATGGGCTCATCCGAGACCAGCCAGTTGTGGGCATGGGATAATGAAATAGGCGTGGAGGTCCGGGCAAGCCAGGCCCCCCTCTCCCCAAGGTCTCTGCAGCACCGTCAGCTTAAATCTTGGCTGACCTGCATCCCAGAGAAAAGATAATAGTATGGAGTTTATCATCCAAAATACCTTTTTGAGGATCCAGATGGGCGCATGTCTGAGAGCATAAAGAAAGGGAGGTAGAAGCTTCATCTTAAATAAATTGATCCTTCCGATTAAAGAGAAGGGGAGATGTGCCCACGCCTTCAGTCTTGTTCTCATCCTATGTATCAGTGGTTCCAGGTTGGGGGCGTGATAGTCAGAGGTAGATGTAGAGATGTAAATACCTAGATATTTGATTTTGTCTGTCCATATTAAGGGTAGGTTGAGATCTGCTACCTCTTTTGCTGCTCTAGCTATCGGCAAGATTTGGGATTTATCCCAGTTTACCTTGAGTCCCAAACAGCCAGTAAAATTAGAGAGAATGGTCAACTCTGTCGAAGAGACTGGGCAGGGTCACTAAAGAAAAGGATAAGATCATCTGCGTATAAAGCAACTTTCTCATGTATGGATCCCACCTGTATGCCCCAAACCTTGTCTGCCTGTCTGAGAGCTGAGGCAAGTGGCTCCATCACCAAGGCAAAAAGAGCCAGTGACAGTGGACAACCTTGCCTCGTACCCCTTCCAACAGAAAAGGTTGCCGACAGAGCACCACCAAGCTTAATCTGCGGCATCAGATCCCAATATAAAATATCTATTTATTTCCGAAACACTTCTCCAAAACCCATAACCTCCAGGACCGAGGACATAAAAGGCCACGCTACCGAATCAAACACCTTTTCGATGTCCAATGTAACAATTATCCTCGTAGAGGACTCAATGGGAGGTAGTTGAAGATGTGTAAACACTCTACGTAAGTTTATATCTGTTGATTTCCCAGGCATGAAACCAGTCTGGTCTATATTAATCAGGGATGGTAAAATCGTTCGCAGTCTGGTCGCTAATATTTTTGTCAATATTTTGAGGTCATAGTTGAGCAGGGAGATCGGTCTGTAAGAAGCACAGAGGGATACGTCTTTGCCGGGTTTAGGGATAAGGACTATGTGTGCCTGATACATTGAAGGGGGTAAGGCCATCTGTTTTTACTTTCAGTGAAGACTTTTAACAGCTTTGGTGCAATTAAGGAGGCATACATTCTCTACCATTCACCAGGTAGGCCATCAGGTCCTGGTGTTTTACCACCAGGAAATGAGCACATCACCTCCTCTATCTCCTCGATGGTAAAATCTCTGTCCAAGAACTCAAGATCCTCCAGCGAAAGAGTGGGTAGGTGCAGAGAATTCAAAAACTCTCTGCGCTTATCTTCAGGCCAGCCAGGTACTGCCTTATATAAGTTTTCATAGAAGGATCTGAATTCATCTAAAATTAGTTCAGGAGTAGATATCACCTGACCATCCAAACCACACATTTCTGACACCACCGTCTGCATTTAGGGTCCGCTACTAAGTTTGCTAGGAGTTTTGCTATTTTTGTCTCCGAACTCGAAAACCCTGCCCGCTAGAGTACATAAGTCTAAATGTGTGGCCGAGGCAAGATGTACAGACAGAGCTCTCCTCACCTCAGCCAGCCAGCTGAAGCGATCAGGAGTCAGCTGGCTGAAGTGAACAGGAGTCGGTGAGTCAGAAAAAGCCTCCGCAGCCCTAGCCTCTCCCTCCTAGAGGGTCTGGACCTGACAGGACATTTCAGAAAGGACTGCTTTAATGGCGGAGATGTATTCTCCTCTGGTGTTGGCCTTAAAGGTGTCCCAGACAACCTGCGCCGAGGTTGAGTCCTCATTGATCTCCCAGTATTGTTGTAATTTAGGAGAAACCTCTTCCCCCACCCTCGAGTCCTGCAACCACTTGGGTGCTAAACGCCAACAGTCGTCTCCCGGTTCTTTCAACTCCAAAGTGACCTCCAAGGGTGCATGGTCCGAGAGGACCGCAGGCAAGTACGAGGCCCCCCTGACCGCCGCCAGGGCACAGGTGTTGCCAAAGACCAGGTCGATGTTAGAACCTGACTTATGAGTGGTGGAGTGAAAGGAGTAGGCCCTAGTGATTTGATGCTTCCATCTCCAGATTTCGGTATAATTAAAAGCTTTTGCCCATTGAAGCAGGTCTGGGGAATACACCCTATTTGAATTGGACGAATCAAGGGATGGATCTAAGATAGAATTAAAGTCTCCAGCTATGTATAATCTGGTAAATTGTAATGTAGCCAAAAGCTCATACAATTTGTAGAGGACCCACTGGTTAAAAGGAGGAGGCACGTATATGTTCACTAAAGCATAGACCACCATTCTGATCTCCAGTAACAGGATTATGAATTTGCCCTCCTGATCAGTGTGTAGGTGGAGGACCTTATATGGAAGGGATTTGTTCAGTACCATGTCCACTCCCCTTGCGTAACTTGAGTACGTTGCGTGAAATGATTGCCATACCCAGGGTCTGCATAGTGCCAGGATCTTGTTCCCCAGGAGATGAGTCTCCTGCAGGAACAAGATATGGGGTCTGTGATTATTCAGATATTTAAACATTAGTGCCCTTTTTACCTTGTCATTAAGACCCCGTACATTCCATGGTACCAGTTTTATTTCCATAAACGCCATGGCAAATTATGGTACAGCATAATGATACCTACTTGTGGGGGGTCCGCCCTTAGGGGACCAGGGGGGAATGTCAAAGGTACAACAAAATTTGCAGTGGGCACAGTGAGCACTAATAGAACACATAAAATATTAACATCAGTCAGTGGAAATAGAGCGTACAAAGAAAAAAAGAAGAAAAAAAATAACCTGTGAACTCCCTACTGACCATAAGTACCCCTGAAAGAGAAAAATAGAACAAAAATAACTATGGTCAGTTTAATACCCTAAACCTGAACGCAAACACTTAAATCTTCAGACTTAAAAAACAAAAAGTTCCAAAGTGTAGTGACTCTGTGCCGCTGACGCCTCTTCAATTGGTGGGGAAAATTAAGAACTGGGGTATGGGGGGGGGGAACGTTAGTGCGTTCCATATACCAGGTAGCTCCGGATTAGTAGAATATAGAAAAATACACATCCAGTCTAGAACCAGGATCTTAGTGATTGATGGATCTTGAGAAAATAGCAACAAAAAAACACATACAGGGGCAAGTCAAACCAGCTTCGGGGGTAGAATGGACTCCCACCCAAAAAAAACCCCAAAAACGGGTAAAACCTGCATGAGGGGCTCAGGATTACTAGCAACAACATTTGATGATGAGATCCAAGGAGATTATACAACAGATACTAATGTTTGGATAGAAAACAAACCACCCCTAACATGAATCTGGAAGAAGAATGGAAACCTGTGGTAGCTTGCAGATAGCCATTTGGAATGGGGATAACAACTTGTGGTTACCAGAGGTTGTTCAGTCAGTCGGTTGCATCAGCCGGAGAGTCAAAGATTCTGACCAAGCCATTATGAGGGACCCGGAGACGGCTGGGGTACAGCATACTGCAGGCGCTTACGAACATCATTAAAGGACTTCCTCTTGTGCTGTAGGTCGGCGGAGAAATTCGGGAACAGAAGAATTGAGGAGTTGCCATATGGGAGCGAGGAATGTTTGCAAGCTGCGGAAAGGATCCTGTCATGGTCCTTGAAATTGAGGAAGCGGACCAAGAAGGGTCGGGATTTGCACCAGGAATAGTGCGTCCGGTGGGTACACGATGGGCACGCTCAACTACATAGATTGGGGAGATATCCTTGAGGCCCAACAGTTTTTTGAAGAAATCTTCCGCAAACTCCGCTGGTCGGTCAGCCTCCTCTCCTTCCTAAGACATGGACGTTATTGCGTCTTGTTCTGTTTTCCGCGTCATCGGATTTAGCGACAAGCAGTTGTACCGTGCGTTGCAAGTTCGCAATGGTGTTGGTTTGGGTAGCTGTAAGATCTTCAGTGGCATAAATTCTTGATTCTGATTCGGTCAGCCTGCCCCTGATCTTATCCAGGTCATTTCTAATAAGATTGCATTCCTCAGCAAGACGGTCTATTCTCACCAGCATAGAGGCTTTACTTTGTTCAATGGCGGCCAGGATCATCACAGTACTGTCCAGGGTGGGGCAGACCGAGCCTCACTCGAAGAAGCTTCAGGTTCCATAGCTAGATCTGTCAGCAGGGTCTACAGTCTCTCTCATAGTTTCATAGTTAGTTAGGTTGAATAAAGACACCAGTCCATCCAGTTCAACCTGATTGAGTGTCTACAATTGTCCCTATGCCTGTACATTGCACACTCATGTCTGTCCCTACCCTCAAGGAGCCCACAATCCAAGGTCCCCATTCATATACTAGGGCCAATATTTGACAGAAACCAATTAACCTACTTGCATGTCTTTGGATTGTGGGAGGAAACCGGAGTACCTGGAGGAAACCCACGCAGGCACAGGGAGAACATGCAAACTCCAGGCAGGTAGTGTCATGGTTGGGATTCGAACCAGCGACCCTTCTTACTGCTAGGTGAGAGTGCTAACCACTACACCACTGTGCTGCCCATCTATGAGAGAAGGGTCTGATTGCAGGAACCGGTGCAGGAGCTGAGCGGCCCGGCGTAGATGAGTTCCTGGGCCGGTGCTTAGGGCCCATCAAGAAAAGATAAGCAGTAGTCATCCGCAGCCCTTTGCTTGCCCAAAGATGGTGTTCGTTTAGTGAGGAGGGTCAGCCGGGGTGCTATGTATGAAAGGTCCAGGGATCTGGATGGATATGGAGGATGAGAAGGATGCTGGGCCCCAGAGATCTTAAGCCCACCACACAGCAGCCCACCCCCAGTGGCCCAGATGTGTATAAGAAGGAAGGTGGAGGGCTAGGAGGGCGGTAGCATACGTACTTGCCAGTTGAGGTCAGCCGCAGTGCACCTCCACCAGCCGGCTGTGCAAGAAACTGGGGTGAATGGTAGGCTGTAATAGGTCACCGACAGCCCCACGGACCACACCAGGCACTCAGGCAGGCAAGCTGGGGAATGTGAGGAGTCTCCTACCTCTCTTGCAATGTCCTTGCTGCCAAATTTAGGCCGGTCGCAGTGCTTCTCTGCCAGCTGGTGGCCCAGGAAAGTCCAGTGGGCGGCAGGCCGCGCTAGGCCAGACTAGGCCGCGGCCGTGCTGGGTCAACGGTGGCCTCTCGGACCACACCAGGCACTCAGGCAGGCAAGCTGGGGAATGTGAGGCATCTCCTACCTCACTGGAAAGTCCACGCCCCCGAACTCAGGCTGTCACAGCGCTCCTCCATCGACCGGCGGCCCAGGAAAGTCCAGTGGGCGGCAGGCTGCACTAGGCCGCACCAGGCCACGCAAGGCCGCACCAGGCCGCGGCCACGTTCGTTGGACCACGGACCAGCAGGCCACACTGGCCACACAGCGGGGCAAGTTAGCATATGCCGGGGGCACCCCAGCTCACTAGCAGCTCAGGAACAGCTCTCTCCAGCAAGGCACAGGCTTGGAAGATGGCGGCGGCCGCAGATATGGAGGATAAGAGAGCTTCCAGGCTAGGGATGAGCTTCGAGTTCGAGTCGAACTCATGTTCTACTCGAACATTGCCTGTTCGCCTGTTCAGCGAACAGTGAACAATTTGGGCTGTTCGCAGCAAATTCGAAAAGCCGGAACACCCTATACAAGTCTATGGGAGAAATCTAAAGTGCTCATTTTAAAGGGTAATATGCAGGTTACTGTCCTAAAAAGTGTTTGAGGACCTGGGTCCTGCCCCAGGGGACATGGATCAATGCAAAAAAAAGTTTTAAAAACGTCAGTTTTTTCAGGAGCAGTGATTTTAATAATGATTAAAGTGAAACAATAAAAGTGTAATATTCCTTTAAATTTCGTAGCTGGGGGGTATCTACAGTATGCCTGTGAAGGGGCGCATGTTTCTGCTGCTTAGAACTGTCCCTGCACAAAGTGTCATTTGTGCAGGAAAAAAAGTCTTTTAAAATCACTTGCGGCTAAATTGTCGGCTCCCGTAATACAGAGAACACTCAATGAGTGTTCTCTGTATTAGCCGACAATTCATTCATTCATTGATAAAAAAAATAAAAAAAAAAGTGTGGGGGTTCCCCTAAATTCAATTACCAGGCCCTTCAGGTCTGACATGGATATTAAGGGGAACCCCGTGTCAAATTTTAAAAAAAATTGACGTGGGGGTCCCCCTAAATATCCATACCAGACCCTTCAGGTCTGATATGGATATTAAGGGGAACCCCGCATCAAATTAAAAAAAAATTGACGTGGGGGTCCCCCTAAAAATCCATACCAGACCCTTTATCCGAGCACGCAACCTGGCAGGCCGCAGGAAAAGAGGGGGGGACGAGAGAGCGCCCCCCCTCCCTCCTGAACCGTACCAGGCCACATACCCTCAACATTGGGAGGATGATTTGGGGGTCTGTGACCCCTCAAAGCACCTTGTCCCCATGTTGATGAGGACAAGGGCCTCATCCTCACAACCCTGGCCGGTGGTTGTGAGGGTCTGCGGGCGGGGGGCTTATCAGAATCTGGAAGCCCCCTTTAACAAGGGGACCCCCAGATCCCGGCCCCCCCCTGTTTGAAATGGTAAGGGGGTACAAAAGTACCCCTACCATTTCACAAAGAAAGTGTCAAAATGGTTAAATAAGACAAACACACTTTTGAAAAATTCCTTTATTAAAAAAATAAATAAATAAAAAGATTCCAGCGGTGCTAATCCACTCTTGCTATCCAGCGACGGATCTCCGGGGTCCAGCGATGGATGATCATATCCAGCGACGGGGGATCTCTTAGTCCAGCGCTGTCCATACATCCGTCTTCTGTCTCCACTGCGGAGACACTGCGGGATCCCAGCACTGACGTTTCTTATATTAGGAGGGCGGGGCCACCTGTCACCTGATCCCGCCCCCTCTGACGCTGGTGAGGGAAGCCAGGGGTTCCCCAGTGACGTATGGGTGACCCCGCCCCCCTCTGATGTAACGCAGGTTTCCGTTACATCAGAGGGGGCGGGGTCACCCATACGTCATTAGGGAATCCCGGGCTCCCCTCACCAGCATCAGAGGGGCGGGGTCAGGTGATGGGATCCCCGCAGTGTTTCCGCAGTGGAGACAGAAGATGGATGCATGGACAGCGCTGGACTGAGAGATCCCCCGTCGCTGGATATGATCATCCATCGCTGGACCCCGGAGATCCATCGCTGGATAGCAAGAGTGGATTAGCACCGCTGGAATCTTTTTTTTTTTTTTTTAATAAAGCAATTTTTCAAAAGTGTGTTTGTCTTATTTAACCATTTTTACGCTTTCTTTGTGAAATGGTAGGGGTACTTTTGTACCCCCTTACCATTTCAAATGGGGGGGGCGGGATCTGGGGGTCCCCTTGTTAAAGGGGGCTTCCAGATTCTGATAAGCCCCCCGCCCGCAGACCCCCACAACCACCACTCAGGGTTATATGGATGAAGCCCTTGTCCCCATCAACATGGGGACATGGTGCTTTGAGGGGTCACAGACCCCCAAAGCATCCTCCCAATGTTGAGGGCATGTGGCCTGGTACGGTTCAGGAGGGAGGGGGGCCGCTCTCTCGCCCCCCCTCTTTTCCTGCGGCCTGCCAGGTTGCGTGCTCGGATAAAGGGTCTGGTATGGATTTTTAGGGGGACCCCCACATCAATTTTTTTTTAATTTGATGCGGGGTTCCCCTTAATATCCATACCAGACCTGAAGGGTCTGGTATGGATATTTAGGGGGACCCCCATGTCATTTATTTATTTTTTTGACACGAGGTTCCCCTTAATAGTGATGGACGAACTTCCGACGGGACGTTTCGCGAACGCGAAACGCGAACGGACACAAACGTTCGCGAAAACGACCGTTCGCCGCGGGCTCCATTGACTTCAATGGGAGGCGAATTTCGCAAACCTTTAGGTCGAATTTGCGGCCACGGGGTAATTATTAGGGGGTAGCACGTAGTCCCACCACCTGGACAATAGCATAATACATGTATGAGGTGAATTTGGGATCGATAACTACAAGCATTTTTTTTTTATTTGGGAAATTGTTCTGACAATTCAGGACTATGGAGCTAATGAAGGCAATGGAGGAGAGGGAAGGTCAGGGACCAGGGTAGGCAAACAAGAGGGTGCAGGAGATACAGAGCACTGACAGCAGCACCGTAATACAGAGCACTGACATCAGCACCGTGACATACAGCGCTGACAGCAGCTCCGTGACATACAGCGCTGACAGCAGCTCCGTGACATACAGCGCTGACAGCAGCTCCGTGACATACAGCGCTGACAGCAGCTCCGTGACATACAGCGCTGACAGCAGCTCCGTGACATACAGCGCTGACAGCAGCACCGTGACATACAGCGCTGACAGCAGCTCCGTGACATACAGCGCTGACAGCAGCTCCGTGACATACAGCGCTGACAGCAGCTCCGTGACATACAGCACTGACAGCAGCTCCGTGACATACAGCGCTGACAGCAGCTCCGTGACATACAGCGCTGACAGCAGCACCGTGACATACAGCGCTGACAGCAGCTCCGTGACATACAGCGCTGACAGCAGCTCCGTGACATACAGCGCTGACAGCAGCTCCGTGACATACAGCGCTGACAGCAGCTCCGTGACATACAGCGCTGACAGCAGCTCCGTGACATACAGCGCTGACAGCAGCTCCGTGACATACAGCGCTGACAGCAGCTCCGTGACATACAGCGCTGACAGCAGCTCCGTGACATACAGCGCTGACAGCAGCTCCGTGACATACAGCGCTGACAGCAGCACCGTAAGCAGCCCCAGGAGGAAGTCAGCACAGCACAGGGATGGTGTGATCCCCTCATAATAAGAACCCCCAGGAGGAAGTCAGCACAGCACAGGGATGGTGGGAGCCCCTCATAATAAGAACACCCAGGAGGAAGTCAGCACAGCACAGGGATGGTGGGAACCCCTCATAATAAGCAGCCCCAGTAGAAATATGACACCGCTCAACCTCTTCAAAGAGGAGGGTAGGGGCATATAGTACGGTGTGCTTTTTTGGGTCAGGGAAGTGAGCCAAATGAATTAAGAAGGTCTGTGTGCTTGATTCCAAAAATTGTTTATAGACATATACATGGTCTACTGATCACATGTGTTGAATTCCTCCGAGATCCATGCCTCATTCATTTTTAGAAATGTGAGGTAGTTAACACTGTGGTGAGCTAGGCGAGTACGCTTATCGGTCACAATCCCCCCTGCTGCGCTGAACGTCCTTTCGGACAGGACACTGGATGAGGGGCAAGCCAACAGTTCGATTGCAAATTGGGCAAGCTCTGGCCAGAGGTCAAGCCTGCCCACCCAGTAGTCTAGGGGTTCATCACTCCTCAGAGCGTCCACATCGGCCGTTAACCCAATGTAGTCGGACACCTGACGGTCTAGGCGTTCCCTGATGCTGGATCCGGATGACACCTGTCGATGGGTCGGCTGAAAGAATGACCTCATATCCGAAGTCACCAACACATCTTCAAACCGGCCTCTTCTTGCAGGCGCTGTTGGATTGGTACCCGCAAATCCTTCTCTGGGAGTGGGAATTGCTCCTCTGCCAGCGCACGCAAAAGCAGAATGCAGCATTTCTCGAAGCAAGGCCTGGAAGTGCTGCATTCTGACAGCCCTCTGCGACGGCGGTAACATTTCCGCCATTTTGTGTTTGTACCGGGGGTCTAAGTACGTTGCCACCCAGTACTGGTCCTTGACCCTCATGCTTTTTATACGGGGGTCCCTATTAAAACACTGGAGCATGAAGGCCCCCATTTGCACTAAAGTGGAAGCGGTGTGGTGGCCTGGCTCCTGCTCATCATCCAGGATAATGTCGTCCTCTTCATTCTCCTCTCCCCATCCTCGCACAACAGGGATCCCAGAAAGGTTTAAAGCATGCTCTTCTTGCTCCTGCTCATCCGCCCCGGCACCATCCTCCTCTGACTCCTCATCAGACTCCTGTTGTTGACTTGTCTCAGATAGAGTAGCCCCCCCTGGGAATTCATCCAGCATTGCGACTTCCTCATCTTCCCGCTCCTGCTCCTCCACAGCCTGATCAATGACACGACGCAATGCACGCTCCAGAAAGAAGGCATAAGGTACCATGTCACTGATGGCGCCATGGCTGCGACTGACCAGTTTGGTGATCTCCTCAAATGGCCGCAGAAGTCTGCATGTGTCGCGCATGAGCAGCCACTGGCGCGGTGAAAAAAAACCCAGCTCCCCAGAACCGTTTCTTTCGCAGAGTTCATACAGGTAGACGTTAACTGCACGTTTCTGCTGGAGCAGCCTATCAAGCATATAGAAGGTTGAGTTCCATCGCGTCGGGCAATCGCAAATAAGACGTCTGACCGGCAGATGGTGTCGCCGCTGAATGTCAGCAAGGCGAGCCATGGCCGTGTAAGATCTTCTGAAATGGGCCGAGATTTTCCTTGCCTGCCGCAAGATGTCCTGGACCCCAGGGTATTTGACAAGGAATCGCTGCACGACCAAGTTTAAGACGTGTGCCATGCACGGCACGTGCGTGATTTTGCCCTGTTTCAATGCGCTAAGCAGATTGGCACCGTTGTCACACACCACTTTACCAACTGTCAAATTGAGCGGTGTTAGCCACTCATCTGCCTGTGAACGCAAAGCTGAAAGGAGTGCCGGGCCAGTGTGGCTCTTTGCTTCCAGGCACAACAGACGCAGCACGGCATGGCAACGTCTCACCTGGCATGTGGAATAGGTTCTGGGGAGCTTGGGCGGTGCAGTGGAAGAGACGCTAGCAGCGGAAAAGGAGGAGGCAGCTGAGGAGGAGAGGGAGGAGGATGGAGTAGGAGGAGGAGAAGAAGAGTCAGGCCTGCATGCAATCCGTGGCGGTAAAACCAAATCTACACGGGTGCCACGGGTTACATGCTTGACGGCCGTCAGAAGGTTCACCCAGTGGGCAGTAAAACTGATATACCTTCCCTGCCCGTGTTTGCTAGACCACGTGTCTGTGGTCAGATGTATCTTGGCACCGACACTGTGTGCCAGAGATACATTCACTTGCCGCTGAACATGGCCATATAGCTCTGGGATGCCCTTCTCTGAGAAATACTTCCTTCCTGGGACCTTCCATTGTGGTGTTCCAATGGCCACAAATTTGCGAAAGGCCTCCGAGTCCACCAGTTTATATGGCAGTAGTTGGCGGGCTATGAGTTCTGACAAGCCAGCCGCCAACCGTTGGGCAAGAGGGTTATCCGGCGTCATCATTTTTTTACGCTCAAACATTAGGCCCACGGAAGCCTGCCTTTTTGCAGAAAAATGTGAGCTTGGCGTGATGGAAGGTGGAGTGGAGGACAATTGTGAGGAGAGAGGAGAAGGAGAAGTAGAAGACGAGGCTGGACGGTGAGAGCCTGCAGTGTGGCTTTGTGTGTTCCGTTGCTCCCACTGGGCTCGGTGATGGCTGCTCATGTGCCTTCTTAAGGCGGTCGTCCCTAGGTGAGTATTGGGCTTACCGCGACTAACGCGTTGACTGCAAAGATTGCAGATGGCAACGCTATTGTCAGCAGCGGACACGTTAAAAAAAGCCCACACTGCGGAGCCATGTGCCGGTGTCCTGGGAGCGCCAGATGTGACCGTACATGGTCGATGACTCGCTCCTGATACATTTGCAGTCTGCTTTGTCCCTGCTGTGCAATGTAAGTCATTGCTGCTTCTCCTCCCTATCTGCTGGTCCATATCTCCCTCTGAACTCCCCTCCTCTTCCTCTCTTGTGGGCACCCACGTGACATCACTAGACACGTCATCATCAACGTCACCTTCCCCACCGCTATAAGTAGAGTAGGCAGCAACACCGGGGACCAACCTCCTCCTTGGGCTGATCTGGGTACTGGCGTCAGACTGCTGAGTAGCGCTTGTTGCTACCTCCTCTTCCTGATCCAATACCAAGAGTGGCTGCGCATCAGAAATGTCCTCTTGATATGGATCGGAAAATAATTCCAGTGACTCAAGCGGAAGGTATGTGGTGGTGGTGGTGGTGGTCGTGTTGTTGGTGGTAGTGTCTTTGGGGGTGCACATAGCAGAGAGTGAAGAAGAGGGTGCAGATCGAGAGGATGAGGAGGGTGCAGAAGAGTAAGGCTGAGCGAGCCACTCAACCAAGTCTGGTGCATCCTTTAAAGTAATTGAACGCACCTTCTGCAACTTCCCACTTTGGCTCAAGCCTGTTGCTCCTGCCCTACCCCTACCACCCCTGCGGAAGGGCCTGCCTCTTCCTCTGCATGTCATTTTTTAAATGACCCTGTGACAAAACTCTTAGTCCCTATACCGCTGAAGGACTGCTGCAGTATAGGTGAGCGGTCAGCAGTGGTGCACGTCAACCCTATCTATTGTGGACCTATAGCGGTCCTTACAGAACAGCAGACTGTACCGCACTCAAGCCTATGTACCGTAGCACCCTATACCAAGTTACCAGTCCTTATAAGAACTTTTGTGGACCAAGCAGGTTGTGTATTAGTGTTTAGCAGACTGTACGTCAGTCCCTATACCGCTGAAGGACTGCTGCAGTATAGGGCAGCGGTCAGCAGTGGTGCACGTCAACCCTATCTATTGTGGACCGATAGCGGTCCTTACAGAACAGCAGACTGTACCGCACTCAAGCCTATGTACCGTAGCACCCTATACCAAGTTACCAGTCCTTATAAGAACTTTTGTGGACCAAGCAGGTTGTGTATTAGTGTTTAGCAGACTGTACGTCAGTCCCTATACCGCTGAAGGACTGCTGCAGTATAGGGCAGCGGTCAGCAGTGGTGCACGTCAACCCTATCTATTGTGGACCGATAGCGGTCCTTACAGAACAGCAGACTGTACCGCACTCAAGCCTATGTACCGTAGCACCCTATACCAAGTTACCAGTCCTTATAAGAACTTTTGTGGACCAAGCAGGTTGTGTATTAGTGTTTAGCAGACTGTACGTCAGTCCCTATACCGCTGAAGGACTGCTGCAGTATAGGGCAGCGGTCAGCAGTGGTGCACGTCAACCCTATCTATTGTGGACCGATAGCGGTCCTTACAGAACAGCAGACTGTACCGCACTCAAGCCTATGTACCGTAGCACCCTATACCAAGTTACCAGTCCTTATAAGAACTTTTGTGGACCAAGCAGGTTGTGTATTAGTGTTTAGCAGACTGTACGTCAGTCCCTATACCGCTGAAGGACTGCTGCAGTATAGGGCAGCGGTCAGCAGTGGTGCACGTCAACCCTATCTATTGTGGACCGATAGCGGTCCTTACAGAACAGCAGACTGTACCGCACTCAAGCCTATGTACCGTAGCACCCTATACCAAGTTACCAGTCCTTATAAGAACTTTTGTGGAACAAGCAGGTTGTGTGTTAGTGATTAGCAGACTGTACGTCAGTCCCTATACCGCTGAAGGACTGCTGCAGTATAGGTGAGCGGTCAGCAGTGGTGCACGTCAACCCTATCTATTGTGGACCGATAGCGGTCCTTACAGAACAGCAGACTGTACCGCACTCAAGCCTATGTACCGTAGCACCCTATACCAAGTTACCAGTCCTTATAAGAACTTTTGTGGAACAAGCAGGTTGTGTGTTAGTGATTAGCAGACTGTACGTCAGTCCCTATACCGCTGAAGGACTGCTGCAGTATAGGTGAGCGGTCAGCAGTGGTGCACGTCAACCCTATCTATTGTGGACCGATAGCGGTCCTTACAGAACAGCAGACTGTACCGCACTCAAGCCTATGTACCGTAGCACCCTATACCAAGTTACCAGTCCTTATAAGAACTTTTGTGGACCAAGCAGGTTGTGTATTAGTGTTTAGCAGACTGTACGTCAGTCCCTATACCGCTGAAGGACTGCTGCAGTATAGGGCAGCGGTCAGCAGTGGTGCACGTCAACCCTATCTATTGTGGACCGATAGCGGTCCTTACAGAACAGCAGACTGTACCGCACTCAAGCCTATGTACCGTAGCACCCTATACCAAGTTACCAGTCCTTATAAGAACTTTTGTGGAACAAGCAGGTTGTGTGTTAGTGATTAGCAGACTGTACGTCAGTCCCTATACCGCTGAAGGACTGCTGCAGTATAGGGCAGCGGTCAGCAGTGGTGCACGTCAACCCTATCTATTGTGGACCGATAGCGGTCCTTACAGAACAGCAGACTGTACCGCACTCAAGCCTATGTACCGTAGCACCCTATACCAAGTTACCAGTCCTTATAAGAACTTTTGTGGAACAAGCAGGTTGTGTGTTAGTGATTAGCAGACTGTACGTCAGTCCCTATACCGCTGAAGGACTGCTGCAGTATAGGTGAGCGGTCAGCAGTGGTGCACGTCAACCCTATCTATTGTGGACCGATAGCGGTCCTTACAGAACAGCAGACTGTACCGCACTCAAGCCTATGTACCGTAGCACCCTATACCAAGTTACCAGTCCTTATAAGAACTTTTGTGGACCAAGCAGGTTGTGTATTAGTGTTTAGCAGACTGTACGTCAGTCCCTATACCGCTGAAGGACTGCTGCAGTATAGGGCAGCGGTCAGCAGTGGTGCACGTCAACCCTATCTATTGTGGACCGATAGCGGTCCTTACAGAACAGCAGACTGTACCGCACTCAAGCCTATGTACCGTAGCACCCTATACCAAGTTACCAGTCCTTATAAGAACTTTTGTGGACCAAGCAGGTTGTGTATTAGTGTTTAGCAGACTGTACGTCAGTCCCTATACCGCTGAAGGACTGCTGCAGTATAGGGCAGCGGTCAGCAGTGGTGCACGTCAACCCTATCTATTGTGGACCGATAGCGGTCCTTACAGAACAGCAGACTGTACCGCACTCAAGCCTATGTACCGTAGCACCCTATACCAAGTTACCAGTCCTTATAAGAACTTTTGTGGACCAAGCAGGTTGTGTATTAGTGTTTAGCAGACTGTACGTCAGTCCCTATACCGCTGAAGGACTGCTGCAGTATAGGGCAGCGGTCAGCAGTGGTGCACGTCAACCCTATCTATTGTGGACCGATAGCGGTCCTTACAGAACAGCAGACTGTACCGCACTCAAGCCTATGTACCGTAGCACCCTATACCAAGTTACCAGTCCTTATAAGAACTTTTGTGGAACAAGCAGGTTGTGTGTTAGTGATTAGCAGACTGTACGTCAGTCCCTATACCGCTGAAGGACTGCTGCAGTATAGGGCAGCGGTCAGCAGTGGTGCACGTCAACCCTATCTATTGTGGACCGATAGCGGTCCTTACAGAACAGCAGACTGTACCGCACTCAAGCCTATGTACCGTAGCACCCTATACCAAGTTACCAGTCCTTATAAGAACTTTTGTGGAACAAGCAGGTTGTGTGTTAGTGATTAGCAGACTGTACGTCAGTCCCTATACCGCTGAAGGACTGCTGCAGTATAGGTGAGCGGTCAGCAGTGGTGCACGTCAACCCTATCTATTGTGGACCGATAGCGGTCCTTACAGAACAGCAGACTGTACCGCACTCAAGCCTATGTACCGTAGCACCCTATACCAAGTTACCAGTCCTTATAAGAACTTTTGTGGAACAAGCAGGTTGTGTGTTAGTGATTAGCAGACTGTACGTCAGTCCCTATACCGCTGAAGGACTGCTGCAGTATAGGGCAGCGGTCAGCAGTGGTGCACGTCAACCCTATCTATTGTGGACCGATAGCGGTCCTTACAGAACAGCAGACTGTACCGCACTCAAGCCTATGTACCGTAGCACCCTATACCAAGTTACCAGTCCTTATAAGAACTTTTGTGGAACAAGCAGGTTGTGTGTTAGTGATTAGCAGACTGTACGTCAGTCCCTATACCGCTGAAGGACTGCTGCAGTATAGGTGAGCGGTCAGCAGTGGTGCACGTCAACCCTATCTATTGTGGACCGATAGCGGTCCTTACAGAACAGCAGACTGTACCGCACTCAAGCCTATGTACCGTAGCACCCTATACCAAGTTACCAGTCCTTATAAGAACTTTTGTGGACCAAGCAGGTTGTGTATTAGTGTTTAGCAGACTGTACGTCAGTCCCTATACCGCTGAAGGACTGCTGCAGTATAGGGCAGCGGTCAGCAGTGGTGCACGTCAACCCTATCTATTGTGGACCGATAGCGGTCCTTACAGAACAGCAGACTGTACCGCACTCAAGCCTATGTACCGTAGCACCCTATACCAAGTTACCAGTCCTTATAAGAACTTTTGTGGAACAAGCAGGTTGTGTGTTAGTGATTAGCAGACTGTACGTCAGTCCCTATACCGCTGAAGGACTGCTGCAGTATAGGGCAGCGGTCAGCAGTGGTGCACGTCAACCCTATCTATTGTGGACCGATAGCGGTCCTTACAGAACAGCAGACTGTACCGCACTCAAGCCTATGTACCGTAGCACCCTATACCAAGTTACCAGTCCTTATAAGAACTTTTGTGGAACAAGCAGGTTGTGTGTTAGTGATTAGCAGACTGTACGTCAGTCCCTATACCGCTGAAGGACTGCTGCAGTATAGGTGAGCGGTCAGCAGTGGTGCACGTCAACCCTATCTATTGTGGACCGATAGCGGTCCTTACAGAACAGCAGACTGTACCGCACTCAAGCCTATGTACCGTAGCACCCTATACCAAGTTACCAGTCCTTATAAGAACTTTTGTGGACCAAGCAGGTTGTGTATTAGTGTTTAGCAGACTGTACGTCAGTCCCTATACCGCTGAAGGACTGCTGCAGTATAGGGCAGCGGTCAGCAGTGGTGCACGTCAACCCTATCTATTGTGGACCGATAGCGGTCCTTACAGAACAGCAGACTGTACCGCACTCAAGCCTATGTACCGTAGCACCCTATACCAAGTTACCAGTCCTTATAAGAACTTTTGTGGAACAAGCAGGTTGTGTATTAGTGTTTAGCAGACTGTACGTCAGTCCCTATACCGCTGAAGGACTGCTGCAGTATAGGGCAGCGGTCAGCAGTGGTGCACGTCAACCCTATCTATTGTGGACCGATAGCGGTCCTTACAGAACAGCAGACTGTACCGCACTCAAGCCTATGTACCGTAGCACCCTATACCAAGTTACCAGTCCTTATAAGAACTTTTGTGGAACAAGCAGGTTGTGTGTTAGTGATTAGCAGACTGTACGTCAGTCCCTATACCGCTGAAGGACTGCTGCAGTATAGGGCAGCGGTCAGCAGTGGTGCACGTCAACCCTATCTATTGTGGACCGATAGCGGTCCTTACAGAACAGCAGACTGTACCGCACTCAAGCCTATGTACCGTAGCACCCTATACCAAGTTACCAGTCCTTATAAGAACTTTTGTGGAACAAGTGAGTTGTGAATGTTTAGCAGACTGCAGCAGAAGGGCAGCAGTCAAGTATAATATCCTTTCTATATTTGGAAGAAAGAATATTATACATGTACAAGCCTATTACTGTACCACTGATACCAGTCCTGAAAAGAACCTTTGTGGAACTAATAATAACAGCAAGTCTTTAAAATTACCCTCACTGCCTGACAACACTGCTTCCTTCCTGTCCCTATACAAATTGGCAAAAAAAGAGAACGATTAGTGGTTACTGGAACAGCTCTTTTGTGGACCTTGATAGTAACAGCTAATGATGATGATGATGATGATGATGATGAAAGACTAATCTGGCTGTCCCTGTAGCATACACCGTCCTTTCCCTTTCTCTAAACTAACAAAAGACACTCAGGCTGCTGCAAGAATCAGCAGCACAGCAAACCTATCAACACCTAACACCTATACCAGTCCTGAAAAGAACTTTTGTGTACCAAATAGCTAGTGGTTTATCTCTCCCTACTCCACACAGGAACCTGTCCCTATCTTAACAGAAGAAAGAATGTAAAATGGCCACCGGATCGGGTGTATTTATAGGTTAGGGGGAATGTACAAGTGTCCATGTGCTGTCATGTCTCAATTGGCTGTCCTGTATCACATGATAAACGTGTCACCAAAGGTTAAAGTTCTTGTATACATTAAACACGTAAGTCCGCCGCGGCGAACGACGGAAAAAGGCGTTCGAACGTGCGGACCGCGAATGTCGGAAATTCGCCGCGAAACGACCGCCGGGCGAACCGTTCGGCCATCACTACCCCTTAATATCCATATCAGACCTGAAGGGCCTGGTAATTGAATTTAGGGGAACCCCCACGCTTTTTTTTTTTTTTTTTATTATCAATGAATGAATGAATTGTCGGCTAATACAGAGAACACTCATTGAGTGTTCTCTGTATTACGGGAGCCGAAAGGGGGTGAACACGGAAGTCACTGGATTTGTCTGAATAAGCACCAAAGTCACCTTTCTCTGATCCGTCTGGAAACCTGTTATAAATTGACTGAGCACCTTATATTCACTTTGAAGTTTATAATTTGCACATTGCACTTTAATGGAACTTTGAGTACTGTATTTGCAAGACTTTTGCACAATTTTTATACATTTTTGTACCTTTTTGCACATTTTTGTATTTTTTTTTTTCACTTTTTGCATTTTTTGCACCTTTTGGACAGTATCTGGACTTTAGTGTCACATTGAAAAGGTCTTTTCTTTTTACTTTCCTTCCTTTTCTTCACATAGAGATATAAATTGTGGATATAATGAACTTTATAGGAACAGCCTGAATGAGGAGCTATAAATCTAACACTAGATTCACACAGTCATTATTTTTATTTGTTTATTTTATTTAGATTTGTCTGTGCGTTAAAGTTTCCTTCCTAGTGTTTATAATTATGTACCACATCCCATTGGTCTAAGCTATTCCATTATTAAGTAATGCTTTTTATTAATAGGGTGTATACAGAGAACGTAGGGTGATTGTTACTGAGTTCTTTCTGTGTTTTTCCCTTTGGTTATCATTATTCTTATAATTTAGCACCTACTGCATATATACCCAGTATAGGGGAATACTGTATAAAATCTGAGTACCTCAATTTGGACATTGTAGCTTGTCAAAGATTAATTAGTCCAATTTCAACACTAGAGAGATTTCGGGGCCTTTCCTCAGTGGAGGGGAGTCACTGATCTCGTTCAGTATAGAGAGCTTGGAGAATCTCTATAAATCATGGGTTTAGCCTATAAAATATCCCTTAGAGGTAGCGCCTAGAGCCCTATATTATTTTATAAAACAGGTCTTTTATTAAACTCTCCTGTATCTTCCAGACTATAGAAGTTAAACTAACAGGTCTAAAGTTACTTGGGAAACACTTTGATCCCTTCCTAAAGAAAAGGTCCAGCCCCCCCATGAAAAATTTAAAGTCAGCAGCTACAAATACTGCAGCGGAGGAAGGAGGGGGGAGCCAAACTTCCGAGAGACCGGGCCGCGGCTTCCTCTCCCAGAAGTAGGGAATGGTACCTGTCAAAAACAGGTACCCATTCCCCCCCCTCAACGGAAAGGTGCCAAACGTGGCACCGGAGGGGGGAAGGAGACGGATAAGTGGAAGTTCCACTTTTGAGTGGAACTCTGCTTTAAATATGGTGGTACCTAGGTTCACAAACTTAATTCGTGAAATGACTCTGGTTGCAAACCGAATTGATTGTGAACCGAGGTAAATTTTCCCATAGGGTTCAATGTAAATCAGGTTAATCCATTCTTGAACTTTTTTTTTTGTTTGCACACACATATATATATATATATATATATATATATATATATATATATATATATATATATATATTAAAATTATGAAATGTATGTACAATAAAAGAATTTTAAACATGTATTACATACGGTCTTTTACATTAAGCTGACCTCTTTCATGTGTACATCTAAAAAGAAAAAAAAAACTATAGTCCCTCTTTAATCCTTGTTTGAAACAATTCCAAACAATTTAAATTACTAATCTAGGGGCCAGAAAACAGCACTTGCATTCAGGAAAAGATCACCTGAGGGCATGATAAAGTTGTAGAATTCATATGATCTGTTTTTCCATGATTCCCAATCAAGTGAACCCACCCTCATGGCAGTCAGGGGGCAAAAAAACCCTATCTGAGTGGACAGGTTCACTGATCTTCTCAATATGAACGTGTCAGAGCAGGAAAGATGGGCGCGGCTCGTGTTTGTGAACGGAAGCAAAGTTCTTGAACCAGAGCTAATTTTTGTAAACTCTTCTGTTTGTGAACAGAAGCGCTCGTGACCCAAGGTATCACTGTATAGACACCACGTTGGCCCTACACCAATCCAGTGGTACTATTCCAGTCATTAAGAGTCCCTAAAAATTAGAAACAATGGCTTTAAAATTAGCTCAAAACAACAGTATCGATTGGCTTCTGTGTTACTTCTCTCTTTCTGTCTTTGTATTCAAGAAATCATGGAAAACAATTGTAAAGACAACTTTCATATAGTTAAAATAGGTTTTGTAACCTTTTAATAGTAGATGATTTGACTAACCGCTTTAAGACCGGCCACAGCCATCATTTGATGGCGGCACAATGGCTCTCCTGCACGAACCGTTGTACGTGTGCAACTGAGCCTGCTGCTCGCACAAGCTCAGTTGCAGGCAGACAGGAGCATGCCCATGGGCCATGAGGACTTGATGTCCTCCGGCTGCCCGCAATTGTCTTGTACACAGGCAGAACGGGGAAACGGTAAACAAGGCATTTCCTTGTTCTAACAGGTGACATAGCATGGATCTACTGTTTCCAGTGGTCGGGAGCCGTGATCTCTGTCATGTCCCAGTAAGCCCACCCCCTACTGTTAACCCCTTCCCTGCCAGTGACATTTACACAGTAATCAGTAGCTATTTTTAGCTCTGATCGCTGTATAAATGTCAATGGTCCCAAAAAAGTGTCAAAAGTGTCCTATCTGTCAGCCACAATGTTGCAGTCCCGAAAAAAATCGCAGATCACCGCCAATACAAGTAAAAAAAAAAAAATAATAAAAATGCCATATATCTATTCCCTATTTTGTAGACGCTTTAATTTTTGCGCATACCAATCAATATACACTTATTGAGATTTTTTTTACCAAAAAAATGTAGCAGAATACATATCGGCCTAAACTGATGAGGAAACTTGTTTTAAAAAAAATAAATGTGGGATATTTATTATAGCAAAAAGTAAAAATATAGTTTTTTTTTCAAAATTGTCACTCTTTTTTTGTTTATAGCGCAAAAAATAAAAACCGCAGAGGTGATCAAATACCACCAAAAGAAAGCTCTATTTGTGGGAAAAAAGGACGTTGGTTTTTTTATGTACAGTGGTGCACGACCGGGCAATTGTCAGTTAAAGCGACACAGTGCCACATCGCAAAAAATGCTCTGGTCATTAAGGGGGTAAAACCTTCCGGGGCTGAAGTGGTTATAATGTATTTTATTTGCCAGGGATTCTGCTTTTAAAGCTAAATGTGGCAACATTTTTATTTATGGCTCCTGACGCTGGGTGACAAATCTGTACTGTGGGCATGCTGTTAACCACTGAGGTTTCCTGTTTTTGGTTTTAGAATTAAAGATTTGCAAGTTTCCACTCTCCATCTTCCTTAGAGGTAATGAAAATGATATGAACATAATTATTGCTTCTTCAACCATATCACATAGTAGGAAAAAGACAAAAATCCCAGTTAGACCTAGCTGCTTTTGCTGAATATAGACTTCCCATGCAGTCAGCTGAAGGTGCCAACAACACTAAGGGGGTTATTTACGAAAGGCAAATCCACTTGCACTGCAAGTACACTTGAAAGTGCACTGAAAGTACACTCGGAAGTGCAGTCGCTTTAAAACTAAGGGGTAGATCTGAAATGAGTGGAAGCTCTGCTGATTTTATCATCCAATCATGTGCAAGCTAAAATGCTGTTTTTTTTATTTTCCTTGCATGTCCCCCTCAGATCTACAGTGACTTTACTTCCAAGTGCACTTTCAGCACACTTTCAAGTGCACTTGCAGTGAAAAGTGGATTTTCCTTTAGTAAATAACCACCTAAGTATTGTACATCACTAACAAAAGATTTCCCATCACACTTACCAATGAGCCTGTGTGTTTGGTTTTAACACGTGAGACAGGCTGCCCACCTGTTTCTGCAATCTCCCAGTCTTTCTGGGCTCAGACTTATGTGTGAGCAAAAATAACCCCTCCCCACCAAAGAAATTGAGCACTAATCTGCATGTTTACCCCAAGCATTCATCCCCCTCCTCCCAGTACAATTTCACCCCCCTGCTGAAATCCCCCTCCAAGCACCAATCTTTGCCCTCCATCCCCCAAATCCCCCCAGCACAAATGACTCCCCCCAAAAAAAATCACGCCTCCCAGCACAAATCCTCTACTTCTCAAATTCCCCCTCTGAGTACACATCCTATTCCACCTCTCAGCACAAATCCCCCCACAATCCCCCTCCTAGTACAAATCCCCCCTAAATTTCCCCTTCTCACAAATACCCCCAATCACCCCTACTAGTACAAATCCACCCCAAACAAAAAATCCCCTTTCCAATTCTCCTCTCCTCTCTACCATATCATCTCTTCTAGCACAAACCCCCTTCATAGCACACATACTCTTCCCCCATCCCCCTCCCAACACAAATCCCCCTAAATCCCCACTCCTAGCACACACACCTACATTTCTGCTCGTAGAACAGTTCTAACCCTCTGCCTCCCCCCAATTCCCCCTTCCAACAAAAAATCCCCTCCCCATGATCTCTTTGCAGTGACCCCCACCCCTCACATGATGTCACAGTGCCCTCCTGCCCACCGCTTGTCCCAGCCCTGGTCTCACCTTGTGGAGGTTTGCCTGGGCCACTATGCTATCTTAGTTAGGATCAGGGTAAGGACGTTTTTAGTTTTGTACTGTCACGCTGCATTAGTACAGTAAAGGCGTATTACCCATCATGAACCTGGTCTGAAGTTATTCAAAAGGGTGCATGTTGGTTCTGGCGTATTTCAAGGACCTTGGGTCTGCAAAGCACATGTGGGATATGAAGTAACACTATTACAGAAGACAAGAAGAGGAGGGTAGTTGTTATGGGTAACCAAGTAAAGGAGCAAGCTACAAGTAACCAATTGTAAGGCATGGTACCTGGTAGGAGACAGGCCCTCCGGTAGCGAGAGGGTCCCTATTCTGGCTCCCTCCCTAGTGGTCAATATCCAGTGGCAACTGGATGAGGTTCATAATAGATTCTTGGCAAGACCCCCTTCTTTTACTAGGAGTGAGGTAACAGAGGTAGGCTGGACAGGTGGAGTGGGCGCATGCTCAGCACGTCCTTCCTAATGCAATTACAAGTTACAGTGTGTATTGTAGGGATGAGCCGAACACCCCCCTGTTCGGTTCGCACCAGAACCTGCGAACAGACCTAAACTTTGTGTGAACTTTAGAACCCTATTAAAGTCTATGGGACTCGAACGTTCACAATCTAAAGTGCTAATTTTAAAGGGTAATATGCAAGTTACTGTCCTAAAAAGTGTTTGGGGACCTGGGTCCTGCCCCAGGGGACATGGATCAATGCAAAAAAAAGTTTTAAAAACGGCCGTTTTTTCAGGAGCAGTGATTTTAATAATGATTAAAGTGAAATAATAAAAGTGTAATATTCCTTTAAATTTCGTAGCTGGGGGGTATCTATAGTATGCCTGTGAAGGGGCGCATGTTTCTGGTGCTTAGAACTGTCCCTGCACAAAGTGTCATTTGTGCAGGAAAAAAAGTCTTTTAAAATCACTTGCGGCTAAATTGTCGGCTCCCGTAATACAGAGAACACTCAATGAGTGTTCTCTGTATTAGCCGACAATTCATTCATTCATTGATTAAAAAAAAAAAAAGCGTGGGGGTTCCCCTAAATTCCATTACCAGGCCCTTCAGGTCTGACATGGATATTAAGGGGAACCCCGTATCAAATTTAAAAAAAAATTGACGTAGGGGCCCCCCTAAATATCCATTCCAGACCCTTCAGGTCTGATATGGATATTAAGGGGAACCCCGCATCAAATAAAAAAAAAAAATTGACGTGGGGGTCCCCCTAAAAATCCATACCAGACCCTTTATCCGAGTATGCAACCTGGCAGGCTGCAGGAAAAGAGGGGGGGATGAGAGAGCGGCCCCCCTCCCTCCTGAACCGTACCAAGCCACATACCCTCAACATTGGGAGGATGCTTTGGGGGTCTGTGACCCCTCAAAGCACCTTGTCCCCATGTTGATGAGGACAAGGGCCTCATCCTCACAACCCTGGCCGGTGGTTGTGAGGGTCTGCGGGCGGGGGGCTTATCAGAATCTGGAAGCCCCCTTTAACAAGGGGACCCCCAGATCCTGCCCCCCCCTGTTTGAAATGGTAAGGGGGTACAAAAGTGCCCCTACCATTTCACAAAGAAAGTGTCAAAATGGTTAAATAAGACAAACACACTTTTGAAAAATTCCTTTATTAAAAAATAAAAAAAATAAAAAAAAGATTCCAGCGGTGCTAATCCACTCTTGCTATCCAGCGACGGATCTCCGGGGTCCAGCGATGGATGATCATATCCAGCGACGGGGGATCTCTCAGTCCAGCGCTGTCCATACATCCGTCTTCTGTCTCCAGTGTGGAGACACTGCGGAGATCCCAGCGCTGACGTTTCTTATATTAGGAGGGCGGGCCACCCGTCACCTGACCCCGCCCCCTCTGACGCTGGTGAAGGGAGCCAGGCGTTCCCCAGTGCCGTATGGGTGACCCCGCCCCCTCTGATGTAACGGAAACCTGTGTTACATCAGAGGGGGCGGGGTCACCCACACGTCACTGGGGAACCCCTGGCTTCCCTCTCCAGCGTCAGAGGGGCAGGGTCAGGTGACGGGTGGCCCCGCCCTCCTAATATAAGAAACGTCAGCGCTGGGATCTCCGCAGTGTCTCCGCACTGGAGACAGAAGACGGATGTATGGACAGCGCTGGACTGAGAGATCCCCCGTCGCTGGATATGATCATCCATCGCTGGACCCCGGAGATCCGTCGCTGGATAGCAAGAGTGGATTAGCACTGCTGGAATCTTTGTTTTTTTTCTTTTTTTTTTTAATAAAGGAATTTTTCAAAAGTGTGTTTGTCTTATTTAACCATTTTTACACTTTTTTTGTGAAATGATAGGGGTACTTTTGTACCCCCTTACCATTTTAAACGGGGGGGGGGGCGGGATGTGGGGGTCCCCTTGTTAAAGGGGGCTTCCAGATTCTGATAAGCCCCCCACCCGCAGACCCTCACAACCACCGGCCAGGGTTGTGAGGATGAGGCCCTTGTCCTCATCAACATGGGGACAAGGTGCTTTGAGGGGTCACAGACCCCCAAAGCATCCTCCCAATGTTGAGGTTATGTGGCCTGGTACGGTTCAGGAGGGAGGGGGGCCGCTCTCTCGTCCCCCCCTCTTTTCCTGCGGCCTGCCAGGTTGCGTGCTCGGATAAAGGGTCTGGTATGGATTTTTAGGGGGACCCCCACGTCAATTTTTTATTTAAATTTGATGCGGGGTTACCCTTAATATCCATATAAGACCTGAAGGGTCTGGTATGGATATTTAGGGGGACCCCCACATCAATTTTTTTTTTTTTTTTGACACGGGGTTCCCCTTAATATCCATGTCAGACCTGAAGGGCCTGGTAATTGAATTTAGGGGAACCCCCACGCTTTTTTTATTTATTTTTTATTTTTTTATCAATGAATGAATTGTCGGCTAATACAGAGAACACTCATTGAGTGTTCTCTGTATTACGGGGAGCCGACAATTTAGCCGCAAGTGATTTTAAAAGACTTTTTTTCCTGCACAAATGACACTTTGTGCAGGGACAGTTCTATGCACCAGAAACATGCACCCCTTCACAGGCATACTATAGATACCCCCCAGCTACGAAATTTAAAGGAATATTACACTTTTATTGTTTCACTTTAATCATTATTAAAATCACTGCTCCTGAAAAAACTGCCGTTTTTAAAACTTTTTTTTGCATTGATCCATGTCCCCTGGGGCAGGACCCAGGTCCTCAAACACTTTTTAGGACAGTAAATTGCATATTACCCTTTAAAATGAGCACTTTAGATTTCTCCCATAGACTTGTATAGGGTGTTCCGGCTTTTCGAATTTTCTGCGAACAGCCCAAATTGTTCACTGTTCGCTGAACAGGCGAACAGGCAATGTTCGAGTCGAACATGAGTTCGACTCGAACTCGAAGCTCATCCCTAGTGTATTGACATGGGATAAGTCGCTTTTCAGAGGTACTCAGCACTTTATTACTGCACACAGGGAAGGCTCATCTCTAAGTCGGGAAACTGCCTTGATGTTAGAATGTTCACATGATCGTAGTCTCCACCTGATCCCAGGTATTGGTGAGGGCACTCTGTGTGAAAGGTACTGCCCCATGCAAGGTGAGTAGACTCCACACACTTGGCGTAGACGGAAAAAAACCTCCTACCAACAATTTGGTGTAGTCAGCAGGATATGCCCACCACATGCACCTGAAGACCACCCCTAAAGAGATCATGGAAGTTTAGTTAGTGAGCCTCTACAACTTGTCCAGCATGCCCAGAGACTTGGAATGTGACTGCTGTTATGTGCTTCATATTTATTCTGAGTAAAGCACTTCCCCAGATTGGATGGAATCCTGATAAGGGGTGTATATAGCATCCAAAACATGGACGCTGCCCAGATCCCCACATGGTATGTTATACCTCAGTGTTATCATGTCCTACAAGGTTTTTCTGTGGAGAAAGCTGATCCCCATGCTGGACACTGGCCTTGTGTAGTGGCCAATCATAGGATTTGCCCATTGCAGGGTGACAGAAAGATATGAGCTATGGATCATCTGCCCATCTTGCCACAATCAGTGCATAGAATATACCCCTTAAAATATCTGCTCTTGTTGCTGTTCATTGTTATACTACCCCTTGGAGAGAGCAGAGGAACATCCCATCTTAGCCTTGATGGATTAATGATTCCTTGGACACCTTTCACTCTTTCCAGCCACTCCACTCCTGATTCACCTGCATTACCTGTCTCCGACATCGGTCAGGACACAGCTGGGTTGGCCTCCACAAGAAGCCTGGTGTCAAGCAGTCGACTGAAACACCTGCGTCAGGAAAACTGTCCATTTGGGATTCTGGCCAGACACACATCTGCCCCTGTAACTTTGCCAGCACTTCTGTTGCTGCCCTGTTGGCACCCACAGTGGTGGCAATACTTTCTGAGCCACTCGCAGACGTCACCAGCATTGTGGTCATGCCAGACAGCACCAACCTTGCCTTGTTGGATTTACCCTGTGGTGGGAGAATGGGTCTCCATCCCAGACCTAGTATATTATGTTTAAAAGACTCAACTGTTTTATCAGTTTCCAATTCTTGTAATGTTGCTATATTGCTGTTGCACAGTTGCTCTCCCATTTTGTATGCATTTATGCTGTTCACTGTTCATATGTAGTTACTGTATGTGGTGTACTTATTTAAAGTTAGTTGCAGCTGGGACAGCATGCGAAAAGGGTGGGGCAAGTGTAGGCAGGTTGAACTGTTGATACAGGCTGCCCAGGCTGGGAAGGGGTTAAACCTGTTTCTGCAATATCCCGGTCTTTCTGGGCTCTGCCTCCCCCCGGTGCTGTAAAATAATGGGGAAGGGCTGTGCACACAAAGAAAAGTCTGCATGGGAAGATGACACAGATAAGTCAGAGCATGTAATCTCCAACTATTTCACAGAGTTCCAGTTCGAAGGACGCTAGAGTACAGGAACTTGGGTACAGGTGCATTGCAGACTCACCTGCATACACAAGCATAGCACTGAAGAAACCAGGGTCACGGACAACAATCCAGCCATGGACTCTCATCTCACGGAGGTATGCCCAGGCCACTACACTATGTTAGTTAGGATCAGGGAAAGGACATTGTTCGTTGTTCGTTTTCTACTGCATTTTTACAGTAAAGTCTTATTAATTAAGTCATATTAATTGTAATGAGCTTGGTCTGCATGTTGGTTTGTAAAGCACATATGGGGGATGACCCACACCACAGAAGGTTAAATTGGCAAGACAAAAAGAGGAAAGTAGCTGTTATGAGTAACCATGCAAAGGAACAAGCTACAAGCAACCAATTAAGAAAATAATAAAAAATCTGCGCTTAGTAAAATAAAATAAGATAAAATAAAAATCAGCAGCTGAACACTGTAACCAGGATACTGGGCACCACGAAAACAGAAGAAATAAAAGTGCAGCGCTTAGCCTCTAAATATGAATGTGACTTAATAAAAAAATATATAAATATTTGTGAAAAACCTAAATAATGTGAAAGTCATTAATGAAAAATACTTTCAAAGCTCAAATGTCCAATGAAATCAAAAGACGTTTATCTATAACTCAAGTGTCCAATAGAGTGAAAAAACTAACTATAAAACCAAATAATCATAAAAAATTATGCAGCACAGTATAAATAATGTCCCAAGTGAATATGAAACAAAAAGTGATTAAGCTTGTTTGTTCAAACAACAATAATAATGCTTGACCACGTGGACCCTTCACCTCTGTAAATCAATAATGAATGGAGGCTTACCAGATAACCGGTGACCCCCTGTTAAGGGAGGTCAGTCTGCGCAGATACGATCACATAGACGTTTCGATACAGGAAGCCGGAAAACGACCCAATCCTTTGGATATCACGTAATCTCCAAATCCGCTCGTATCCTCTCATAGGCCTCGAAGCGTCATATTACCAGAAAAAACAAAACAAAAATGCACCAAATCGTGTAGTATGGTTTGAACAGATTTTTATTCAATCGAATAATTTGAGCGCTAAAAAGTGACTCCACCGAGTCACACGAAAATAAACATAACGTTTAAAAACGAACAGATTGCTAGCAAAATAAAAAACTAAAAAATGAATGCTAATGCACAAAGGGTGTGAGCGTGGCTACCCGACGATCGTTTCGTCAAAGGTCTGATGTCATCAGGGGTACGCCCACACCATTGTGCCAAACCCTTTTATAGCCTACTGGTAAGGAAAGGAGCCATGCCATAGGTTGAAACGAACGCCCTATCACGGGCTTAGTAGGTTAAGTCTTAAACATTCGGACGGGGTCAAAAACCCAATTTATCCCATTAGCAAAACGGTCGTATAACAATACAGGCCGATCGGGATATTTGAGTAACAATGTCTCCAGTAGTAGAAAAACTTTATTGAAAATTGAATAAAAAATTATAAATAATAAAAAATATATATAAAGATACAAATAAATATAAATGCCACCATCTAATGTTTAAAAAAAATAATAATATATATATATATATATATATATATATATATATATATATACACATGAGTATATATATATACACATGAGTACCGCCATCTAGTGTTTGAAAGAAATAATTACATGCCAGCATCAACTGCCGAACATTACCAATAGTCTATTTACAAAATAGCCTTGTAAAAAATGGAACATAAAAAATACAAATAAAACTTGACAATTTTTTACAATAATGAGATACAACTGACATTACAAAAGGTATAGTGCCAGATTCCATATAACTTAATCATCAAAGTGCAGGCATTCTATATAACCAATCAGCATTTGATAAACACGACCACTGGGACGGGCCAAAGAGAGGGACATCAACCATTATTAATAAAACAGTTGATGTCCCACTCAACGTTAAGTCCCCCAGGAATATGCGTACCCAATTTGTGTATCCAATTAGTTTCAGCTCTTGCTTAGCATTACTGCCACGCCAATGAGGTACATATTTCTCAATTGCTAAAAAAGTGGTGCCCCTTGGGTCACGATTATGTTTCAAATCATAATGTTTACTCACATTGTGCTTATCAAAACCTTTGCAAATGTTGGTTATGTGCTCACCCAGACGTATATGTAGCATACAAACTGTGCGTCCCACATATTCTAAGCCGCATGGACACCTAAGAAGGTACACAACACACTTGGTGGAGCATGTAATAAAAGTTTGAATGGGATATGTGAGCCCCGTACCATGCGAGGTGAATTCCGTGAATCTCCTCCCCGTGATATGTTCAACTTACAAGCTCTGCACTTTCCACACGGAAAAAAACCTTTTAAATCTCCAAAAAAGGTAGGTCTCTTAGGGGGGTCCGGGACATTAGGAGCAATCATGTTCCTCAGACTAGTGGCACCCCTGAATATAACATTTGGTCTATCTGATAACAAGGGGCCTAGGACGCGATCATTTTTTATGACTGGCCAATGTTTCTTTATGATCCTTTTAATGGCCCAATGTTGACTGGAAAAAGTTGTAATAAAAGCTAGGCCATAATTGTCTACATCTTTAGTCTTAGGTTGCTTGTCAGCTAATAAAGATTGACGATCCCTATTACCGACCTCCACTACAATAGAATCAAGAGAATCGCCATCATAACCCTTGGCCACAAATCTCTTTTTGAGGATTGATGCTGTGACAGTGGGGTCACTTTGGACACAGGGTGAATAAAAGAAACCCCCGATATGGTCTGTGATAGCCATATTCAAGGCTGTATATACATTGTATATAGATTGGATGTATACTGTATATGGGGGTTAAGTATCATTGCTGTAAGGAATTAAGTTGTTTTGCATTTCTATTGTTCATTTAAGTCTGTCCTTGTGTGTATTGTAAAGTGCCAGACAGACTGGCTGCCAACCCTTTGTGAAAAGATGTGTATTGGGTGGGATCGTTTGAAGCCTAGCAGACGTCAGGATGAGGTGTTGAGTCTTGGGATGTGTGGGTGGAGCTGGGCCCTTGTTCATGTTAAAGCATGTGCCTTGAATTGTGTATAAAGTGACAATGTTTCTCATTAAAAAAGTCATTCCTACTACAGAAGAGACAGAGTGCGTCTCGTCTTTTTGCCAGAGGGGTCAGCTCCTATAGGAAAGGGTCGTTTAGCTGTGGATATTGGTAGCGAGTGGATGTGTGTCTAGGAGAGGGAACATCGTAAACGGCGTTAACCCCCTTTATATTAGGGGTGCCGTTACATTGGTGGCAGCAGTGGGATCTTCCCTCCAGTTACTGGGACACTTCAAACCACCACAGTAAATGACCAGCTATGCAGCCTGCAGGAAAGCCACACTGAAAGACTTACTTGAGAGCCGTGGAGGGACCAGTGGGACAAAGAACAAGGCCACCTTGATCAGGGAACTAACCGAGATGGATCAGAGGGATGGTGATGCAGGACCCCGGTCAGTTGAAGACTTGTTTTAGCAACGAGTTCGACAGCGGGTGGCATTATATGGTGCTAACCCATCAGAGACCGCCATACAGAATGCCATTAGAGACATCCAGCTGCAGGATGAGCGACAGGAGAGAGAACTAGAGCGGCAGCATGAGCAGAGAATGGCAGAAATACGGCAATCGGAGACAACACCTAAAGATGCAGCGCCTGTCCGTAAGTTGCCCTTTCGGGCGTTCAAACTATTTAAGGAGGGAGAGGAGGAAATTGAAGCATTCCTGCAGGACTTTGAGAGACTATTCCAGATACATGAAGTACTGCCCCAAGATTGGGTCGCCTTACTGGCAAGTAATTTAACTGGCAGAGCGGCGGATGCGGATCGGGCCCTGGAGGATGAGGACGCCAAGGTAGAGGCAGTAGCTAATTGGCCCACGCCCCGTACTAAGACCCAGGTATTGGCCTTCTTGGGAACTGCAGGGTACTACCGATGTTTTGTCCCTAATTATAGTGCTATCGCCAAACCCCTGACTGACCTGACGAAAAAGAATTTACCTAGGCAAGTCCTCTGGTCTCCAGCTTGTGAATCCGCGTTTCTAGCCCTCAAGCAAGCACTTGTAAATGCCCCTGTCTTGGCTGCCCCAGTACCTAACAAACGTTTTCTTGTCCACACCGATGCTTCCATGTTTGGACTGGGGGCGGTGCTGAGCCAAGTTGGGGAGGATGGAGGAGAACACCCTGTCGCATACCTGAGTAGAAAACTATTACCTCGGGAAGTGAGCTATGCGGCAGTGGAGAAGGAGTGTTTGGCCCTGGTCTGGGCCCTTAAAAAGCTGAACCCCTACTTATACGGACAGGAATTTTCACTGGTCACCGACCACAACCCATTGGTCTGGCTTAACCGGGTCTCCGGAGATAATGGCAGGTTGCTGCGGTGGAGCTTAGCCCTACAACCTTACAACTTCACCATCAGCTACCGACCCGGTAAGCAAAACGGCAATGCTGATGGGTTGTCCCGGCAAACCGACACCCTCCCGGGCTCCTAGTGCAATGTTGATGGGTTATCCAGTATTGGAAGAATGGACCCATGGACTAACTGCGGAGTCAACCCGTCTGGGGTCCCCCTCCTCTGTTAGTCCCCTGCCGAAAGGGGAGATGTGTGACAGTGGGGTCACTTTGGACACAGGGTGAATAAAAGAAACCCCCGATATGGTCTGTGATAGCCATATTCAAGGGTGTATATACATTGTATATAGATTGGATGTATACTGTATATGGGGGTTAAGTATCATTGCTGTGAGGAATTAAGTTGTTTTGCATTTCTATTGTTCATTTAAGTCTGTCCTTGTGTGTATTGTGAGGTGTTGAGTCTTGGGATGTGTGGGTGGAGCTGGGTCGTTTAGCTGTGGATATTGGTAGCGAGTGGATGTGTGTCTAGGAGAGGGAACATCGTAAATGGCGTTAACCCCCTTTATATTAGGGGTGCCGTTACAGATGCCTCCCTAAAGAAGTCATCAGGAATGGTACAATTGCGCTTTAGGTGCAAAAATTGTCCCTTCAGAACGGCTGATGGCAAGAGTCTAAGGGAATGTAACTATTCCTGTCGGTCTTTTTGAAAAACATGGTGGTTATTATTTTATTTTCCAGAATAGAGATATTTAAATCCAAAAATTGGATATTATTAGGACTCAAAACATGACTGAGGACTATGCCTCGATCATTACTGTTCAGATGGGATAGAAAAAGTTCCGCAGATGCACTATCACCATCCCAAATGAACAGGATGTCATCAATGAATCATTTCCAGGCCACCAACTCTGGAGGCCTGTTCCCTAAAACAGTATCCTCCTCCCATTTTGCCATAAAGAGGTTGGCCATGCTGGGAGCAAATTTGGCTCCCATGGCCACCCCCCTTACCTGCAAAAAATGGGCTCCATCATGCCAGAAATGATTATGCGTCATGGCAAAGAGAAGCAATTCTAAAATGAAATTACGTTGGGTGACTGAGATAGTATTATCCTGAACTAAAAAATTTTGTACTGCATCGTAGCCCAGTTGATGGGAGATAGCCGTATACAACGAGGCTACATCAGCAGTAACCAACAGGTAAGTGGATTTCCATTCCACAGATTGTAAAATATTAATGACATGTTTAGTGTCCCTCAAAAAAGACGGGAGTTTTTAGCAATTGAGAAATATGTACCTCATTGGCGTGGCAGTAATGCTAAGCGTACTATCTCAAGAGCTGAAACTAATTGGATACACAAATTGGGTACGCATATTCCTGGGGGACTTAACGCTGAGTGGGACATCAACTGTTTTATTAATAATGGTTGATGTCCCTCTCTTTGGCCCGTCCCAGTGGTCGTGTTTATCAAATGCTGATTGGTTATATAGAATGCCTGCACTTTGATGATTAAGTTATATGGAATTTGGCACTATACCTTTTGTAATGTCAGTTGTATCTCATTATTGTAAAAAATTTTCAAGTTTTCTTTTTATTTTTTATGTTCCATTTTTTACAAGGCTATTTTGTAAATAGACTATTGGTAATGTTCGGCAGTTGATGCTGGCATGTAATTATTTCTTTCAAACACTAGATGACGGTACTCATATATATTCATGTATATATATATATATATTTTTTTTTTTTTTTTAAACATTAGATGGTGGCATTTATATTTATTTGTATCTTTATATATATATTGTATTATTTATTATTTTTTATTCAATTTTCATGTTTATTTTCGTGTGACTCGGTGGAGTCACTTTTTAGCGCTCAAATTATTCGGTTGAATAAAAATCTGTTCAAACCATACTACACGATTTGGCGCATTTTTGTTTTGTTTTTTCTGGTGATATGACGCTTCAAAGCCTATGAGAGGATCCGAGCGGAATTGGAGATTACGTGATATCCGAAGGATTGGGTCGTTTTCCGGCTTCCTGTATCGAAACGTCTATGTGATCGTATCTGTGCAGACTGACCTCCCTTAACAGGGGGTCACCGGTGATCTGGTAAGCCTCCATTCATTATTGATTTACAGAGGTGAAGGGTCCACGTGGTCAAGCATTATTATCGTTGTTTGAACAAACAAGATTAATCACTTTTTGTTTCATATTCACTTGGGACATTATTTATACTGTGCTGCATCATTTTTTATGATTATTTGGTTTTATAGTTTGTTTTTTCACTCTATTGGACACTTGAGTTATAGATAAACGTCTTTTGATTTCATTGGACATTTGAGCTTTGAAAGTATTTTTCATTAATGACTTTCACATTATTTAGGTTTTTCACAAATATTTATATATTTTTTTATTAAGTCACATTCATATTTAGAGGCTAAGCGCTGCACTTTTATTTCTTCTACAAGCAACCAATTAAAAGGCATGGTACCTAGTGAGTGACAAGACCTCCGGAAACAAGGGGTCTATATTCTGGCTCCCTCCTTAGTGGTCGGTATCCAGTGGCAACCGAATCCAAAGCTGCATTGTGGAGAGGTACAGGAAGGAAAGGGAGAGCACGCATGAGGTTTGCGCTAGGAACAAGGGATCCCATTCTGTTACTGTGAGGTAACAAAGGTACGCCGGACTGGTGAAGGGGACATAGGCTCAGCATGTCCTGCATAATGCAACGTACAAGTTACAGTGTGTAATAGCATGGGATAAGTAACTTTTCAGAGAAACTCAGAATGAGGGCTCATCTCTAAGTCAGGGAACTGCCTTAATGTTAGAAAGTTCACATGATTGCAGTCACTGCCTTATCTTAGGCATTAGTGAGCACGCTCCATGTGAAAGGTACCTCCATGTGCAGGGAAAGTAGACCCCATCCACACACTTGCCATAGTTGGAGAACAACCTCCCACCAACAAGCCTGCAAAACAATCAAATTGACCCTGTCTAACAATTTACATTAAAAAGCAAACATTTGCAAATAAATGCGTAAGCTGCTGTCCCTGCTTCAAGGATCCTCTGTGTACTGCAGTCCTAACTAGGGATGGCCTTGCGGTTCGCCCGGCGGTCGGTTTGCGGCGAATTTTGCGTGTTCACGATTCGCCAAACTGGCGGACTTCTGCCACTGTTCGCACGGCGGACATATGCGTTTACATTGTGAAAGATCTTTGACCCATGATGACACATCTATCATGGGGTACAGGACAGCCAATTGAGACATTTCAGCACATGGACAATTGGACAATCCCCCTACCTTATAAATAGACCTGATCTGGCGGCCATTTTACATTCTGTCTTTTGTCAGTGTAGGAAAAGGTTGCTGTGTGGAGCAGGGACAGACTGTAGTGACACAAATCACTAGCTATTAGGTCCACAAAAGTCCTTTTAAGGACTGGTATAGGTGTACAGTATATAGGGTTCTGGTGCACTGCTGCTGACTGCTGTGCTGCTGATTGCTGGGTGCACTGCTGACCGATTCTGCAGCTGTCTTTTTTCAGTGTAGGCACAGGACGCTCTGTGGAGCAGGAACAGTCAGTTTCATCACTAGCTATTACTATTAGGTCCACAAAAGTCCTTTTAAGGACTGGTATAGATGTACAGTATATAGGGTTCTGGTGCACTACTGCTGACTGCTGTGCTGCTGATTGCTGAGTGCACAGCTGACCGATTCTGCAGCTGTCTTTTGTCAGTGTAGGGACAGGACGCTGTGTGGAGCAGGGACAGTCAGTTTAATAACTATCTATTACTATTAGGTCCACAAAGGTCCTTTTAAGGACTGGTATAGGTGTACAGTATATAGGGTTGAACACGTATAATATACTTTCTGCCTACTCCGAGATCTCTAATTATAGCGGTGGGGAAGGTGACGTCGATGTTAACGTGTCTAGTGATGTCACATGGGTGCCCACAAGAGAGGAAGAGAAGGGGAGTTCAGAGGGAGATATGGACCAGCAGATAGGAAGGAGAAGCAGGAGGAACTTAGATTGCACACGAGGGACAAAGCAGACTGATAATGTATCAGGAGTGAGGCATCAACCATGTACGGTCACATCTGGCGCTCCCAGGATGCCGGCACATGGCTCCGCAGTGTGGGTTTTTTTTAACGTGTCCGCTGCTGACAATAGTGCAATCTTTACAGTCAACGCATAAGTCGCGGTAAGCCCAACACTCACCTAGGGACAACCGCCCTAAGAAGGCACATGAGCTGCCATCACCGAGCCCAGTGCGAGCAACGGAACCCACAAAGCCACACTCCAGGCTCTCACCGTCCAGCCTCGTCTTCTACTTCTCCTTCTCCTCTCTCCTCACAATTGTCCTCCACTCCACCTTCCATCATGCAGTCCTCACGTTTTTCTGCAAAAAGGCAGGCTTCTGTGGGCCAAATGTCCGAGTGTAAAAAAATGATGACGCTGGATAACCCTCTTGCTTAACGGTTGACGGCTGGCTTGTCAGAACTGATAGCCCGCCAACTACTGCCATATAAACTGGTGGACTCGGAGGCCTTTCGAAAATTTGTGGCCATTGGAACACCACAATGGAAGGTCCCAGGTAGGGGTGGCCGAACGGTTCATCCAGCGGTCGTTTCGCGGCAAATTTCGGCTGTTCGCGGTCCGCCCGATCGGTGGACTATTGCCGCTGTTTCGCCCGGCGGACTTCCGTGTTTACTGTGTAAAAGAACTTTGACCTATGATGACACATCCATCATGGGGTACAGGACAGCCAATTGAGACATTACAGCACATGGACACTTGGACATTCCCCCAACTTATAAATAGACCCGATCCGGCGGCCATTTTACATTCTTTCGTATGTCACTATAGGGAGAGGTTGCTGTGTGGAGCAGGGAGAGACTGCAGTGACCCAAATCGCTAGCTATTAGGTCCACAAAAGTTCTTTTCAGGACTGGTATGGTATAGGTGTTAGGTGTAGTTCGGGATATAGGTTTGAGGCACTGCTGTGCTAGTGATTGTTGCAGCAGCCTGTCTTTTGTCAGTGTAGAGAGAGGGACAGGACGCTGTGTGCAGCAGGGACAGTCAGTTTAATCATTAGCTATTACTATTAGGTCCACAAAAGTCCTTTTCAGGACTGGTATGGTAAAGTAGTACAGGATATAGTTTTGAGTGCTATTCAAGTTATTGTTCCAGCAGCCTGTGTTTTGTCAGTTTAAATAGGGACAGGCAGGAAGCTGTGTGTGGCAGTGAGTGACAGTCAGTTTAATCAGTAGCTGTTACTATTAGGTCCACAAAGGTTCTTTTCAGGACTGGTATGGTAATAGGCTTGTACACGTATAATATTCTTTCTTCCAAATATAGAAATAATATTATACTTGATTGCTGCCCTTCTGCTGCAGTAGTCCTTTATGAGTATAGGGACTCAGGTACTGTCTGCTAATCATTCACAACCTACTAGTTCCACAAAGGTCCTTATAAGGACTGGTAAGGTATAGTGTACAACAGTACATAGGGTTGAGTGAGGTACAGTCTGCTATTCCTTAAGGACTGGTATAGGTCCACAATATATAGGATTGAGGTGCACTACTGCTGACTGTTGCCCTATACTGCAGCAGTCCTTTATCAGTATAGGGACTGAGGTACCGTCTGCTAATCATTCACAACCTACTAGTTCCACAAAGGTCCTTATAAGGACTGGTAAGGTATAGGGTACTACAGCACATAGGGTTGAGTGAGGTACAGTCTGCTATTCCTTAAGGACTGGTATAGGTCCACAATATATAGGGTTGAGGTGCACTACTGCTGACTGCTGCCCTATACTGCAGCAGTCCTTTATCAGTATAGGGACTGAGGTACAGTCTGCTAATCATTCACAACCTACTAGTTCCACAAAGGTCCTTATAAGGACTGGTAAGGTATAGTGTACAACAGTACATAGGGTTGAGTGAGGTACAGTCTGCTATTCCTTAAGGACTGGTATAGGTCCACAATATATAGGGTTGAGGTGCACTACTGCTGACTGTTGCCCTATACTGCAGCAGTCCTTTATCAGTATAGGGACTGAGGTACAGTCTGCTAATCATTCACAACCTACTAGTTCCACAAAGGTCCTTATAAGGACTGGTAAGGTATAGGGTACTACAGTACATAGGGTTGAGTGAGGTACAGTCTGCTATTCCTTAAGGACTGGTATAGTTCCACAATATATAGGGTTGAGGTGCACTATTGCTGACTGCTGCCCTTCTGCTGCAGTAGTCCTTTATGAGTATAGGGACTGAGGTACAGTCTGCTAATTATTCACAACCTACTAGTTCCACAAAGGTCCTTATAAGGACTGGTAAGGTATAGGGTACTACAGTACATAGGGTTGAGTGAGGTACAGTCTGCTATTCCTTAAGGACTGGTATAGTTCCACAATATATAGGGTTGAGGTGCACTATTGCTGACTGCTGCCCTTCTGCTGCAGTAGTCCTTTATGAGTATAGGGACTGAGGTACAGTCTGCTAATTATTCACAACCTACTAGTTCCACAAAGGTCCTTATAAGGACTGGTAAGGTATAGGGTACTACAGTACATAGGGTTGAGTGAGGTACAGTCTGCTATTCCTTAAGGACTGGTATAGGTCCACAATATATAGGGTTGAGGTGCACTACTGTTGACTGCTGCCCTATACTGCAGCAGTCCTTTATCAGTATAGGGACTGAGAGTTTTGTTACAGGGTCATTTAAAAAATGACAGGCAGAGGAAGAGGCAGGCCCTTCCGCAGGGGTCGTAGGGGTAGGGCAGGAGCAACAGGCTTGAGCCAAAGTGTGAAATTGCAGAAGGTGCGTTCAATTACTTTAAAGGATGCACCAGACTTGGTTGAGTGTCTCACTCAGCCTTACTCTTCTGCACCCTCCTCATCCTCTTGATCTGCACCCTCTTCTTCACTCTCTGCTATGTGCACCCCCAAAGACACTACCACCAACAACACCACCACCACCACATACCTTCCGCTTGAGTCACAGGAATTATTTTCCGATCCATATCAAGACATTTCTGATGCGCAGCCACTCTTGGCATTGGATCAGGAAGAGGAGGTAGCAAGAACCGCCACTCAGCAGTCTGACGACAGTACCCAGATCAGCCCAAGGAGGAGGTTGGTCTCCGGTGTTGCTACCTACTCTGAGATCTCTACTTATAGCGGTGGGGAAGGTGACGTTGATGATGACGTGTCAATAGTGTTGCCATCTGCAATCTTTGCAGTCAATGCATTAGTCGCGGTAAGCCCAACACTCACCTAGGGACGACCGCCTTAAGAAGGCACATGAGCAGCCATCACCGAGCCCAGTGGGAGCAACAGAACACACAAAGCCACACTCCAGGCTCTCACCATCCAGCCTTGTCTTCTACTTCTCCTTCTCCTCTCTCCTCACAGTTGTCCTCCACTCCACCTTCCATCACGCCAAACTCATGTTTTTCTGCAAAAAGGCAGGCTTCCGTGGACCTAATGTTCGAGCGTAAAAAAATTATTGCCCAACGGTTGACAGCTGGCTTGTCAGAACTGATAGCCCGCCAACTACTGCCATATAAACTGGTGGACTCGGAGGCCTTTCGCAAATTTGTGGCCATTGGAACATCACAATGGAAGGTCCCAGGAAGGAAGTATTTCTCAGAGAAGGGCATCCCAGAGCTATATGGCCATGTTCAGCGGCAAGTGAATGTATCTCTGGCACACAGTGTCGGTGCCAAGATACACCTGACCACAGACACGTGGTCTAGCAAACACGGGCAGGGAAGATATATCACTTTTACTGCCCACTGGGTGAACCTTCTGACGGCCGTCAAGCATGTAACCCGTGGCACCCGTGTAGATTTGGTTTTACCGCCACGGATTGCAGCTTCTCCTCCTCCTACTCCATCCTCCTCCCTCTCCTCCTCGGCTGACTCCTCCTTTTCTGCTGCTAGCGTCTCTTCCGCTGCGCCACCCAAGCTCCCCAGAACCTATTCGACATGCCAGGTGAGACGTTGCCATGCCGTGCTGCGTCTGTTGTGCCTGGAAGCCAAGAGCCACACTGGCCCGGCACTCCTTTCAGCTTTGCGTTCACAGGCAGATCAGTGGCTAACACCGCTCAATTTGACAGTTGGTAAAGTGGTGTGTGACAACGGTGCCAATCTGCTTAGCGCATTGAAACAGGGCAAAATTGCGCACGTGCCATGCATGGCACACGTCTTAAACTTGGTCGTGCAGCGATTCATTGTCAAATACCCTGGGGTCCAGGACATCTTGCGGCAGGCAAGGAAAATCTCGCCCCATTTCAGAAGATCTTACACGGCCATGGCTTGCCTTGCTGACATTCAGCGGCGACACAATCTGCCGGTCAGACGTCTTATTTGCGATTGCCCGATGCGATGGAACTCAACCTTCTATATGCTTGATAGGCTGCTCCAGCAGAAACGTGCAGTTAACATCTACCTGTATGAACTCTGTGGCAGAACAGGTTCTGGGGAGCTGGTTTTTTTTTTCACCGTGCCAGTGGCTGCTCATGCGTGACCCATGCAGACTTCTGCAGCCATTTGATGAGATCACCAAACTTGTCAGTCGCAGCCATGGCGCCATCAGTGACATGGTACCTTATGCCTTCTTTATGGTGCGTGCATTGCATCGTGTCATTGATCAAGCCGTGGAGGAGCAGGAAGATGAGGAAGTCGCAATGCTGGATGAATTCCCAGGGGGGTTACTCTATCTGAGACAAGTCAACAACAGGAGTCTGAAGAGGAGTCAGAGGAGGATGGTGCCGGGGCAGATGAGGAGGAGCAAGAAGAGCATGCTTTAAACCTTTCTGGGATCCCTGCCATATAAACTGGTGGACTCGGAGGCCTTTTGAAAATTTGTGTCCATTGGAACACCACAATGGAAGGTCCCAGGAAGGAAGTAGCATCCCAGAGCTATATGGCCATGTTCAGCGGCAAGTGAATGTATCTCTGGTACACAGTGTCGGTGCCAAGATACATCTGACCACAGACATGTGGTCTAGCAAACACGGGCAGGGAAGGTATATCACTTTTACTGCCCACTGGGTGAACCTTCTGACGGTCGTCAAGCATGTAACCTGTGGCACCCGTGTAGATTTGGTTTTACCGCCACGGATTGCATGCAGGCCTGGCTCTTCTTTTCCTCCTCCTAATCCATCCTCCTCCCTCTCCTCCTCGGCTGACTCCTCCTTTTCCGCTGCTAGTGTCTCTTCCGCTGCGCCGCCCAAGATCCCCAGAACCTATTCGACATGCCAGGTGAGACGTTGCCATGCTGTGCTGCGTGGGTTGTGCCTGGAAGCCAAGAGCCACACTGGCCCGGCACTCCTTTCAGCTTTGCGTTCACAGGCAGATCAGTGGCTAACACTGCTCAATTTGACAGTTGGTAAAGTGGTGTGTGACAATGGTGCCAATCTGCTTAGCGCATTGAAACAGGGCAAAATTACACATGTGCCATGCATAGCACACGTCTTAAACTTGGTCGTGCAGCGATTCGTTGTCCAATACCCTGGGGTCCAGGACATCTTGTGGCAGGCAAGGAAAATCTCTGCCCATTTCAGAAGATTTTACACGGTCATGGCTCGCCTTGCCGACATTCAGTGGTTACACAATCTGCCAGTCAGACGTCTTATTTGCCATTGCCCGACGCGATGGAATTCAACCTTCTATATGCTTGATAACTGCACGTTTCTGCTGGAGCAGCCTAACGACTACCTGTACGAACTCTGGGCAGAACAGGTTCTGGAGAGCTTGGTATTTTTCACCACGCCAATGGCTGCTCATGCGCGACCCATGCACACTTCTGCAGCCATTTGAGGAGATCACCAAACTGGTCAGTCGCAGCCATGGCGCCATCAGTGACATGGTACCTTAAGCCTTCTTTATGGTGCGTGCATTGCATCGTGTCATTGATCAAGCCGTGGAGGAGCAGGAAGATGAGGAAGTCGCAATGCTGGATGAATTCCCAGGGGGGGGCTACTCTATCTGAGACAAGTCAACAACAGGAGTCTGAAGAGGAGTCAGAGGAGGATGGTGCCGGGGCGGATGAGGAGGAGCAAGAAGAGCATGCTTTAAACCTTTCTGGGATCCCTGTTGTTGTGCGTGGATGGGGAGAGGAGAACGAAGAGGACGACATTATCCTGGATGATGAGCAGGAGCCAGGCCACCAAACCGCTTCCAATTTAGTGCAAATGAGGGCCTTCATGCTCCAGTGTTTTAATAGGGACCCCCGTATAAAAAGCATAAGGGTCAAGGACCAGTACTGGGTGGCAACATACTTAGACCCCCGGTACAAACACAAAATGGTGGAAATGTTACCACCGTCACAGAGGGCTGTCAGAATGGAGCACTTCCAGGCCTTGCTTCGAGAAATGCTGCATTCTGCTTTTGCGTGCGCTGGCAGAGGAGGAATTCCCTCTCCCAGAGAAAGAGTTGCGGGTACCAATCCAACAGCGCCTGCAAGAAGAGGGCGGTTTGAAGATGTGTTGGTGACTTCTGATATGAGGTAATTCTTTCAGCCGACCCAAACGACAGGTCTCATCTGGATCCAGCATCAGGGAAAGCCTAGACCGACAGGTGTCTGACTACATCAGATTAACGACCGATGTGGACGCTCTGAGGAGTGATGAACCCCTGGACTACTGGGTGGGCAGGCTTGACCTCTGGCCAGAGCTTGCCCAATTTGCAATGGAACTGTTAGCTTGCCCCTCATCCAGTGTCCTGTCCAAAAGGACGTTCAGCGCAGCAGGGGGGATCATGACCGATAAGCGCACTTGCCTAGCTCATGACAGTGTTGACTACCTCACATTTATAAAAATGAATGAGGCATGGATCTCGGAGGAATTCAACACATGTGACCAGTAGACCATGTATATGCATAACTCTATAAACGATTTATTTAATCGAGCACACAGACCTTTTTTCTACCTTTGGCTCACTTCCTTGTACAAAAAAAGCACACCGTACTATATGCCCGTACCCTCCTGTTTGAAGAGGTTGAGCGGTGTAAATTTTTGGGTCCCGCAGCGAGTTGCTGGTATCAGTGCTGCTGTCAGTGCTCTCTATCTCGGTGCTGGTGTCAGTGCTGCTATAAGTGCTCTCTATCTCGGTGCTGGTGTCCGTGCTCTCTCTCTATCTCTGTGCTGGTGTGGTGTCAGTGCTCTCTATCACTGTGCTGGTGTCAGTGCTCTCTATCACGGTGCTGATGTGGTGTCAGTGTTCTCTATCTCGCTTCTGGTGTCAGTGCTCTCTCTCTATCTCGGTGCTGGTGTCAGTGCTCTCTATCTCGGTGCTGGTGTCAGTGCTCTCTCTCTTTCTCTGTGCTGGTGTGGTGTCAGTGCTTTCTATCTTGGTGCTGGTGTGGTCTCAGTGCTCTCTATCTCGGTACTGGTGTGGTCTCCGTGCTCTCTATCACGGTGCTGGTGTCAGTGCTCTCTATCACGATGATGGTGTGGTGTCAGTGCTCTCTATATCGCTGCTGGGGTCAGTGCTCTCTCTCTATCTCGCTGCTGGGGTCAGTGCTCTCTCTCTATCTCGGTGCTGGCGTCAGTGCTCTCTATCTCGGTGCTGGTGTCAGTGCTCTCTCTCTATCTCGGTGCTGGTGTCAGTGCTCTCTATCTTGGTGCTGGTGTCAGGGCTCTCTCTCTTTCTCGGTGCTGGTGTGGTGTCAGTGCTTTCTATCTCGGTGCTGGTGTGGTCTCAGTGCTCTCTATCTCGATGCTGGTGTGGTCTCAGTGCTCTCTATCATGGTGCTGGTGTCAGTGCTCTCTATCACGGTGATGGTGTGGTGTCAGTGCTCTCTATCTCGCTGCTGGGGTCAGTGCTCTCTCTCTATCCCGGTGCTGGTGTCAGTACTCTCTATCTCGGTGCTGGTGTCAGTGCTCTATCACAGTGCTGGTGTCAGTGCTCTCTATCTCGGTGCTGGAATGATCTTAGTGCTCTCTATCACATTGCTGGTGTCAGTGATCTCTATCACGATGCTGGTGTGGTGTCAGTGCTCTCTATCTCGGTGCTGGTGTGGTCTCAGTGCTCTCTATCACGGTGCTGGTGTCAGTGCTCTCTATCTCGGTGCAGGTGTCAGTGCTCTCTATCTCGGTGCAGGTGTCAGTGCTCTCTCTCTATCTTGGTGCTGGTGTCAGTTCTCTCTATCACGGTGCTGGTGTGGTGTCAGTGCTCTCTATCTCAGTGCTGGTGTCAGTGCTCTCTCTCTATCACAGTGTTGGTGTCAGTGCTCTCTATCTCGGTGCTGGTGTGGTCTCAGTGCTCTCTATCATGGTACTGGTGTGGTGTCAGTGCTCTCTATCATGGTGCTGGTGTCAGTGCTCTCTATCTCGGTGCAGGTGCCAGTGCTCTCTATCTCGGTGCAGGTGTCAGTGCTCTCTATCTCGATGCTGGTGTGAGTGCTCTCTATCTCAGTGCTGGGTTCAGTGCTCTCTCTCTCTATCTCGGTGCTGGTGTCAGTTCTCTCTATCTCGGTGCTGGTCTCAGTGCTCTCTCTCTATCTCGGTGCTGGTGTCAGTGCTTTCTATCTCGGTGCTGGTGTGGTCTCAGTGCTCTCTATCTCGATGCTGGTGTGGTCTCAGTACTCACTATCACGGTGCTGGTGTCAGTGCTCTCTATCACGGTGATGGTGTGGTGTCAGTGCTCTCTATCTCGGTGCTGGTGTGGTTTCAGTGCTCTCTATCACGGTGCTGGTGTGGTGTCAGTGCTCTCTATCACGGTGCTGGTGTCAGTGCTCTCTATCTCGGTGCAGGTGTCAGTGCTCTCTATCTCGGTGCAGGTGTCAGTGCTCTCTATCTCGGTGCAGGTGTCAGTGCTCTCTATCTTGGTGCTGGTGTCAGTGCTCTCTATCACGGTGCTGGTGTCAGTGCTCTCTCTCTATCTCGGTGCTGGTGTCAGTGCTCTCTATCTCGGTGCTGGTGTCAGTGCTCTCTCTCTATTACAGTGCTGGTGTCAGTGCTCTCTATCTCAGTGCTGGTGTGGTCTCACTGCTCTCTATCACGGTGCTGGTGTAATTGCTCTCTATCACGATGCTGGTGTGGTGTCAGTGCTCTCTATCTCGGTGCTGGTGTGGTCTCACTGCTCTCTATCACGGTGCTGGTGTGGTGTCAGTGCTCTCTATCACGGTGCTGGTGTCAGTGCTCTCTATCTCGGTGCAGGTGTCAGTGCTCTCTATCTCGGTGCAGGTGTCAGCCCTCTCTATCTCGGTGCAGGTGTTAGTGCTCTCTATCTTGGTGCTGGTGTCAGTGCTCTCTATCACGGTGCTGGTGTCAGTGCTCTCTCTCTATCTCGGTGCTGGTGTCAGTTCTCTCTATCACGGTGCTGGTGTGGTGTCAGTGCTCTCTCTCTATCACAGTGCTGGTGTCAGTGCTCTCTATCTCGGTGCTGGTGTGGTCTCAGTGCTCTCTATCACTGTGCTGGTGTCAGTGCTCTCTACCACGATGCTGGTGTGGTGTCAGTGCTCTCTATCTCGGTGCTGGTGTGGCCTCAGTGCTCTCTATCACGGTGCTGGTGTGGTGTCAGTGCTCTCTATCTCGGTGCTGGTGTCAGTGCTCTCTATCTCGGTGCTGGTGTCAGTGCTCTCTCTCTATCTCGGTGCTGGTGTCAGTGCTCTCTATCTTGGTGCTGGTGTCAGGGCTCTCTCTCTTTCTCGGTGCTGGTGTGGTGTCAGTGCTTTCTATCTCGGTGCTGGTGTGGTCTCAGTGCTCTCTATCTCGATGCTGGTGTGGTCTCAGTGCTCTCTATCATGGTGCTGGTGTCAGTGCTCTCTATCACAGTGATGGTGTGGTGTCAGTGCTCTCTATCTCGCTGCTGGGGTCAGTGCTCTCTCTCTATCCCGGTGCTGGTGTCAGTGCTCTCTATCTCGGTGCTGGTGTCAGTGCTCTATCACAGTGCTGGTGTCAGTGCTCTCTATCTCGGTGCTGGAATGATCTTAGTGCTCTCTATCACATTGCTGGTGTCAGTGATCTCTATCACGATGCTGGTGTGGTGTCAGTGCTCTCTATCTCGGTGCTGGTGTGGTCTCAGTGCTCTCTATCACGGTGCTGGTGTCAGTGCTCTCTATCTCGGTGCAGGTGTCAGTGCTCTCTATCTCGGTGCAGGTGTCAGTGCTCTCTATCACGGTGCTGGTGTCAGTGCTCTCTCTCTATCTCGGTGCTGGTGTCAGTTCTCTCTATCATGGTGCTGGTGTGGTGTCAGTGCTCTCTATCTCGGTGCTGGTGTCAGTGCTCTCTCTCTATCACAGTGTTGGTGTCAGTGCTCTCTATCTCGGTGCTGGTGTGGTCTCAGTGCTCTCTATCACTGTGCTGGTGTCAGTGCTCTCTACCACGATGCTGGTGTGGTGTCAGTGCTCTCTATCTCGGTGCTGGTGTGGTCTCAGTGCTCTCTATCATGGTACTGGTGTGGTGTCAGTGCTCTCTATCATGGTGCTGGTGTCAGTGCTCTCTATCTCGGTGCAGGTGCCAGTGCTCTCTATCTCGGTGCAGGTGTCAGTGCTCTCTATCTCGATGCTGGTGTCAGTGCTCTCTATCTCAGTGCTGGGGTCAGTGCTCTCTCTCTCTATCTCGGTGCTGGTGTCAGTTCTCTCTATCTCGGTGCTGGTCTCAGTGCTCTCTCTCTATCTCGGTGCTGGTGTCAGTGCTTTCTATCTCTGTGCTGGTGTGGTCTCAGTGCTCTCTATCTCGATGCTGGTGTGGTCTCAGTACTCACTATCATGGTGCTGGTGTCAGTGCTCTCTATCACGGTGATGGTGTGGTGTCAGTGCTCTCTATCTCGGTGCTGGTGTGGTCTCAGTGCTCTCTATCACGGTGCTGGTGTGGTGTCAGTGCTCTCTATCACGGTGCTGGTGTCAGTGCTCTCTATCTCGGTGCAGGTGTCAGTGCTCTCTATCTCGGTGCAGGTGTCAGTGCTCTCTATCTCGGTGCAGGTGTCAGTGCTCTCTATCTTGGTGCTGGTGTCAGTGCTCTCTATCTTGGTGCTGGTGTCAGTGCTCTCTATCACGGTGCTGGTGTCAGTGCTCTCTCTCTATCTCGGTGCTGGTGTCAGTGCTCTCTATCTCGGTGCTGGTGTCAGTGCTCTCTCTCTATCACAGTGCTGGTGTCAGTGCTCTCTATCTCGGTGCTGGTGTGGTCTCAGTGCTCTCTATCATGGTGCTGGTGTAATTGCTCTCTATCACGATGCTGGTGTGGTGTCAGTGCTCTCTATCTCGGTGCTGGTGTGGTCTCACTGCTCTCTATCACGGTGCTGGTGTGGTGTCAGTGCTCTCTATCACGGTGCTGGTGTCAGTGCTCTCTATCTCGGTGCAGGTGTCAGTGCTCTCTATCTCGGTGCAGGTGTCAGCCCTCTCTATCTCGGTGCAGGTGTTAGTGCTCTCTATCTTGGTGCTGGTGTCAGTGCTCTCTATCACGGTGCTGGTGTCAGTGCTCTCTCTCTATCTCGGTGCTGGTGTCAGTTCTCTCTATCACGGTGCTGGTGTGGTGTCAGTGCTCTCTCTCTATCACAGTGCTGGTGTCAGTGCTCTCTATCTCGGTGCTGGTGTGGTCTCAGTGCTCTCTATCACTGTGCTGGTGTCAGTGCTCTCTACCACGATGCTGGTGTGGTGTCAGTGCTCTCTATCTCGGTGCTGGTGTGGCCTCAGTGCTCTCTATCACGGTGCTGGTGTGGTGTCAGTGCTCTCTATCACGGTGCTGGTGTCAGTGCTCTCTATCTCGGTGCAGGTGTCAGTGCTCTCTATCTCGGTGCAGGTGTCAGTGCTCTCTATCTCGATGCTGGTGTCAGTGCTCTCTATCTCAGTGCTGGTGTCAGTGCTCTCTCTCTATCTCAGTGCTGGTGGGGTGTCAGTGCTCTCTATCATGATGCTGGTGTGGTGTCAGTGCTCTCTATCTTGGTGCTGGTGTCAGTGCTCTCTCTCTTTCTTGGTGCTGGTGTGGAGTCAGTGCTTTCTATCTCGGTGCTGGTGTGGTCTCAGTGCTCTCTATCTTGGTGCTGGTGTGGTCTCAGTGCTCTCTATCATGGTGCTGGTGTCAGTGCTCTCCATCACGGTGATGGTGTGGTGTCAGTGCTCTCTATCTCGCTGCTGGGGTCAGTGATTTCTCTCTATCTCAGTGCTGGTGTCAGTGCTCTCTATCTCAGTGCTGGTGTCAGTGCTCTCTCTCTATCTCAGTGCTGGTGTCAGTGCTCTCTATCTTGGTGCTGGTGTCAGTGCTCTCTCTCTCTTTCTCTGTGCTGGTGTGGTGTCAGTGCTTTCTATCTCGGTGCTGGTGTGGTCTCAGTGCTCTCTATCTCGGTGCTGGTGTGGTCTCAGTGCTCTCTATCATGGTTCTGGTGTCAGTGCTCTCTATCACGGTGCTGGTGTGGTGTCAGTGCTCTCTATCTTGCTGACGGAAGGCCGAGCATGGCTGGGTATCACCGAGTATTGCAGGGTATCACCGAGTATGGCTGGGTATTGCAGGGTATCACAGAGTATGGCTGAGCATGGCTGAGTATGGCTGGGTATTGCAGAGTATCACCGGGTATGGCTGGGTATTGCAGGGTATCACCGACTATGGCTGGTTATTGCAGAGTATGGCTGGGTATTGCAGGGTATCACTGAGAATGGCTGGGTATTGTAGAGTATGGCTGGGTATTGCAGGGTATCACTGGGTATGGCAATTTATGGCAGAGTATTGGCAGGGTATTGCAGATTATTGCTGGGTATTGCAGAGTATTGGCAGGGCATTGCTGGGTATTGCAGAGTATTTGCAGGGCATTGCAGAGTAATGGCAGGGCATTACTGGGTATTGCAGAGTATTGGCGGGGCATTGCAGAGTATTGGCAGGGTATTGCAGAATATTGGCAGGGCATTGCTGGGTATTGCAGAGTATTGGCAGGGAATTGCGGGGTTAATTGTCAGCGAGCAACACTGTGGGCACTGCAGATCCAGCCCACAGCACTACTGACACCGATCTCTCCCCTCTCACTGTACCGATCGGGTAGGGAGGAACCGGCGTCATGTTATGATGCCGGTTTGTTTACAAGTGATCGCTCCGTCATCATGTTTACCGTGATCAATGATGTGTCAGGTCCCGTGGACCTGGTGGTCACGGATGCTCTCGAGTGCGCGTCCCACTATAGCGTCCTCCCAGAGTTAAGCAACCACCCTGTAGCCATCATTCGGCTATGGGCTGGTTGTTAAGTGGTTAACTGACTCAGGTACGGGTAACTTAAGCGTGGAACGGACCAATCCAGCAAGAATTTGCACCAACATCTTCTCATCCTGAGAAGCTGAAGAGGGACCTTCTCCACTAGATTCCTCAGAAGTGGAATCATCAGTCTCCTCCCGATTCTCTGAGGAGGATTCCTCTCCTTTATCCCAGAGTTCCTCACTCTGAAGGTCCTGGATGAAAGAGGGGGGCCTAGTGTGCTTTCTTCCACTGAGTAAAGATGCGATTAAGGCCACTAATCTTTCCTCTAAACCGTGTATGGTTGAGGAAAAAACCTCCTGTGTAATGTACACAGGGGCTGAAGTGCCAGAAGCAGCGGCAGCCCCTGATCCCGACAGCTCTCCCTGACCAGCCTCCCCGGGTCCTGCAGGGGGGAAAGGTGCTGCAGAGGGGGGTCCTCAGAGCCTGAAGGGTACCCCTTTGAGCCCCTATTCTTTGGGGTACTTGTACCTCTTCTACCCATAGTACAAAGCAAAAAATGGTAGAGGTACCACAAAAAAATGCACTGACTGCTGAGCACTGTAGTTCAGAAACTGCCGCTGCTACTAAGACTCAGTCTGGTGCCTAAATAAATGCTGCCTGGGAATGCCTGTCTTCCACACTCACATGCGCCTGTCAGCTCTGTGTCCCTCCATAGGCTGTGTGCATCTGAAAAAGAGTGCACTTTAAAGCCTGTGTAGCCTAGTGCTCCACCCCCCCACTCATTTTTTAACCCTGCTGGCAAGCATGGAGGGGAGGCTGGGGCAGAGGAGAGGGAAGGGCCGGTGGATGTGAAGCTGCTGTAATGGTGGCGGCGAACGACGGTGGATGGCGGGGGGTGGTGCGGTATGTTACCGCTCTCTGCCCAGGCCTGTCTCAGTCCCCTAATCCATGGAGGGAGAATCCCAGAAGGAAAAAAAACCCTTAACTTCATCCTTCCTGGAGCATGGCTGGAGGAGCATAAAGCGTGGACATCAAGCAGACAGATCGGGCATGAAAGTATGTGCTCTTGGCAACCGCCGGTGGCAACTATAGGCATAGCATACATTTACTTAAAAGGAGAAAGCCTACTGGAATTAGAAAAATGATTGAGGAGTCTCCCTTACCTGATCCAGCGGCATGGTCTGAATAACAGACTCAATCTTCACCTCTCACGGTGGGCTCTGTTAGGAATAAAACCTTCAGAGACTGGGGCCCCCTTGAATAGGGGGATCCGCAGTTCTGGGCCTGTAAAGCACCCTGCCAGGAATATGGCTGAAAAAAACAAATACTGGGTTCCAGAGACCAGCTCTCTAAAAAGAGAAGCGTTACAGGTAAAACCTTGTTTCTTCGGACACGAGGCCCAGGTACCATCCAATTCGGTCTGAAAAAGACACTTTGAATGGATCCGGTTGCATAGCTGGCCCCAGTAAGGATATTTCAGCGGAGCTCAGCAGAGCACATCTGTTTTTGTGGCCAAAAAAAACTGGAGGTACCTCCAGTAGGGGGAGGGTTTATATCGGGGATTGAACTTCCTGTCTAGGGTGTGCCAGTGTCCAATCACCTAGTGATACCCTATAACCCATTAGTAATTACTTAGTATCTGTGTCCCGTGATGTACGAGAAAGAGAGAGATTTTTACATTGGAAAACAAATTGCCAAGTATCCCAGTATATAAGCTTGAGGAACCCAAAAGTTAGGATCAAAGCCTGGCATAGAAATCATTTGCTGGCTATTCCTCCTGTCAGTGATAAAGATGGCTTGGATGACACTTCAGAGTATGACTTACCCCAGCTTCAAGCATCTGATCTTCGAGATCTTTGAGGTAATCATGAGAGTGTTTGGACTGTAGATTCTGAGGTCTTTAGCCCAAAAGCACTCCTCCAAGGGAGCCATTGAACCCTGAATCTTTAGATTTTGTGCCTCAATTAATGAGCATGTCTAGTCAGGGACCCAGTCCTTCTACACATCCAATGCCAACTCCTCCCATTCATTATCCTCTTTTAGTGCCTGAAAACACAGGATACCTCAGAGATAAGTACAGAGAGTCAGAGTATCTCCACCTGTTTTGATCTATCATAATTTGAGGGACCCCACGTTGATCACTCAACCAAACTTGTACCATGCTTGGGTAGGTACAATCTCTAATTTAGTTAAATTGTTCCCTGCTTTTGCTGTACCTGGCATGTATTGCTATTAACTTGTTGTTTTTCCTCAGCAAGCCATGTAATGGGGAGTGGTCAACGCTGTTTTCTTAAATTGATGTTTACAATGCATGTTGTGTTGACTTAAAGATTTCACCAGGGTCAGTGTGTAGGGATCTGCTATATTCTACTGTTTGTGACCTTATATATAGTACACCCACTTACAAATACAGAGTTATTTATGTACATCAATTTCTGTCCCTGGAGGGCTGGGATGAAAATCCCAGAAGACGAAAGTAGTGAGAGAAAGAAGAGCTGAGACCACATGTCCCCATGTAAGAACCGTTGCTGATCCAGACCAGAAACAGTGATTATTAGGCAAGTGTTTGTATATTAAACACTTAACGACCAGAAGAATTTGCCCCCTTAATGACCAGAACATTTTTTGTGATGCGGCACTGTGTCGCTTTAACTGACAATTGCGCGGTCATGTGACGCTGTACCCAAACAAAATTTATGTCCTTTCTTCCCAGAAATAAAGCTTTCTTTTGGTGGTATTAGGTCACCTCTATTTTTTATTTTTTTTGCACTATAAACAAAAAAGACCAACAATTTTTGCTGTAATAAATATCGAAATCAAAAATGTAAAAAAAAATATCTAATATATTCTTGGTAAAAAAACAGACCAGACACTTTTGACACTTTTTTGAGACCATTGATATTCATACAGAGTTCAGAGCTAAAAATATCCACTGATTACTGTATAAATGTCACTGGCAGGGAAGGGGTTAACACTAGGGGTGATCAAGGGGTTAAGTGTTCCCTAGGGAGGTGTTTCTAACTGTGGGGGCAGTGTAGGGACTGGGGGAGGAGACAGATTGATGTTCCTAATCACTAGGAACAGACGATCTGTCTATCCTCCCCGTCAGAATGGGGTCTGTCGGCCACACGCATCGCTTCCAACTTCGTGCTGCTAGTGCCCCCTAGTGGTCTCAAAGCGGCCGACGTATGATGATGCTGATTCGCCCAGCCGCAGTACAACTGTGACGGCTGGTCTTTAAGTGGTTAATAGTCTCACGTGCACGATATCAGGTAGCTGAATCTGTGATACGATGTGCGTGTGTAGTGGTCACCTCACTGTATGTTAGTAGTTATTCCTGTTTACAATAAAATGTATATACAGCTCCTAATATTTTTGCTAACCCTATCCCTTCTGGTCTGGGATTCTATAACTCAAGCTTCAATAACCAGCAAAGGCTAGAGCCAGGTTAGTCATGCGATGGCCAATTAGGTAGTTAGTAGCTTCTAATCTGCCATGCAAACAAATGCCTAAGTACCAGCGTCACGCATATTGTTTCTGCTGGTGAAAAGATACATTCCAGACTGGTTGAACAAAGGTTGGAGGATAACCCCATGTCTGCTGATCTTGTCTCCAGGTCTCCAACACCAAGATTAGCTTTGCTTCGCAATCATCCTCATGGGCCCCTGCAACTGGACTTTACTGCAATATTCATTTGGATGTATCTTTATTAATAATTATATTCTGTATACATGGATGCACAATTCCACCAGGAGTCTTGTTGGGCCCTTTGGTGATAATATATTTTTACACATTGGATATATGCACTATTATTAATCTTTTCTTATATAAAGACCATATTATTTCCATCCTGGTATGTATATATAGATAATGTAGTATGCTGGTAGTTCATCTGCTCCAAATTAATTAATTTAATTTCTCAGGAATGGAACCCCTTCTATTCACAGAGGCCCTTTCCTGGGTACAGGCACTGCTAGATACCCACTCTTTCATTTAGTTAAGGTTTTGGTTCTCTATGGTTTAGTGCAACATCCTGTTTGGGGAGGACCAATCATTATAACCAAACCCCCCCCCCCCCCCCCAAAAAAAAAGGGGCTACAAAGTGTATACAATGACTAGGCACAGGTTCTCTTTAACCATCCCATTTAAGCCACTCCTACTGTTGTGCACAGGATTCCCCAGGTATTTCATTATCCTAGTCATCTTTTGTCATGTTGTTTTGACTTTTTAAAGCCAGGCAGATTACCTGTTATGGGTATTGTTGATATTTACATATTGTTCATACTGTTTAAAGTGGTTTTAAAAGCATAATTTTGTTTTATCTTAATGCATTCTCTGCATGAAGGTAAAAAAAATAGGATTTTTAAAACAGCTTACCTGTAAAATCCTTTTCTTTGATGTACATCAGGGGACACAGGAGCCATAGTAATAACTATATGGATTATATCAGCGTATCAGGTGCTGGACACTGGCACGTCCCTTAAGGCGTGAACTTCCCCCATATAACCCCTCCCACTACTGGGAGTCCTCAGTTTTGTAGCCAAGCAATATAATTGTATAAGAAGAAGGGAGGGACCTCTGTGTCCCCTGATGTAGATCAAAGAAAAGGATTTTACAGGTAAGCTGTTTTAAAAATCCTATTTTCTTTTCTTACATCAGGGGACACAGAGCCATAGTAATAACTATATGGGATGTCCCATAGCAATGGCAACTGAAGGGGGGGGAGACAGAACAAAAAAACAGGAGGCCAGAAGACTCATACTTCAGCCTGCAGTATATGCTGTGCCCAAAGGCAATATCCTCATGACCTTTAATATCGATTTAATAAAATCTGATAAATGTATGAACACGAAGACCAAGTCGCGGCCTTACAGATCTGAGCCATAGAGGCCTGATGATACACCACCCAAGAGGCCCTAATCGCCCTGGATGAGTGTGCTCTTAATATGAGAAGGAAGAATTTTCTTCTTTAAGCTGAATCTTGAACAATCACTTGGCAAATCCATTTGAAAAATATGGATCTTGACGCTGCCTGTCCACATCTTGGACCCTCTGGCAGTACCAACAAAACCTGTGTTTTGAGAACCTGAGCGGTCACCTTTAAATAGACTCGCTCTTACTACATCAATAGAATGTAGTGTTTTCTCTTCCCCAGATTAAGGCTCTGGGGAAAAAGAAGGAAGAATAATATCTTGGTTTAAATGAAAACCTGTTGCCACTTTTGGTAAGAATTCAGGATGAGGACATAAAACCACCTAATCCTTATGCATGATGAAATATGGCTCTTACAAGACAGAGCCGTTAGTTCCGATACTCTTCTAGCAGAAGAAATGTTAAGCAGAAAATATTATCTTTCTTGTCAAAGAACCAAGGCAACTTTTTGTGAGGTTCAAACGGCTGATTCAGCAAAGCTGATAAGACCAATTTTAAATCCCAAGGATTTAGAGGTGCCTTGATAGGGGGAATAAACCATGTTACCCCCTAAATAAGCTACGTACCAAGAGTGGGAAGCAAGAGGCCATAGGAAAAACTCTTACAAGCCCAGGATCTGGCTCTGATAGAAGTCAAGACCAGCTTCATTTCAGATCCTATATGGAGGACATCAGAAATCCTGCCTATTGACATACTTTGGGCGGCACAGTGGTGTAGTGGTTAGCACTCTCACCTAGCAGTAAAAAGAGTCACTGGTTCAAATCCCAACCACGACACAACCTGCCTGGAGTTTTCATGTTCTCCCTGTGCCTGTGTGGGTGTCCTCCAGTTTCCTCCCACACTCCAAAGACATGCAGGTAGGTTAATTGGCTTCTGTCCAAAAATTGGCCTTAGTATATGACTGGGGACCTTAGATTGTGGGCTCCTTGAGGGTAGGGACCCATGTGAGTGTGCAAGTCACAGGGATAGGGGTAGATGCTCACTCAGGTTGAACTGGATGGACTGGTGTCTTTATTCAACCTTACTAACTATGAAACTATGAAACTTCCTGGGGTGCCAACCCCTGTATCCACACCAAGAAACCTTAGAGGAGTTCCTGGTCTCTTTGCCACTCATAGTTTACAGTACAAAGCAGAGGCACTACCAGCAAAAGAATGTAACACTTGCTAGGCTACAGTACAATATCTGCTATTAATCCTAGATATACAGTACAATGTTGCCAAAAGGGAAATGCCTGTGTCACCAAACCTGACCAGCAACAACTCTGCTCTGTCCCTCCACCGACAGGCAGCAGCTTCTCTCACAGGGCTTTAAAATACTTCCTGCACGTGTGGCTGGTGTCTGATGCTGTTAGCCACACCCTGCCCATGCGGAATACAGCCCCCTTGTCAAAGAACCAAGGGAACTTCTTGTAAGGTTCAAACGGCTGATTCAGCAAAGCCGATAAGACCAATTTTAAATCCCAAGGATTTCGAGGTGCCTTGATAGGGGGAATAAACCATGTTACCCTCTGAATAAGCTATGCACCAAGAGTGGGAAGCAAGAGGCCATAGGAAAAACTCTTACAAGGCCGGGTTCTGGCTCTGATAGAAGTCAAGACCAGCTTCATTTCAGATCCTATATGCAGGACATCAGAAATCCTGCCTATTGACATACTTCCTGGGGTGCCATCCCCGGATCCACACCAAGAAACCTATGCCTTCCAGACTCTAAAGTAAGTGATCCTGAAATCCAGCTTCCTGGCATTAGACAAAGTAGACACTACCAAAGGAGATCACCCGCGATCTATTATAGAGTGGGATTCAACAGTCAAACCTGTTAAACCTTTTTCCTGTAAGGTAGGATGAAATACCGGACCTTGTGCAAGAAGGTCTGGCTATAACGGCAGAGTCCGAAGGACTCCTACTGCCATCTTTATGATCTTGGTAAATTAAGATCTTCTGGGACCCACTGGGGCCGCCAGAATCACCTCCTTTTGTTCCCGCTTAATCCTGCAGAGAAGGTGCGGAAGTAGCAAAACTGGAGTAAATGCATAGATCAGTGAAAACTGATCTCATGGGAAGACTAAAGCGTTTGTTCCGCCTGCTAGCGGACCCCTTGTTCGACATAAAGTTGTCGACCTCGTAAATTAATCTGGATGTGAATAGGTCCATGTCCGGAATACCCCATCTGACATATTGCTAGGAAGATGTTGGGGCGAAGAGATCATTCTCCCGGGAACTAATTGTTGGCGTCTCAAGTAGTGCACCTGAAAAATTTTAATTGCCGATAGGCAAGGAATGTTGCGTTCTGCCAAAGCTAGAACATTATTCACCTCTTTTTTGGCTGCACAACCTCTCGTGCCTCCCCTGGTGATCAATGTAAGCCACGCCGTGGCCTTGTCAGATTGAATCCTATCAGGACAGTCCCATAGTCTGACCTCCAAGATTCTAGGGCCAGATGTACTGCCTGAAACTTCCAAAAAAGTTGATTGGCAAGGTCCTCTAACCTGGACCACCTCCCTTGGACAGAATCTTCTTCCAGGGCTGCTCCCCAGCCTAGAAGGCTGGCATCTGTTGTTAACACCTTCCAGGATAAAGATTTTCCCTTTTGCTGGATAACAACCACCAATTTAGGCTCTGACCTATGTCGGGAGCCAAGCATATTAGAAACAAGCAAGGCCTGAATCTTCTTTATTCTAGACCGACAGGATGGTGTCTTGAAGCGGTCTTTGGGAAAACTGCGCATAAGGGACGGCCATGAAGGAGGCCACCATTTCCCCTAAAAATCTCCTGCACAGCTGAATTAAGGAATTTTCCTTTGTTTTGATAAGCTGAATTAATCCTACAATGGAACTGATTCATGTTTGGGGTAAGAATACCCTCTTCTGTATGATATCTATAACCAGCCCCCCGAGTACTGTAATCTCCTTGATGGTTTTAAGGAGAATCTTCCTAGGCTGAGAGTCCAACCTAGAGATTTCAGATATTTACGGCTGAGATCAGACGCTGATTTTAGATCTGAGATGGAATGATTTATTAAAAGTAGATCTTCTAATAGGCTAGGACCACTATGCCTTGAGCCCTTAACCTGGCTAAAAGATATGCCAGAATGTTTCAGTACACTTGTGGTGCTGAGGCCAAGCTGAATGGCAGGGCCACAACTGGGTGAGACGGTCAGGATGGCTGGCTCTCATCAAGGATTACCTGAGAGACTGGTGAAAAAACTGAGGACTCCCAGTAGTGGGAGGGGTTATATGGGGGAAGTTCACGCCTTAAGGGGCGTGCCCGTGCCCAGCACCTGATACGCCGATATAACCCATATAGTTATTACTATGGCTCTGTGTCCCCTGATGTAAGAAAATAAAACTTTCCAATATCACCCTCCTCCATCCCACTTTGATTATTTTTCCATCCAGCGATGTGCTTGTCTGCATTAGCAATGCTCTTGCTCCCGTTTCTTACATGACACTTAGGCATTAGTGGAAACCATTGACTCCTGCTTCTGTCAGTCAATTTAGACACACACAGCCTGGCTTAGTATTGCCCCCGCACAAGTGTTCCGATAGCACACAGCTTGGTGAGGGGGCACTCGAAGACAAGCAGTGAACATCGCCAGCAGGGGGCCCCAGAAGAGGAAGTAAGAGACCGCTCTGTACAATACCATTACACAGAGAAGGTATGTTTATTATTGTAGCCACCCTGGCAATATGATAATGTCAGATTTTTGCACCTCAAAGCGGTACAATTGTTTTGCATAGAAATTTTGTGTTTTATATTGTAGGCCTGTAATTCTTAGCAATAACACACTTAAATCTGTCCAAACAAGAGTCTAGTAAATAGCCCGGGTATGATAAAGTTTGAAACACAAAAATATGAATTATAATATAATAAGTAACTATAAATAATTATAAAAAAATAACAATATAATAATAATAAAAAGAATTTCCCCACGATTCACTATCGCTCAATTCTGCAATTGTTCTAATTTACTATCACTGTTTTACAGCTGGTCTAAAACCACTTTTGAGGTAAAGAGACACTTTTTAGATGTTATGGACAATCTCAAGTAGGGATGAGCCGAACACCCCCCGGTTCGGTTCGCACCAGAACTTGCGAACGACCCCCGCGTTCGGCACGAACGTTAGAACCCCATTGAAGTCTATGGGACTCGAACGTTCGAATTGGAAAGTGCTAATTTTAACGGCTAATATGCAAGATAGTGTGCTAAAAAGGGTTTGGCGATCTGCCTCCTGCCTCAGGGGACATGGGTCACTGCAAAAAAAAGTTTTAAAAACTACCGTTTTGGCGGGAGCACTGATTTTAATGACGATTAAAGTGAAAAAAAAAAGTGAAATATTCCTTTAAATATGGTGCCTGGGGGGTGTCTATAGTATGCCTGTGAAGTGCCACGTGTTTCCCGTGTTTAGAACAGTCCCTGCACAAAATGACATTAAACGGAAATAACACCATTTAAAACTGCTTACGGTTTTAATGTTATATCTGGTTCCTGTAATATGGTTGAAAATCATTCAGAAAAATGGCATGGGTAGCCCTCCCTGCCCATTACCAGCCTATTTGGGTCTTGTACGCATATTAAGGGGAACCCCGTACCCATATTAAAAAAAGGAAATGCGTGTGGCCCCCAGGCCCTATATACTCAGAACAGCAGTATACAGGCGGTGCAAACAAGACAGGGACTGTGTAGGTTTGTTGTGTTAAGTTGAATCTGTTTGTCATTTTCAAGCGGTACATTTTTAAAGTGTAGCTCCAGTCAAAAAAAATATCTTTAAGCTTTTTGGAAAACATAGGGAAGGGTTATCACCCCTGTATAATTTGTTTTGTCGTCCATCTTTTTTCATCTCACTTGCTGTTGTCTCCTTCCGTTTGCAAGTAGGAGATGTTTGTAAATTGGATGTTTGAAAGTAGGGGCCTGCCCTATATGCTCTGCAGAAATGGCGGAACAAGGTGTTGGTTTTGCAACAACATTGTAAGCCCTCAAAGTGACTCTTGGTGGCCGCTGGAGCGCCCTGCTGTGAACGATTATATCAAGAATTGTAATTACATGCCATTGTTGAACAGTGGTAGAAAAATTGACCTTTGGTGGTTGTGGTGCTGGTGCCACAACACTATAAGTCCTCACAGTTACTCTGGGTGGGCACAGGAAGGGGCCCTCCTGTGAAATATTATATCAAGAATTGTAATTACATGTCCCTGTTAAACAGGGGCAGAAAAATTGGGCCTTAGGCACTGGTGCCATCACACTGCAACCTCTGCCATACACTCTAGTTTTATTGCAGGAATTAGCCCTGCTGCAAAGCATTGCATCAAAAATTGTACTTAAACGCCCCTGTTAAACAGGGGCAGAAAAATTGGGCCTTAGGCACTGGTGCCATCACACTGCAACCTCTGCTATACACTCTAGTTTTATTGCAGGAATTAGCCCTGCTGCAAAGCATTGCATCAAAAATTGTACTTAAACGCCCCTGTTAAACAGGGGCAGAAAAATTGGGCCTTAGGCACTGGTGCCATCACACTGCAACCTCTGCCATACACTCTAGTTTTATTGCAGGAATTAGCCCTGCTGCAAAGCATTGCATCAAAAATTGTACTTAAACGCCCCTGTTAAACAGGGGCAGAAAAATTGGGCCTTAGGCACTGGTGCCATCACACTGCAACCTCTGCCATACACTCTAGTTTTTTTGCAGGAATTAGCCCTGCTGCAAAGCATTGCATCAAAAATTGTACTTAAACGCCCCTGTTAAACAGGGGCAGAAAAATTGGGCCTTAGGCACTGGTGCCATCACACTGCAACCTCTGCCATACACTCTAGTTTTATTGCAGGAATTAGCCCTGCTGCAAAGCATTGCATCAAAAATTGTACTTAAACGCCCCTGTTAAACAGGGGCAGAAAAATTGGGCCTTAGGCACTGGTGCCATCACACTGCAACCTCTGCCATACACTCTAGTTTTTTTGCAGGAATTAGCCCTGCTGCAAAGCATTGCATCAAAAATTGTACTTAAACACCCCTGTTAAACAGGGGCAGAAAAATTGGGCTGCTGGCATCACCCAGAACCAAAAATGTTCTTCCAACATATCAGCGGAGGAGGAAGAGGATAGACAATCAACATAACAGGACAGTCACTCAGCATCAGCATAGGCAGTCTTGAAGGGATGTGGTATTTCAAAAAAAATTATTCGGTTACATCAGCTTCAGGTGCTTGGTAGCTGTGGGTGATCCAAGACTGATTCATCTTGATGAAGGTCAGTCGATCAACTGATTCGGTGGACAGGCGCACCCTGTGATCGGTAACGAAGCCACCAGCAGCACTGAAGGTGCGTTCCGAAAGAACGCTGGATGCAGGACAGGCCAGGAGCTCAATTGCATACTGTGCAAGCTCTGGCCAGTGATCCATCCTCAAGACCCAGTAAGCCAGAGGATTTTCAGTGGGAAAGGTGTCCAAGTCTGACCTTGCCCCTAGGTATTCCTGCACCATGTAAATTAGACGCTGGCGATGGGTGCTGGAACCAATCATACCTTGGGGCTGCGGACTAAAAAATTGTCTGAACGCATCAGTCAGACGGCCACCTTCTCCACCGCTCCTTCTGACTGATGCCTCAGCAACACGTTGTCCAGGACCAGGAGTTTGTGACCTCCCAGTCTCTGGGAACGCGTTGCACAGAGCTTTCTGCAAGGCCTCCCGGAGATGTCTCATCCTCTGCTCCCTCTGCGATGGCAAGATAAGGTCGGCAACCTTACCCTTGTACCGTGGATCAAGGAGAGTGGCCAGCCAGTAATGGTCCCTCTCCTTGATCCGAAGAATACGAGGATCCTTCCGCAGGCTTTGCAGGATCAGGGAGGCCATGCAGCGTAGGTTAGCTGAGGCATTCGGTCCGGAGTCCTCTGGGTCACTAAGGACAACATGATCCGCAGCTACCTCCTCCCAGCCACGTACAAGTCCACGTGTTTCTTGGGACTGTAAATCATCCCTATAAGACTGCTGCTGCTGATGCTGAGTGCCAGCCTCCACCTCCATGCTGACACAATCATCCTCCTCCTCCTCTTCCTCCTCCTCACCCTCTTCCTGTGTGATGGGTGGCACAGCAGGAACACTGTCTGGATAAAGGGGGCCTTGAGAGGCAAGGAAGTCCTCCTCTTCCTGCCTCTGTTCTGCCTCAAGTGCCCTGTCCATTATTCCACGCAGCGTATGCTCCAAGAGGTGGACAAGAGGTATAGTGTCACTGATGCATGCACTGTCACTGCTCACCATCCTTGTGGCCTCCTCAAACGGTGACAGGACAGTGCATGCATCCCTGATCATGCCCCACTGGCGTGGTGAGAAAAAACCAAGCTCTCCTGACCCTGTCCTGGTGCCGTAGTCGCACAGGTACTCATTGATGGCCCTCTGCTGCGTGTGCAGCCGCTGCAGCATGGCCAATGTTGAGTTCCATCTGGTGGGCATGTCACATATAAGGCGGTTCTTGGGCAGGTTCAACTCCTTTTGGAGCTCAGCCAGCCGAGCACAGGCATTAAATGATCGGCGGAAATGCACACAGACTCTCCTGGCCTGTTTCAGGACATCCTGTAAGCCGGGGTACCTGCCCAAGAACCGCTGCACCACCAGGTTAAGGACGTGAGCTACACAGGGCACATGGGTCAGTTGTCCCTGTCGGAGGGCGGAGAGGAGGTTGGTGCCATTGTCGCAAACCACCATTCCTGGCTTAAGCTGGCGTGGCGTCAACCACCTCTCGGCCTGCCCCTGCAGAGCTGACAAAACATCCGCCCCAGTGTGGCTCCTGTCCCCCAAACAAACCAGCGCAAGCACGGCATGGCATCGTTTTGCCTGCGTACTTGCGTAGCCCCTGCAACGCCTACGGAGCACCGCTGGTTCTGAGGACAGAGCACTGGAAGAGGCCGTGGAGGAAGAAGAAGAGGAGGGGGTGGAGGAGAGAGGTGTGTCACAACCAATAGTAGCATTTTGGAGGCGTGGTGGCGGAACAACCTCCAATACTACTGCACCTTGTCCTGCATCCTTCCCAGCAGCCAGAAGAGTGACCCAATGGGCCGTGAAAGACAGGTAACGTCCCTGTCCATGCCTGCTGGACCATGAGTCAGCGGTAATATGCACCTTACCGCTGACCGCCCTGTCCAGCGAGGCAAGGACATTGCCTTCCACATGCCGGTAGAGAGCCGGAATTGCCTTCCGTGAGAAAAAGTGGCGTTTGGGGACCTGCCACTGAGGAACCGCACATTGTACAAACTCACGGAAGGGGGCCGAATCTACCAACTGAAAAGGCAGCAGTTGAAGTGCTAGCAATTTAGCCAAGCTAGCATTCAACCGCTGGGCATGTGGATGGCTGGGAGTAAATTTCTTCCGCCGGTCCAGCAGCTGGGGCAGGGACATTTGTCTGCTATAATCGGACGTGGATGTACCACTAGCAGAGTTCCCGGAAGCACTTGGCTGTGACACACCTAATTCTACACCTTCATTCCTCTCAGAGCAGGTTTCAGAGAGGACTGAAGGTCTAGTGGGGTTGGAGATGCCAGCTGATGAGGAGCAAGGAGAGGTCCGCTTTGTTCTTTGGTGTGGGTCTTTGAGGTATGCTTGCCAACGAGCTGCATGGCAGGTCAACATATGTCTGGTCAAGCATGTGGTGCCCAAGCGGCTGATGTTTTGGCCACGTGAGATACGCTTGAGACATATGTTGCAAATAGCAGCGGTGCGATCTGATGCACTCGTCTCAAAAAAGGCCCACACCAGAGAACTTTTAGAATAACGCGCAGAGGAAGCGCTCTGCGCAGAGGAAGCGCTCTGCGCAGGCGGAGCTCTGCGGTGTGATTCAGTCGGTGTGCTGCCCCTAAGCTGGCCCCCGGAGGGCATCCTGCCTCGTTGGACATGTGCCTCCTCCTCCTCCTCCTCCTCCTCCTCCCTCCTTCCAGGCACCCACGTGGAGTCAGTGCCCTCATCATCCCCTCCCTCTTCATCGCTGTAGCAAACCTGGCAGTATGCTGCAGCTTGTGGAACATTACTGCCAGATTGCTGTCCTTCTTGAGCATCCCCTCTCTCTGTGCTCACGCTACTGCCTTCCTCTAGCTGAGTGTCATCATCAGAGCCCACCAAACACTGGGCATCCTCCTGGAGCATGTACCCAACACTGTGCTCAAAGAGTTCAGGAGACTCCTCAGGAGGACGTGGTGGGTCTAGGGAAGGAGTCACTGATGATGACATTGAGAGGAGGGACGACGATGTGTTGGCAGCTGCTTTTCTACTACCCTGAGACTGGGTGAGAGAGGATGAGGAGGATGAAGAGGGCTTGGTCATCCACTCTACCAAGTCGTTGGCATGTTGCGGTTCAACATGTCCAGCTGCAGAAAAGAAGGACAAGCATGTCCCATGGCCACGTGCTGATGACAATGCACCGCGTCCCCGACCAGCACTGTTGTCTCTAGACACAGAGCCTGCTTGCCCTCTTTTATCGGCTCGCGCCTGTCTGCCTCTCCTTGCTGGCCTTCCAGACATGGTAATGGCCTGAAGGGAGTTGGGTAAAACAGTAGTTGGGTAGTTTATATTGTGCTGGAGGCACACAACACCCACTAACTCCTGCAGATGCCTTTTTTATAGAACAGCAGAGTTAAAGGGGTATATACAGATGTATACTGTGCTGTGCTGGAAGCACACACAACTTCCAATAACTCCAGCAGATGCCAATCGGGCCCAAATACAGAACAGCTATGTAGGTGGATAATAGCGGTATGTACTGGGTACAGAGCAGGCACACAGCACACACTATCTCCTGAGTGACACTGCTGACTGCAAGCTCTATTGTTAAAGATGGACCACTAGCTATATAGGTGAGGTGAATATCACGGTGTATACTGCGGTCAGGGCACGCAGACAATAACAAGAAAACAGCAGAGTTAAAGGGGTATATACAGCTGTATACTGTGCTGTGCTGGAGGCACACACAACTTCCAATAACTCCAGCAGATGTCAATCGGGCCCAAATAGAGAACAGCTATGTAGGTGGATAATAGCGGTATGTACTGGGTACAGAGCACGCAGACAGCACGCACTAACACTACTGACTGCAAGCTCTATTATTAAAGCTAGATCACTAGCTATATAGGTGAGGTGAATATAGTGGTGTATACTGCGGTCAGGGCACAGACAGTAACCACTACACAAGAGCAAAATAGTAAATCAGCCAAAAACGATTGGTGTGTAACTGTGTTGAAGGTACACAGAACACCCACTGCTTCAGATGCTAACAAACACTACACGAGGCCGCCTGAAAGGCAGCTTTATATAGTGTGGGGCGTGCACTACACTGTCTGAGCTATGATTGGCCACAGGCAGGATGCCTGTGACCAACCATTGCTCTTCCCGCTACTGGCGCTGCGATTGGCCAAGCATGCGGGGTCACAGTGCATGCTTGGCCAATCGTGAGACAGCAATGCATTGCGCCATCGCAGTGCATTGTGGGCCACACGAATTTTGCCGCGAACGGCCCAAACGTTCGGAATTCGGCGAACGCACGAACGACCGATGTTCGAGTCGAACATGTGTTCGACTCGAACACGAAGCTCATCCCTAATCTCAAGTTTCCAGGCAGAAAGAACAGTATATATAATATAAAACTGCATGCCGGGCACTGGACAAAGCACTAGGGACAAAAGGGATGTGAAATGATTTCATACAATAATGTAATATGTAGGACTACAGTGTACTGTATGTGTTATGAAATTTCTATTTTTTGAATTTGCCACCGGGCTCCGCAATGCTCGCAGGGAAAAGAGCCCGACACACAGAGGCATTGGGCGGAGGACACAGCCTGCAGACACAGTGGGGGGACATTGCAGGATCCTGGCGACAAGGTAAGTAACCTGCACCAGGATCCTGCAATGCAATCCTGAGTGTGGCTCAGAGTTACCGCTAATGGTAATGAAACTTAACCCCGAGCCACAATCTGGAAAACCGACAGGGAGATTAACCACTTGCTTACTGGGCACTTAAACCCCCCTCAGTCCCAGACCAATTTTCAGCTTTCAGCGCTGATGCACTTTGAATGACAATTGCGCGGGCATACAACACTGTACCCAAATGAAATTTTTATCATTTTTTCCCCACAAATAGAGCTTTCTTTTGGTGGTATTTAGTTACAGCTCGGAGTTTTATTTTTTGCTAAACAAACAAAAAAAGATGCAAAAAAAAAAAAAAAAAATCATGTTTTAATAGTTTGTTATAAAATTTTGCAAACGGGTCATTTTTCTCCTTCATTGAAGTGCGCTGATAAGGCGGCACTGATAGGCTGCATTGGTGGGCACTGATGGGCTGCATTGGTGGGCACTGATAGGCTGCATTGGTGGGCACTGATAGGCTGCACTGGTGGGCACTGATAGGCATAGTTAAGGCGGCACTAATAGGCACAGATAAGGCGGCACCGATGGGCACAGATAAGGCGGCACTGATGGGCAAAGATGGGCACAGATAAGATGGCACGGATGGGTGGCACGGATAAGTGGCACGGATGGGTGGCACGGATGGGCACTGATAGGTACCACAGATAGATGGGACTGATGGGCACTGATAGGTGGCTCTGATAGGTGGCACTGCTGGGCACTGATGGGCGGCACTGCTGGGCACTGATGGGCGGCACTGCTGGGCACTGATGGGCGGCACTGGGGTGCAGCACCTTTGAGGCAGATTGGGTGGCACTGTGGGTGGCACTGTGGGGTGGCACTGTGGGTGGCACTGTGGGTGGCACTGTGGGCACTATGGGCACAGACGGGGGGCACTTACTTTTACTTTTAGTTATACTTCAGGATGGCACTGCGGGAGGCAGGTGGGCACTGGCAGGTGGCATGTGGTGCCTTGCATTGCTGGCCGTGATCGGGACTGATGTCCCGATCACGGCCGCCGGTGATCGGCTTTTTTTTTTTCTCCTCGCGCTGTCAGCGCGAGGAGGAATAATAGCCGATTACCGGCTCCGTTCTATCACATGATCAGCTGTCATTGGCTGACAGCTGATCACGTGATAAGGGGTCGGGATCGACCCCTTACACGGATCGGTGATCAGGCGAGTCTCACGGACTCGCCGATCACAGAGCGCGCCGCGCGCGCCCCTCAGGGGGCGCGCAGGCCGCTCGTAACCGGGACGACGTCAATAGACGTCGTCCCGGAAATCTAGGTCCGCGCTAATGCCGTCATTCGGCAATAGCGCGGTACCCAAGTGGTTAAAAGAGAAGTATGAACCATGTCACCTATGGAATATTTGTGTCATTGCTATGATAAAATCCGGGGTTATGCAGTATCTCACAAAAATGAGTACACCCATCATATTTTTGCAAATATTTTATTATATCTTTTCATGTGATACTGAAGAAATTACACTTTGCTACAATGTAAAGTAACAAGTGTACAGCTTGCAATTACGGTGTAAATTTGCTGTCCCCTCAAAATAACAACACACAGCCATTAATGTCTAAACCGCTGGCAACAAAAGTGAGTACTCCCCTAAGTAAAAATGACCACATCATGTTGCTGGTGGATGTTAGAGACCTTGCGCTTCTCCACCTCACGTTTCAGGATGCCCCACAGATGTTCAATAGGGTTTAGGTCTGGAGACATGCTTGGCCAGTCCATCACCTTTACCCTCAGCTTCTTTAGCAAGGCAGAGGTCATCATGTTGGAATACTGCCCTGTGGCCCAGTCTCCGAAAGGGAGGGGATCATACTCTGCTTCAGTATGTCACAGTACACGGTTCCCTTAATGAACCGTAGCTCCCCAGTGCCAGCAGCACTCATGCAGCCCCAGACCATGACACTCCCATCACCATACTTGCATGTAGGCAAGACACACTTGTGTTTGTACTCCTCACCTGTTTGCCACCACACATTCTTGACATCATCTGATATAAATAAATGTATCTTGATCTCATCAGGCCACAGTACATGGTTCCAGTAATCCATGTCCTTAGTCTGATTGTCTTCAGCAAACTGTTTGTGGGCTTTCTTGTTCATCATCTTTAGAAGAGGCTTTTTTCTGGCATGACAGTCATGCAGACCAATTGGATGCAGCATATAGTCTGAGCACTGATAGGCTGAGTCACCACCCCTTCAACCCCTGCAGCAATGCCGGCAGCACTCATACGTCTATTTCCCAAAGACAACTTCTGGATATGACGCTGAGCATGTGCACCCAACTTCTTTGGTTGACCATGGCGAGGCCTATTCTGAGTGGAACCTGTCCTGTTAAACCGATGTATGGTCTTGGCCACCATGCTGCAGCTCAGTTTCAGGGTCTTGACACCAGATTTAACACTTCTGCTCCACATTCACACCTGAGACCTTGTAACAATAACAAGTCGCATGACACCAGGGAGGGAAATATCTATTTAGACCCAGTTTGGACATTTTCACTTAGTGATGTACTCACTTTTGTTGCCAGCAGGTTAGACATTAATGGCTGTGTGTTGAGTTATTTTGAGGGGAGAGCAAATTTACACTGTTATAACAAGCTGTACACTCACTACCTTACATTGCAGCAAAGTGTAATTTCTTCAGTGTTGTCATGAAAATATATAATAAAATATGTACAAAAATGTGAGGGGTGTACTCACTTTTGTGAGATACTGTATATCTTAAATATATACTAATCTAACATAGATCCCGGTAAACTGAGTTATATGGCCAGATGGGAACAGGACATCCAGGAAACCTTTGAACTTGAGAAAGGGCACTAGCTGCTTCGAGGTCTCTCAACAACACTATTATTGTAGAAGCAAACTATAAGGTATTACTGAGGTGGTATTTGGCACCGGCCAGATTGGCTACTTATGTTCTGGGGGCTTCATCCAAGTGTTTCCGGTGCTGGGGTCAGGAAGGGAAGGCTTACCACATATGGTGGCAATGCCCCAAGGTAGGACAGTTCTGAAACAAAGTTTACAATTTTTTATTCTTAGGCCGCGTACACACGCGGGGACTGTTCGCTCAACTTTGTCCGCTGAACAGTGTTTCGGCGGACAGTCCGCTCGTGTGTGGGCTTCAGCGGACAGATTCAGCGGACAGTCTGACGAACAAAGTTTTTCGGAAATTCCGTAAAACTGTCCGCTGAAACTTGGTTTGAGCGGACAGTCCGCCCGTGTGTAGGCTTGTTCGTCAAACTAAGTTCTGCGCATGCTCAGAAAGGATTTACACGCCGAAGGTTGCATTGCAGTGTATAGGACGTCGTATTTCTAGTCCCGTCGTACGTGCCGTTCACGTCATCGCGCAAGTTTCAGCGGACTGTTCGTTCGTCGTGTGTGGCCAAGTCCGTCCATGCTAATTTTGAGCGGACTGTCCGCTCAAACTGTTTGACGAACAAAGTTGGGCGAACAGTCCCCGCGTGTGTACGCGGCCTTACTCTTAATCAAATTGACCGGTCAAGTCCCCGAAACACGCTTTACTGGGATGTAAAATCTCCAAAACCCAGGGATGACTACTCGTGTTTATATTAATTTCTGCTAGGATTATGATAGCCAACTTGAGGTTGGCTGCTATACCATTTGACCCACTCAAACAAACTTTCCTGGCTTATCTTAAATGAACGGTTGACAGCAATCTTACAGGATAAATTGAAGGTGTTTGAAAAGGTATGGAGTCCATGAATCAGGTACTTGACCAATGATCCCTGAACTATGCCTGGCTAAATTCCCTTCTGGTTGCTGTGGACCAGAGCGTGGAGTCCCTTCCTCCTTCCCCTCCTGCTTTCTCACCCCTTCTTTGTTCTTTTTTGTTCCCCTTTTTTGTTGGATTTTGGTATTGAGGAACTCCTCTATTTAATTGAAGGGATGTATATTCCTTAATGTGAAGAATGTACTTTGAACACCGTTAAATTGCGTTGCTACGTAGAAGGACATACTGAAATCTCTAGGTTTTACAGTCGATTTTAAAACTAGCAAATAAGACAGTGGTTAATAGAGCATTATTATTACAGATTTTGGTTATATACCCCTGAATTATAAGAGGCTAGTCGTCTCAGGAAACATGGCCTATTGCTATGCAGATTGTTGTAATGTGTCCTTCGCATTGTACTCATGCAATTATAAAGTATGACTTTCTATTTTTATACAGTATGCAATTGGAATTGTGGAAGTTACATATTGTTCAAAATCAATGCTGGAATCTCTTTATTTTGTTATGTGAAAATGTTTAATAAAATATTGAAACACAAAAGAGAAATATGTTTTTTCTTTTTATTTAATAATCATACTTACCTTGGTGGATGGAGCATTGGTCCAATACTGCATCTATCCCCTGGCACCTCGAAGACTGATAACTGAGCAATCTAACAACTCCAATTGTTTGGTTCTCACATTTCTCTGCTCACTGGAGCATTGGGCTGTGGAGGGAGCAGGAGCAGCCAGCTCAGGCTCACTGAGAGGCTGAGCCCAGTGCAGGTCCAGGCAGGGCCATCTTTAAGGCTGGGCAAAAAGAGAAGATGCACTGGGCCTCATTATTGTGGGCTCAAAGCAGCTGCCTCATACTTCCCAACTATCTAAGTTTAAATTCCCTTGCCCCTTGAAGTTTTAGTCCTGTGCTGTATCCCACGATCTCTTTGTGAAGTTCTGTTACTAATGCTGTCCAGCTCTGCCCTATTGCCATGTACAGATGACTCACCTGCAGACCCTGTGTTTACATGTAAATAACCTGCATTGATATGTAAATAGTGGCAGCTTGAATATGTATATAACCACGGACCAATGGCATTGATACGTAACTAGAGGCATCGTGCATATGTAGATCATGCCTCCCTGAGATCATATCCACTTCTGCTGAATGCTGGCCACTGGGGAGGTAAATGGGTATGCTTGAAAAACCTGCCTACAACTGTGGTCATTAAGCCTAACATCAGCCTGTTCTGTATGTTCACAGCACCATGAATTTTGGTGCATGTGAACACACATCTCAGCAGATGCGCGAGGGTGTCATTAACAATTATTTGAACTGCTGAGTATTTGCTAAAGGGCAGCACATTTCTGTGGTGTCAGGAAGGTGATTTTGCATGCATTCCCGACACATACAAATGTGAACAGTCTTAGACCCCATACACACCATTTGATTCTCTTCAGGTTTACCAAAACCATATAGTGCAAGGGACTGCCTGATTGCATACAAACTGAAACTCTTAAGGTTTCAAATCATATTATATGGTTTTGGTAAATCTGAAGACAAAAATCTGAGAAAATCTAATAGTGTGTATAGGTTCTAAATGTCTCAGTTATATTGGTGGTCAGTGTAAATCTCATTACATTGGGGCTTTGTGTGCAATCCTTTCCTTGACACTAGTGGCCAGTGTGAAGGTCCCCAGTACATTGGTGGTCAGTGTAAATCCATCCTTACATTGGTGGTTACTGTGATTGTTCCTATTATATTAGTGGTCAGTATACATCCCCATTACATTGGTGGCTAGTGTAGAAACTCCTCTTTATATATTGGTAATCGGTTACAAAAACGTTGTGGTCATTTTCGAATCCTCCCTTACATGGGTCATCCGTATAGAAGCCCCCTTTAAAGTGGTGATGAGTGTAAATCCCTCTTTACATTGGTGACCAGTGTAGACATACCCCTTTATAGGTTGTTGATGTAAAATCCCCCATTAAATTGGTTATCAGTGTAAACTTCATTGCATTGGTAATCAGTGTACATTTCCCTTTACATTGGTGGCAAGTGCAGAATTGCCCTTACGCTGGTGGTCAGTGCAAATCCTCCCTAACATTTGTGGTTGGTGTAAAAGTGTCACCTTACATTGGAGTAAAAATCTCCTTGACAATGGTCGTCGGTGTAAATTCCCCCTTACACTGGTTTTTGATGTAAATGCACCCATTACATTGGTGTTAGTGTAGAAATCCCACTTTATATTGGTGGGTGGCGTAAAATACCTCGTTACATGGTGGTCAGCGCAAATTAACACTTCACATCGGTGGTCATTGTAAATTTCTCATTACATTGGTGGTCAGTGTAGAATTCACCACTATAGATTTCCCTTCATTTCTTGACGCATAGCCAAAACAGGAAGTGAGAGGGAATCCCTACAAATTAAAGGAATTCCTTGGGGCCCACCCAGAACTAGTGTCTCCATTGGGAGATGTCCTTTATTACTTTTGGGTTTTCCTCAAAAAATAAAAATTGGGGATTTTCTTTTACTTCCAATGATAACAGTAAACAGGACAAATAGAGAAGGTAAACCTCCCTAATGGGACACAGACAACAATGCAAACCTGGCAGAGGTTCTAACCCCTCTCTACTCCATCCAAAATGTTAAAAAATAATGTTTTTGTTTTTAGTTAGATTTTAAGTAAATCAACCCCAATTATTCTGCGTTTTTCCACATTTAGGTTTCTATGCATTACTGTTGAGAAACTGATCTAAAAAAAAAAAAGTAGAGGCCACTCCATTTGCCCATTATATGTTTATATTTCTTAAATACCTCATGTCTGGACCACTACTTATTTAACTCATGCCTTTATTTCCTTCAGTGAAGTGACTAACACCATTTTATGAGTTATTTACCTTGTGTTTTTACTTTGAGGAAAATACCTCATAAGGTGATAGCGAATTTACATTTTCCCCATCTTACGAGATATTCTTAAGTGAATTGAGCCCCCAGTACCATTGCAATCTAAACCTGTTAGTACTAATCTTTCAGGAAAACACTATGAACCCCCATGTATCAATTGGTAGCTCTTAACCAGATGCTGCAGTGTACTCCGATAGCCCCCAAACCCAAAGAAAGTTGCAGTATGCAAGTTCTTGAATTTTGAAAAGTCAGTGCTAAAGAGCACCACCAGCACATACTACCTCTGCATTTACCTGTACATCGCGCATGAGCAACTTTTCATGCATTCACAGTAAGTTTGTGAACAGAAATAAACAGACAGTATAAAACCACATTAGTATAATTTTATTAGAATAAATAAGTGTATACATGGAATCTATTTACATACAATAATAAATATGCAATAAATTAACTTAAATTTGGAATTTTTTTTTATCAAGTGGTTACCACTAACTTAAACATTAGCAAATTTCTCAGTGGGTGTTGATTTTAACAGTGGATGTTTTAAATAAAATTGGAAATTGTCCTCCTAGCTGAAGCACCACTGGTAATTTTGTCCCATCCATAAATGTGTTTCATTTCAGTTAAACACTTTCCAAGAATAACCTTAATCAAAGACTGTTTTATGTCATGAATTCTGATTTATTTTATTTGTTGCATGAAATAACTTGTGCCCCTGAAGCCTGTTAACGGGATTCTAGACCTAAGACACATACTGGACCTCCTTTTCCAGCATTTAGCGGTCAAATGTTGGAGCTATCTCTGGCCACAGAGGCCACAAAATGTAACAATTGAATGTTAAATAACAGGACCTAATCAAGACTTGGAGTCAAGTTGGGACCTGTATGTGGTCTTGGCCTAAGACCCAGGGTCATCCCTAAAAGGTGCCTGTGCTGTACCAATAATATACATTTTACACCTATGGATATGACAGGTTCCCTTTACGTAAGATAAAGTATGTCCTTTTAAGGATTAGTTAGAATAAGCCTTGTGTTCTGGATACTGTGCCTATACGCAATCTCTTTTCCTTATGAAGACATGTAACCAATAGTGCACAAAAATGGTGTGGTCAAATCAGGAAACTTTATAGGATGATTACTCGTATGCGTTCATCTGTACAGTGCAGAATATATTTCTGAGGAATCTATACTAATGTTTGAATGGATATGTTCAAATTCTGTTTTGAAATTATGCATGTATATAAAATAGGGTAATTCAAAAGAGGTATATCAATCATTTAAAGTAAATCTTTTGTGCAGTAGCATCTGTTTTTTTTCATGAATATACAACACACTGGCAGTACAAAAAACAAAACACAACCACAGACATCATCAGGCTTAGTAAACATGATGTAAATAGATTTATTTTATGTTCAAAATACTAAACATTTGATTTACCTCATCAGAAGTTCTACAATAATGTATTTCCTCTTCCTTGGTGTAAACACAAGAGTTTAGGCTGATATAAGAATCTCCATTGACATCAAGTGAAATTAAATACACCTGCATCTCTAAATGTCAGTGTAAAGGCACCCCAAATTAGAGGGCCATTAGAATAATTCTATAGAATCCATCCTACATGTATTGAAGTCGTTAATACTTGGCTTTAGTTGGAGCTCATCAGGACAAACCAAAATTCTGGATAGACTCAAACTACCAGTTCCAGAAAACAAGTAGCTTACAGTGCTTTGCAAAAGTATTCACCTGCCTTGGTATTTTTCGTGTTTTATTGCCTCACAACCTGGAATTAACATGGATTGTTTGAGGATTTGCATAATTTAAATTTACAGAACATGCCCACAACTTTTTTTTATTATTATTGTGAAGCAAACATCTTACCACTGGCATTTTTACCCATTCCCCCTTGCAAAATTGCTCCAGCTCCTTCAAATTGATGGTTTTCGCTGGTGAACAGCAATCTTTAAGTCTGACCACAGACTTTCTATGGGATGGAGGTCTGGACTTTGATTAGGCCATTCCAACACATCTACATGTTTCCCCCTAAACCACTCAAGTGTTGCTTTAGCAGTGTGTTTGGGGTCGTTGTCCTGCTGGAAGGAGAACCTCCATCCTAGCCTCAAATCACACACAGAGTAGTACAGATTTTGCTCAAGAATAACCCTGCATTTAAACCCATCCATCTTTCCCTCAACTCTGACCAGTTTCCCTGACTGCTGAAAAACATCCCCACAGCATGTTGCTGCCACCACCATGTCTCACTGTGGGGATGGTGTTTTGGCTGATGTGATGTGTTGGGTTTGCGCCAGACATAGCATTTTCTTTGATGGCCAAAAAGTAAAATTTTAGTCTCATCAGACCAGAGTACCTTCCTCCATACATTTTGGGAGTCTCCCACTTGCCTTTTTGCAAACTCAAAACGTGCCATTTTGTTTTTTGCTGAAAGTAATGGCTTTCTTCTGGCCACTCTGCCATAAAGCCCAACTCTATGAAGCATATGACTTATTGTCGTCCTGTGTACTGAGACTCCAGTCTCTGCTGTGGAACTCTGCAGCTCCTCCATAGTTACCTTAGGTCTCTGTGCTGCCTCTCTGCATAATGCCCTCCTTGCCCAATCCGTGAGTTTTAGTGTGTGGCCGTCACTTGGCAGGTTTGCTGTTGTGCCATGTTCTTTCCATTTGGTTATGATAGATTTGATGGTGCTCCTAGGGATCATCAAAGATTTGGATTTTTTTTTTAAAACCTAACCCCGACTTGTACTTAACAACATTGTCCCTTACTTGTTTGTAGAGTTCCTCTGTCTTCATGGCAGTGTTTGGTTAGTGGTGCCTCTTGCTTAGGTGTTGCAGCCTCTGGCGACTTTAAAAGGGTGTGTATATGCAATGACAGATCATGTGACACTTAGATTGCACACAGGTGGACATCATTTCACTAATTATGTGACTTCTGAAGGTAGTTGGTTGCACCAGAGCTTTATATTGGCTTCATAACAAAGGGGGTGAACATATACACACATGCCAATTATCAGTTTTTTATTTCTGAAAAATAGTTTTATGTATTTATTTTTCAAATTTTACTTCACCAACTTAGACTATTGTGTTCTGATCCATCACATGTAATTCAGATAAAAAAAAAAAAAACATTAAACTAAAGTCTGTAATGTAACAAAATAGATAATCCAAAGGGGGGGTATATTTGCAAGGCACTGTAACTATCTAGGATTCAGCGCTGTAATGAACCACATCAATATGACAACAGTCTGTACTCCAGAGCTGGTTATGGACATCAATCAACTCTGGCTAAATCAATAAATGATCTGGCTATAGTTTGACCCAAACTGATATTATGGTACAGGCATATTAAATTATGCCTGTGTAATCACCAGGAACTATAAATTGCAGTCTTCTGTATTTATTTTACATTTTTACCTACAAGCCACCTATGACTTGTTCATATCTTGCGACTCTGCCTAAGAACTGCTTGCCCTGACCACAGCTAATTGACAAGCTATATTTTACCTATAGACTTCTGTACTTCAATGTGGAACTCTGCAATAAGCAATGGCATTTAGGTACTTCAGAGTCTACGCAGAGGTCCAAATGAACTTTCCATGGTATACACTGCTTACTTTGGGGTTTCCAGCTTTCCCATATATAACTGCAAAGGGAACCTGTGAATGCTGACTACAGGGTTATTAGCTTACACTGAGTTTTATTTTTTGTCACACACACACACACACACACACACACACACACACACACACACACACACACACACACACACACACACACACACACACACACACACACACACACACACACCCCAATAGCATCAAGTGGTTTATTTTGGTTCCTTGCCATTTTATGGGTTTCATCGCATAACAGAATAACGATCCATTGTTACTGTGACCCGACAACATTCCATCTTCAATTAATCTGATTGCTTCCCAAGTAATACAATTGTTTCAAAGTTGATGAGCAAGTGTGCCTCGGAAATAAAATGGATATCTGCTTCCAGGAAAATGAACATGCCAAGCATATAACTTCACACAGTAGTAAGAGGAATCAGTGCCACAGAAACACCTGGACAATTGTGGATACCAATTAAGAATGCTGCCGTTCAATCTTAGTAAAATACCAGTAGGTAGTGAGAATAAATAAATTGGCAGATTGACTATATATGGTTCTAAAATACCCAGCCCCTCACTAGAACACTCTGTCCCTTTTATATGTGTGAAATCAGTCTAAATTGTGTAATTAATCATATATAAAAACATGTTAAAATTCTCTATATAATGAAATAAAGTGCAAGTGCTTATTTTATTAATATGTGTCTGTAATAGCACAACATTCAATGTGTTGAAAACGAAGCTCTCTTGACCATAAACAATAATATGTCTAATAATGGTTAACTACTGCAAAAAGCTGTTGATACAATTATGACAAACCAAAAATGTGAAAAAATAAGTGTAAAAAGAAACTCCTAAAAATTAATGTATACCTTATCTTAACCCTTTCCCGCCGAGCGTACGCACATCTGCGTACTCGGCTTCCGGGGGTTATACCGGGATGATGCCCGCACCTGCAGGCATCATCCCGGTACCGTTTTTTACAGCAGGCGATTGGCTATCCAGGCATAAGAACCGATGCGGCTAAAAGCCGCTCGGCTGTTATGCCGGAGGAGCGGGAGGGGACGTCCCCCCCTCCCGCCGCCTCTCGCCGCTGTTACCGGTGCTCCCGCTCGATCGGGAGCACCGATTAGAGATCCGTCGGCTCTGGCTGCTGGGGAGGAACTGGAACGAAGCCGTAATCGGCTTCGTTCCAGTCTCCTCATCGTAAACACGGAAGCGACGTCATGACGTCACTTCCCGTTTACTCGGCTGCCAATGGCGCCGGTTTAAAAAAAAATATCCGGTATTCAGAATCGCCGTTTTCGGCGATCTGAATACATTGAAGTGTAAAGGAGGGGTGGGGGGTCTTTTAGACCCCCCATCCCTCCATAAAGAGTACCTGTCACTACCTATTACTGTCACAAGGGATGTTTACATTCCTTGTGACAGCAATAAAAGTGATCAAATTTTTTTTTTTTTTTTTAAACAATTTAGTCATTTAAAAATAAATAAAATAAATAAAAAAATAAAAAATAAATTTTCAAAGCGCCCGCCGTCCCCGCGAGCTCGCGAAGCAAAGAAAACGCATACGGAAGTCGCGCCCGCGTATGTAAACGGTGTTCAAATCACACATGTGAGGTATCGCCGCGATCGTCAGAGCGAGAGCAATAATTCTAGCAGTAGACCTCCTCTGTAACGCTAACCTGGTAACCGTAAAAAAATTTTAAAGCGTCGCCTATTGAGATTTTTAGGTACCGTACTTTGTCGTCAATCTACAAGTGCGCGCAATTATAAAGTGTGACATGTTTGGTATCTATTTACTCGGCGTAACATTATCTTTCACATTTCACAAAAAAATTGGGCTAATTTTACTGTGTTGTTTTTTTTTTATTCACGAAAGTGTCCCTTTTCCCAAAAAGTTGCGTTTAAAACACCACTGCGCAAATACCGTGTGACATAAAATATTGCAACAATCGCCGTTTTATTCTCTAGAGCCTCTGCTAAAAAAATATATATAATGTTTGGGGGTTCCAAGTAATTTTCTAGCAAAAAATATGGATTTTAACTTGTAAACACCAAATTCCAAAAATAGGCTTAGTCATGAAAGGGTTAAACTGTGCAAATAAATGTGTGCCATGATTATATGTGAATAAATGTAATTAATCAAAGAAAAAAATAAATGCTTAAAGCGGAGTTCCACCCATTAAAAAGGCAATAGCTACAAAAAGTGTAGCTGCTGACTTAATGATCACTCACCTGTCCCACGGTCCAGCAATACAGGCTCATACACCCCCCCCCCCCCCCCCGCTCCTCTCCAAGGCGCCAATATTTTAACTGTGGGTGTCCAGCTGTGGCCACTCTGTGAATGGTCGGGCAATCTTCTGGGACATGTGACTTGTCCCAGAAGATTGCAGGGAGGGGGGAAGAGGTGAACTTCCAGCGCTGTGGAGCAAGTGGGAGCTGGGTGCCCATAAAAAATGGGTAACCGCACCCCCCAAAAATGGCATGTCAGGGGGTCACCATCACTTAAAGCGAAAGTTCAATTTTTGGGTGGAACTCCGCTTTAATATCCTCCATGCATGGGATGAAATTAAGCATGCTTGCATTGGGGAGCCATTTGCTTTGAAGAAAACCAATATGCTCCAAAAAGCATGCATGCATTGGAGGATATTAAAGCAGAGGTCTGCCCACTGCTGCAAAAATAAAAGCCAGCAGCTACACATACTGCAGCTGCTGGCTTTTAATAATGGGACACTTACCTGTCTTGGAGTCTTACCTGTCTTGGAGTCCAGCGATGTCAGCCCTGCAGCTGATGTCTCCATCAGCATTGCGGGTAAGGGAATCCGGCAATATAGCCTTACGGCTTCATGCGATGAGTGAGGCTCTGCTTCTCTTTCCTACTGACCCTGCGACAGGAGGAGGAGGGAGTCAAACAGTGACGTCATTAGCCACGGCGGTGGGAACAGGATACCTGTCCTCCCAAAAAGGTGCCAAATATGGCATGGGGGGGTGGAGGAGACAAATGAGCAAAAGTTCCACTTTTGGGTGAAACTCAGCTTTAAGCTATTTTTGTTTTTTGTAAAAAAAAAAAAAATGTTTCCCCTTTTCTTTAATTAACCCCATGTATTCAAATATAATCACGGAACACATGCTTTTATATATGATTACACAATTTAAGCTGATTTCACACATATAGGTACACAGTGAGCTAGTGAGGGGCAGGGTATTTTATAACTATATATAGTCCATCTTTTTTAGAATAAATATAATACATATTTGGTGGACATTGTCCACACACTTTTGGATATGCCATAGATTTGCACTGCAAATGTATTTATTCTCACAAGTATATAACTTGCCTGTCCTCAAACTGTGTAAGGCTCGGAAAAGGAATTCAATGTTCGATTCAATGTTAGAACCAGAACCTGGGAAAGACTATTTTGTCACCTCCCCAAAAGGGTAGGGATCCGCTAAAGCATATGATGATTTGGGATCTCCAAACTGCTATTCCCGCTCTACCAGAAAACTTACACATGACATGGTGGCCTCTTTCAAAGAGAATGAGGTTTTTTTTATAGGGACACTTCTCTGGCAATGCTGAAAATGTCAGGCTTCAGATAACAAATACCTTGTATCCTTTAAAAAACAAAAAGCACATCTGGTGTTGTCAGTGGTAGGTTATTCAGGGCCCAACCAATGTTCTTGAGTGATTCCAGAGTCTGTAAAACCTTGCTATGTTAGGACTGCCCAGACTCTGGCCTCCCTCCACCACATCAATTGCATTCATTTTTTGCATGGGGAGCCATTTGCTTTGAAGAATACCAATCATCTCATGCTATCAATGCCTCATGACCAGCTTACAATTATCTGGCCAGCCCACTCACTTATGCTCATTATTTCAATCTCTTTAGTCCACAAAAGCCTCTACTGTGTCAAAAAAATGTTGTCCAACACTTTGCCTTCCTGTTTGAAACATAAGGTCTGAGGTAACCATTTTTTTGAAGGGTAGAAATGGCAGCCTCCATATTTCTCTCAAACCATTTTGTTTTGCGTGTTTTTTTTAAGTTTGGCTTCAATTTACTTAGTATTCTAGAACAAGTCGACATACAAAACACATGATATTGACATGATGCTTCTGCCATCTTTAAAAATGTATCTTTCATGTTTAATAGAACTTTATCCGTATAATCAAGTGAAGGCAGTACATGCAGTTTAGGTTTTTAAGATACTAAATAGAGCATTTTCCCTTCATCTTGCACTTCACTGGATTGATGCCACATGGCAATTACTAATGCAAATGTCTGTTTCAGCTTTAGGGGTAGATACATTTCTCTCTGCTCTCTTGGCTGCTGTGGTTTACAAAACAAAACACTTTTGAAGGTTTCTGTCAGTTTGGAAATGTCTCACTTTTAAAATAGCTTTTCCGAAGAAGCACCACCTACTGATGGTAAGCCGTTATCGCATTACCATCTACACGGGTCATTAAAAGATTTTTGTATTTACGCAAGATCAATTTCTTTCCAACTCCTGGGCCTATGACGGGTAGTGGTTCGTAGCCTGTTTATGACCGGCCGCATGGCAGGGGGTGGACAGGACTATCGCACATCAAGGTCACCGCCCAGCTCCTGCTGTGTGGCCATGTCACTTAGTCTGCATCACCTCTCTCTCATCTCCTGGCTGGTCTATCAGCAGAGCAGAGGACAGGAGTTTTTCATATTAAGAAGTCAGTAATCATCTGCTTGTTAACTAAAGTCAGGCAGCTACTGCCTCCTGTTCTGCACATATGACATTAGCGGCCAGGCAGGAGATGCGGGAGGACATACAGGCTGATAACTGCCTCTACTCTTCAAAAGGTGGGACTGTGCAGGGGAGGCAGAGATTTACAGGGGCCGCTTAAATTATTGTAATGGGGTCTGCACTATAAAGGGGACTGCACAGAAAAGGGGCACTATAGTGTAAAGGAGGGCTGTGATATAAAGGGAAACTGAGGACACTGTGGCCTGACTCTGTGGGGTGGATCACCATAATCACCTAAAAAAAAAAAAAAAAAAGAAACAGACCAACATGATGTGATCAGAAACAAAAACACACTGGGTAATGCCCTTAGGGGAACAGTACCAAAAGGGAACCTTGGGCAGGTTTGTAAGAAAAAAAAAAGACCAGTTCGTCTATACAGGATGGCTCAAGCTTTAGACTCCCATCCCTTAGAGAAAGAAAATTCAATGCGAAGAAAAGTTGTTGCCGAGCTAGGCAGCCAATCTCATTAAACAAGATATCCAAGAATGTTAGAATCTCTACAGCACATAGCCCCAAAGGATTGCAAAGGGACCCCTGTGGCTTGTAAAGGGTGAAACTCCACTAAGTCATCCTGACTGAAAGGGTAAGGGTGTATGAGGGGCAACCGCTACAAGGGTAGGCAAGGATGAACGGTTTTTACCTCAACTTAAGAATAATGAGATGGGGGCAGCAGAAACAAAACGCATCCCACCCTGAGGTGTCACTGGGGCCTGAAAGAAAAACAACTTTGCAGGACATGACGAACCTGAATGTAAGACTCTCCTGACTCACAGTCCAGCAATGCATCCAAATTTAGAGTAAGGAACAGAAACTACTTAATCACACTGCGATAAACATTCACCCAATAAAGCGCAGAACATGGGAAGGCATCTGTGAATCTTCCACAAGAGGCTGGGGATCAGCCACAGGACGGCGACACATCACCAGGTGATCAAGTCCCATGAAGGCCTTCAGACATACTTTATCCCCAACAAAGGGCTACTTTTGGCAGGAACCCAGCATGTCCCACAAACCTGTTGACATGAGAGGAGGAGCAGCCAGTTGCATAAACCTCTCCCTTAGATGAGGATAGCTAGATGCTATTGCAGTCTTTGAAATAGACCGTGTGCTGGAGAGGAATACTCTTACCATCAATTTTATCAGCAACAGGAATGCCGCACATCAAAATGCAAAGAAACATTCCTTTATTAAAATAGCCAGCAGGAACAAATTCTATGACGACATGTTTTGGGCTAGACATAGGTGCTCCCAACACTTAGACACATTGGACATCACCTAACTCAAAAAGCTGATTCGGGGGAGCCAGACTGAAAGCCCAGGTATGAGGAAACCCCAGCCATTGTGATCTTTTCAGGGGAAAGGGGACACGCCGATCACCTGAAGAGACTAAGGGGTCATATCAAGGACTACCTGGTCCATAGAGACCAATCTGGATCTATCACTTAGAGCCCAGGTCGAAATTTATAAAGTGTACTGAGAAGGCCCGAGAGCAAACAAGAGAAGGGGAAACCATCCTGAGAGGTGTTCCCTCACCGCAAGGTACAAGTGCACACTACTGCTGAAGTAAATGGAGAAGGGTATGACGACCTTCTGCACTAAAGCAGCAGCGCACTCTGGCCACCTATGGCACCGGTATTCATGGTATCATGAGCAGAGCCTAGAGCTGGCCATACACCTATAGATTATCTGCAGATTTTCTATGGTTAGATGGAAAAAGTGCAACAGATTTCTTCTTTCTTCGCTAAACTGTGAGAATGGATTTATCTCCCGCTTTTTCCATCTAACCATAGAAAATCTGCATATAATCTATAGGTGTATGGCCAACTTTAGACCCCATACACACCATTAGGTTTTCTTCAGATTTTTGTCTTAAGATTTACCAATACCATATGAGGTCAAACCTTAAGCTGGCCATACACCTATAGATTATCTGCAGATTTTGTGAATATGGTTAGATGGAAAAAGTGATACGGATTTCTCCATGTTCACTAAACGGTGTGGTTGGAGGAATCTCCCACTTTTTCCATCTAACCATAGAAAATCTGCAGATAATCTATAGGTGTATGGCCAGCTTTAAGAGTTTCAAATTTGTATGCAATCAGGCAGGCCCTTGCACTACATGGTTTTGGTAAATCTGAAGACAAAAATTTGCATAAAATCTAGTAGTGTGTATGGGACTTTAGAGACATTGAGGGGAATTTACTAAGACTGGAGCAGCTGTGCATGGCAGCCAATTAGCTTCTAGGTTTTATTGTCAAAGCCTAATTGAACAAGTTGAAGTTAGAAGATCGGTTATGCTGCACAGCTGAACCAGATTCTGTGTGCTCCAGTTTTATTAAATCTTCCCCATCGTCCTTAAGGTTAGTCAAGTCCGATACTCCTTGGATGAAGCATTAGTGTCCCAACCACACTACCAGAGTACTCTGCACATCTGTATGGGCAGTAATCCCATACTATACACAAGCTTAGATTATTGTGACAAGCCATCACAACTGATGCCCAAGGCCCCAGACATTTTCTTATCTGTTCAATGAAAATGGGATCCTACGCAAGTGGTACAGTGATCCCTTTTGAGGGGATCCACCCAATGACAGTTTTAGAGGTTAAAGTCACTACCAAGAAAGGACAGAGGGAACAACCAAACTGGAAATAAGGGAGGGCCTTTAACTGCTTAAGTGGAACATACATTGTATTCTGTAAAAAAATTTTTTAAAGCTACTATAGCTTTACTGCTCAAGATAAATAGATTTATGTGACTGCGTTCTTTCAAGACTGTAATTTGCTTCATTGCGCCTTAAGCAGCACTTAAACTACATGACCATATTTACTATACATTTTTTTAGATATCTGCATCTCTACAAAATACAATTTCTTTCAAGTCCCATTGATATTTTTTAAGTGTTTTTTTTTTTTATTTTTACAAATTAAAAGTTGCATGTTCATTTTGATAGGCAAGCTCTAGTATAGTTGGGTGCAAGGTAAAGGCCCACATCCTACGGAAGAAAACTTTATTCCCTCAGTCATCCCTCAAACCTTGGGTAATATTCTACCAATGCTTTTCTCAAAAGTTAGAAGGGAGGACCTAGGTGGTAACAAATTTTGTTCAGTGAGAAGTACTTTGCACTATTTTACTTTATATTGCTAATCTGGTTATGAACCTGCATGTTGCTTGTATCCATGCCAGCTGTAATGTAATGACTTTACCTGAATGGCAAGCGTGCCAATTTGCCCAACTACTAGATTCCCTATTTATGCTGTACATTTTTGCCCAGAGAGCTTTAAATGTTATACCTGCATGTCAGATGGGGGCAAACCTACACCTAGATAAGCAGCTTCCCTATAAAGGAAAAGCACTCCTTAGACTCTGGGCTTAGCCCTCAGAGGAATTCATAATTTCTATAAGTGACACACTCACTCAACATATACAAGAAAAAAATAGAAGAAAATACAAAGAAAAAATATCCCCCAAACAGCTAAACCAATGCATTAGCAGACATCAAATAGTTGCTTGTATGAAGTAGCATGAAGTTTGGCATTCTACGCATTTGTAACTTTTTTTGTTTCTCGGGTCAAGCCTGTTCTTCCTATTTATCATGCAGATCTCCATGTTAGTATAGCTTTCCTTTGTTTTGATATTAAAATTCCAGTAGTAACATAGAAACTCTTCTTCACTCTTGCTATTTTTCAAATAAAATCACAAGGTAGCAGTGAAATAGTTTGTGGGGTATTTATTTGTGCTGTTTATATTTTAACCCCCTAGCTGACATGCTATTTACAGTGTCGTGCCATTTCTACCATTTTTCTTTTGTGCACTGACCATACTCACATTTGACAGACACAGGGGTTTAAACCACTTAAGGACCAGGCCTACTTTTTACACTTGGTGTTTACAAGTTAAAATTAGTTTGTTTTGCTAGAAAATTACCTAGATCCCCCAAACATTATATATGTTTTTTTTCAGACACCCTAGAGAATAAAATGGAGGTCCTTGCAATATTTTATGTCACGTCGTCTTTGTTCAGGGGTCTTACAAACACAATTTTGTTAAAATACTTTTTTTTTTAATTAAATAAGAAAACAGTAAAGTTAGCCCGATTTTTTTGAAAGATGAAAGATAAGCTACGCCGAGTAAATTGATACCCAACATGTCATGCTTCAAAATTACGTTCAGTCGTGGAATAGCGAAAACGTTGGAACTTAAAAAATTTCTACAGGTAACCAGTTTTGAGTTACAGAGGAAGTCGAGTTAGAATTATTTCTCCCACTCCAACATTCGCGGTGATACCTCTCATGTGGCGTTTTGACTTGCTAGGAACAAAAAAATGTGAACCAGTTGAAAATAATTAAAAATAACCAACATTCATTAGTGTTGTGTGTACATAATCCCACGCAGTGGCAAACATTTTATTTTATCTAAGAATTCTTACCCAGAACCTATATGTATTTGCAAACAGGTTGCAGGCTTTATAAAAGGAAGGATTCTCTCCCAACAAAACATGGTTCACATTCTTTTATGCCAAGAGCTCTTTCACACTGTGCCGCCTAGGGCGTCAGCGGTAAACCGGCGCTATTTTTAGGGCCCCTTTACTGTTGTTTTAGCAACGCTATTCGGCTGCTAGTGGGGCAGTTTTAACCCCCCACCAGTGGCCCAAAAGGGGTTAAATCTGCCCACAAAACGCCGCAGTGGCGTTTTGCCGGCGGCGTAGCAGCGCTGCCCCATTGATTTCAATGCATTATGAGGGCACTTTCCACCAACCTCAGAACTCTAGTTTCCAGTGTTCTCCAGATTTTCCTCTAAGCCTTGAATGATTTGCAACTAACTGCTCATATAGTTACCTCTAACTTGCTCCAATCTGCACTCTTTTCAGCCTGGCCACGAGGGGTTACTCGCATCTTCAGGTTTTTCTCCACCTAGATAAACAGATGCTTTCTCCCAATTAGGATCACAATAATATAGAGAACAATATTATGAATGAACTTTTCTGGGGCTACAGTGTCACCAGTAAAATATAAATCTCTCTAAATTACTGAAACTGCTTTTTAAAAACCCAAGATCCAAAGATTCTGGTTAGTAGAAAATATGTCAGTTATGTATCACAATTTAAGTATGTTAGGTATCAACATTCTATAGAGTTTGGTAAACAGTGATGGTGCCCAATTAGGAACAAGAAATAAATATATCATGGACATATGCAAATTTTACATAAAATTAGATTTCAGAAGCTAACAAAATGCTGCAGTGAGTGTTATTTTTAAGAAAATGGGAAACTTTTTTCATTTGCAGAAAGGTGATTTGAAGAACAAGAAGGAACTGTGACATTAGTAATGCAGATGCTGTGAAGCCAAGGGACAAGCAAATGCCTGGTGTGGTAGAGAATATTTTGTTCCAACCTCTACTATCACATACTGGCAAGAGCTCAGGCCAGATTAACCATCCATAGCTACTTTCAAAGTAATGTGCAGAATGTCAGGCGACAAACAATATTAAAACAAATAACGCTGTGGTCACGCTCTTCAGTGTTAGTCCTGTAATTCAAGACTTTACATTCTTTTTTTCCTTGTAGATCTTATTTTAATGAAACATATAATGTTAATAAACAGACAAAGTCCAGAGTTAGTATCTTGGTATTATAACATTTATTAAAATAATGCTATGGGGTTAATAGAAACAGCAAGGAACCAAAGAATTAAAATGCAAGCCATGTAAAAACCCAACTAAAACCCAATATGTCTAATGTCGTCCAGTCGCTAACTAAAAGCCAAGAAAGACAACACTCCCGATATAATAAAGTACTGCAAAACAATTGGCATCGTTTTAGTTATCAAAATCGTGGGTTTACATTTTTGTATCCTTTTTCTCAACCAGGAAAAACTCCTTTTGAATGTTATATAACATACATATAAAACAAGATAGAAAAATACATTATAAACTTGTAACAATGGCTGTAAATACATTATTTTACAGGTTCTTTTAGGCAATAGGTTGGCATGATACATACATAGCATGAAACTACTAAGGTAATAAAGAAAAGACATACAATTAATCTGTATGGTTACATATCAGCGACACTCCCATCTAATCATTCTAAAAAAAAAAAAAATAAAAAAAAAAAATAAAAAATTGATAATACTGTCAAAGGAAAAACTAAAGACTGAAAACTACCTAATAAGAATAAAAACATAAAATGTATAATACTGAAATCAAAGGCAATTGGAGATTTCATAAGTCATGCTTTTTTTTTTTTTTTTAAAGTTGACCCATTTGTTTGTTCATAGCACTCACAAAGCTAAGTGTTACATATCTATTTAACAGACTTACACCTTATCCACCATAAAAAAAGAAAAAAAAAACAAAAAAAAAAAAGATAAATGACAAAAAATATCCAGGTTTATTGCAGCTTGAGATGAAACTGGATCAAATACTGATTTTAAAACTAGTTGATCTCTCTAAATGCGCAAGTGTCGCAAAATTGTTCAAACAGTTCCCAGCAAAGGGATGAAATCTGATATAATTAAACAAAACAATATAGAATAAAAAATGACCAGGAAGACAAAAGCTGGTGGCAAGTTAAATAAAAGCTAGCTTCTGAATAGAATAGGATGAATGTTTGTTGCATAGTAAATTATAACTATTAATTTGCTTCAGTGTGACAAAAAAGCATGAGGTCACCACAAAAGGGGTTTTGAAATCTAAACATTTTAGATTTACTGCTTGACCTTTACCAGAGTTTCCATAAGAAACAGAAAAAAACATAAAAGTTGATAAGGTGATGAAAATGTGCTAGGTTTTTGCCAAATTATTATTTATTTTTAAAAATGGCACTCAAGTGCCATGGCTAAACTACTGAAATTTAAATTATAAAATTCATCCGAATAGGTTGACATGTTAATACAAAATTTGACATCTCCTCAAAAGTTGAAAATAAAAATTTCTACTTAAAAATATCTTGGCAAAGCACAGTATCTGTTACAGACTGTCTTTATATTTAATACATACTATACTGGGCGACTGACTTGCAAGATTAAATGTTAGAATGTCTCAAAGTGCTCACGAATTAGATGTGGCCTCTTAAAACTTGCTTGGCAAAAAACTACAGACCCCCTTAACCCTGAATTAAAAAAAAAAAAATACAAGACACTGGACTAAATGATCATGGAGAAAAATAAGGCACTTGTTTCAATTAACTTATACCAATGCTGAAAAGAAAAAAAGAAAAAAAAGTTTGAAAAAAAAAAAAAAAATGACAAAAGGCTCTTTTTGGTCTTATTCCTTGACTACCACCAAAAATCATTCAATGCAATAAAGGGTTTTCTTTCTTTTTTTTTTTTTTTTTCCTATTTTTTTTTTATAACACTTGAAAGTATAAAATGCTACATTTCCAAAAATATATTTTTTCTGCACCAGCACCCTTGTATAGTAAAAGTATCTAATTTTGTTCAATTTTTTCAATGCACTACACTTATATCTACAATTTCATTACAATTATATAGCAATAGGCAAGCATGGCTTTTACATCCTTAATGTTTGTTTCTATACAGGGAGGTCTAAAAACAAATACTTGAACAGTTTGCCCAGTAACGTGATACATAATGCATGTACCTTTTACCAATGTAATATTACTTGAGGCTTTTAAAAGTAATGCTTTTCTAATTGCATCACAACAGTTGTTTTTGTATACCAGTGTTGCAGTATAACTTTAAAAGGTTAAAATATATTTTTTTTCATGGCACCCTTATCAATGTAACAAATTTGGCAGGCAATATTACAAAGAGAACAGATTGCAATGTTTTTACCCTGGGAGGGCACTGTAGTGACTAAATACTAATTTATATTTTAATAATTTTCTTAAATATGTAATTAACTTCACCAGTGAAATCCCTGACCAATCAGGTTCATGCATGATGCATCATCACAACACAGTACATTCAGCTTCTTACTTCACAATACAAGAGAAAAGACAAAATAAAGTTCCCTAAAAGTTTCTCACAGTAACTGCCTCTGTCATTGGTAGTTGAGGATCAGATGTCTTGCCAGTACTCTAGGTGAAGCTTTTAGACCGTTCGTTTGGTTAGGACACTAAAATATGATCAGTGCGGAGGGCTGAAATGGACCTTATTGCTTTTCTATTATTCAGTGCAGGTTCTAGAATCACTTTCACCCAATCAGGGGATGAAAACAAAAAACAAAACAAAAAAAGGAGTTGGAAGAAAACTATTTCTCTGTGTGTCTTGTTAGATGGTAAGACGAACGGACAAATGCCTCAGCTCGCTGCACTGAAGACAGACAAGCAGAGGCGATTACCAGTTAACTGATCAGCAGGCAGGCATGGTCAGGTCATCATTGGGTGAAGAATTCAGAGGTCAGAAGGTCATAGGTTAGTTGCCGGTGGCGGCTGGGTGGTTAGAAACAAAAAATAAAAAACAAAAACAAAAAAAGAAAGAAAAGATAGAGAAGAGATTAGTTTCAGCTAGTGACTGTTTAATAACATGAAAAAACTAATCACAACTAATAAAAAAAAAAACAAGCATGTTTAATACTGACATACTGATTGACACAATCTACAGAATGCAACAAAATCATGACACCAGGTATCATGATTCGAATGTGTGAAGAAGGAGCCCACGCCCATAAAACTGGTTAACAAGAAGAAAAAATGGAAATAAAAAACTAAGGACTAATGGTTAGTAGCAGTCGGAAATTGGAGACAAAAATGATGAATCAGCTTGAAACTTAGAAATTTCGAGACAGTCAGTGCACACAATCAGTATCTGACTGCTATTAAGCATTAGTACTTCCCAGAGGTGCAAGCATTGAAGCATCTATTATTAATGATGATGTGATTATTAACTTGTTAAGAGCAATGAATCTATTTTTTTTTTTTTTAATAAAAGTAAACATTTTAACATAAACTATGGGCCAAACAAATTTGTTTTGTTCAATAAATGTTTATTGCTCATTTTCTATTTACAAAACACAAAATATCTTGGCCTCATAATACAAAGCAATAAAACTCTGGTCTAGCACAGTAGGCATCATCTGAACCAGGAACAGCTATAATGCTATTGCTACTGGCAGCATTTCCAGTTGAAATACTAATTTACACATATAGGACACATATAAAATGCATTTTGTATGTAAACACTGTAAAAGTCCTGGATTTTTTTTTATATATATATTTCTAGACAAAAAATTGAAGTACATAAAAAAAAAATCTAATACACTAATAAAGCATTTATAACTACAAACAGCCCTCTTTATTTTCAAAGCTAATACTCTGCAAATACAATAAAATCTGTCATTTCATATACATTCCTGCATTATATTTTTATATTTCTTACGCCATCTGTAAATACTATTTTCTTTAAAAAAAAAAAAATACAGTAAAACATAAAAAGTTCTCAAGTGGAAAGTTAACATTCTCAGTGTTTTTTTGAGCTCTTACTTCCTTAGTAACTCACATTCTCCTTCACAAAACTTGGTCCACTTAACAGTAGTATTTTTTAAGACTCTTTCAACAGCTTTACTATATATTATGAGGTTCAATTTGCTTTTTTTGTACTGTTGCCATAATGACTAAAGCAGAGGAGATGTCAACGAGAAAAAAAAAAAAAATCAGTGCAAAGTCAGACTTGTGGCATTTCGTAAAATGAAATCCAGTAGATTCAAATATAGCTTTGTCTCAAAGACTTAAAGCTATTGGTCAGCTTTAAAAAGGGAAAACTAAAAACACAAGTGTCCTTGACTTAGTCATATTACTAATTTTCCCTTCCAGTATTTCAGTGTCATGTTGGAAAGATAAAATTAAAGTTTATTCCCTTTAGTTCTTAGTAAGAACTGGGAATTGTTGAATATTTTGCTTATGATTAAGCAGAAGGAACCTAAATAAATAAAAAAAAATGTGGTTTATTATTACCACAATGCCTTTATACAGTCAAATGACATGTATGCCTATATGATTTATTGTACATTAATGAAATGTACCATTTATAACTGGATTAAAAGATCCATTAAATGCTGTTACAAGGTTAAATACATGCAGCATTACTGCTGCATCAGGTGGCAAAATGTACTGGCATACCTGCGATATATCCTCTGCAAAGTCCCTGGCTATACACAGTACACACAGGTTTAATAACTGTGCAACATCATTTACAGATTATAACATGTATTTCAGTCGGTTTTTTACAACAATTAAACCGGATATTGTAACATACATATACTGAGAAACCATTCACTTGGCTGCCTTTCAATAATCAAGAACGTGTAATAATAAAAGCAGTTTTTGCATCAGGCTGAATTTAAAAACATTTCAAAACTGAAAAGGATGCACACAAGTAATTCTTCCCTCAACTCACTCTTCAAATGACCTCTTAGTACATGGGAAACAAAATAAATTATATTTGTATAGAGGTTATAGATTTCAATAAATTTTTGAAGTAAATTTGTTGTACAAAAAAAAAAAAACTCCTTTATAATGCTTAGGTTATACTGGGTAATGGTTCAATTGAGAGGTGAAAAAATTACCTGTGCAAATCACTTTAGTAAAAGTGAAGCATTTAAAGTTGACTTATCCAAAACAATTAATGTCTGAAATTACACCTCATACAACTTTGGGCGGCACAGTGGTGTCAGGAAGGGTCACTGGTTTGCATCCCAACCACGACACTACCTGCCTGGAGTTTGCATGTTCTCCCTGTGCCTGCGTGGGTTTCCTCCGGGTACACCGGTTTCCTCCCACTCTTCAAAGACATGCAGGTAGGTTAATTGGCTTCTGTCCAAAATTGGCCCTAATATATAAATGGGGACCTTGGATTGTGGGCTCCTTGAGGGTAGGGACTGATGTGAGTGTGCAAGGTACAGTGATGGGGACAATTGGAGACTGGATGGACTGGTGTCTTTATTCAACCTTAATACTATGTAACTAAATGTATGCTTCTTTGTCATAACAAAAGCTTGAGATTCAAAGAGTATGTATTGGCTATAAGGATAACCACTTTATTTCTAAAACTAGAACAGAAGCTAGTAAATCTCAGCATATATCAGACGTTACACTGACAACATGTAGCTGACATGCCACATTTTCTGGTTTAGGGTAGGCACACTTTAAAAACGTAAAACACTTTAAAATGGTCTTTAGTTAAATTTTAAGCCATCGCTTTTAGTTATCTGCAAGAATACTCAGCAGGCATTCTTTTCAGAGATGAAGTTTCTATTTGTTCAGCCCAAATAAATGCATCAACTACCTTTACAGTTAGGTCGTCATCATTGCTTTGCAACACCATACTAAATCCTGCATACCAACATTTAGCAGTATCTTCTATTTTTGTAAAAGCACCTGCTGTATAGTCACCAAGAATAAACAAACTGGAAACAGAAATTAAGGATAATATGCCACAAAAACCCATCCCTCAGTGTCTGCTCGGTGTAGTTGGGGTGCAAATTATGTGTGGTGTTGTAAAGTTAACTTACTGAAATAGCATTTTGTCAAAGCAAAAACTACACAGCTAAACTAACCTCTGTCTGCGGTCACAATCCTTTGGTAAGGATGGACCCGCATATCATGCCTTCGCACTTTAGTTGCCACCGCACCTAGTTAAATTGTAATTACCAAGACAAAGTTAGAAAACAGAACATTCAATAAAAATATACAACAAAAACAGCAGGTTTCATCAAACAATGTTTTACATGGAGATTTGTTGCAAAAACATTTAGGTTTAGAAAGCAACAAGTTAAGGCACAGTAGTTTGGAGTCTTTGCTACAGTATGTGAATGATACGCGTGCCGATTAACATTGCATTCAATGTTGTACATTTGGCCTTAACCTGTTCCGCCCTTGTGAGTTCAGTTGATATGTGCAAGCACCTGTAACACTAAAGGGCATCATAATGCATTCATTTACCACTTTCTTTTGAAATCTGTTAGACCCAAGAAAAATTTAGCTTTACTATTCACATAATCACTGAAGTGCTTTACCTGCAGCCGATGAGCAGTTTTATTATACTTTAATACTGACATCAGTTATAATAAAAATAATCCAGTTTTATATATCTTTAAATTATTTTGAATCTTAATATCTAAAGTCAAGAAGTAGAAACCACATTAATTAAGTGATTAGTAAAGCGTGCAAACGAGAAAGCTTAGCAGTCAGTATTCTACTATACACTCACTGCTACTTAAATGTATAGACTAAATCAAATATTGATCAAAGGATTTTTATCTATGTGCAAAATAAAAAAAATAAAAACAAGTGCAAGTAAGTCACTGACTGCTAGGCAAAGTTTCACAGATACTCTTTCAAGACTGATGAAACTAGGCAACTGCTAAATTAAAATCATGTGATCAATGAAGGGTCATTTGAGACTTTCTTGAATTCTTAGCCTTTCGTTGGGAAAGCCATACCTGAAGATAAAAGGAAGGGAATTACAAATGAGTTATTGGTCTGGTGAAGTAATCTTGTAACAAAAGAGCATAGATGGCAATGCTAAAAACTTAAAGTATATCTAAACTCAGGAACAAATTTTTTACATATTGCAGCTAACCAAGTCCTTAGATGTGGTGACTGCATTTGTTTGCTTCTTTCAAGCTTTTTTAATTTTTTGCAAGTGCAGGAAAATACATATTGACCCTGTCAGAAAGCCCGACTTGCTTCTAGTGTACTTAAAAAAATAAAAAATAAAATAAAAAAAAGGGGTTATCAGCTTTCCCAGATGTAATCAGTGATCTACAAGACACCCTCCATATAATGGAAATGAGAGAAGGTGCTTGCAGACCAGAAAAGGAGAACAGCTTAAAGGCGATAACATTGTTCCCTCCAAAGATACAGTTGTGTGCATGAGTGTTATCACCCTAGGAAAGGGTGGGGTCATCAGGCGAACATAAAAAAGTTAAATAAAAAAATAAAATTAAAAAAAAAAGACAAATGAAGCCACCACATCCAACTGGTGGCTGGTAAGCAGTCATATTTTGCTTTTGGGTTTAGATAGCATTAAATTTAGAATTGATCACATCGACCAAATCTTCATTCATGATAAATGTTTGAAGTAGTATTTTGCAGGACCAGTGAAAATAAAACAATTGCAATTATATCCACTTCTAGAGTGGACCTTTTCTGGCACTGTTTACATGAAACAAACAGCATTTTTTGCTAGAAAATTACTTCGAACCCCCAAACATATATTTTTAAAGCAAAGGTCCTAGTGAATAAAATGATGGGATTTGCAATTTTTTATGTCACATGGTATTTGCGCAGTGCTTTTTCAAAAAGCATTTTTTTGTGAAAAAATTAACTTTTTTTGAATTTTAATGCAAAAGAAAAAAAGACAAAAAACCAAACAAATCATTTTTTTAAATAAAATATAAAAGATGTTGTTACGCCGAGTAAATCGATACCAAACATGTCACGCTTTAAAATTGCGCACTCCCGTGCAACTGCTTCGAACGACGTCAAATTCATGATCCATAGGTGATGCTTTAAAAAGCTTTACAGGTTGCCACTTTAAATTTACAGAAGAGGTCTGGTACTAGAATAACTGCCCAATATCTGATGTTCGCAGTGATGCATCGTTGTTTGCGTGCTTGGACCGAAGTGCGTGTTCGCCTTTGTGTGGTGAGCACGGAGGCACTGATGCTTTAAATTACATTTTTTATTACTTTTATTTTTGTCTCAGGGAATGTAAACATCGTTGTGGCAGCAATAGACTTTATGGAGACCCCAAATCCCTCCTCTGCACTTAAAAGCATTAAAAACACCAAGATCAGTGTTTTTGATTGCTTTTGTTTTTTAAATGCCATTGACATCTGGGTAAACTGGAAGGGATGTCACATCATCGCTTTCCGTGTTACTATAGCAGAGAGTCCATCAAAGCCGCTCCTGGATTTGTTTATCTGTCCGACCAGCCGGTGGACATTCTGGCTGGTTCCTCAGGTCTCCTAGTTGTCCAGGAGATCCCAAGCAAGCTGCAAAAGACAGGAGTCCCCCTCCTGATACTTGTAAAAGCAGTCCGGCAGCTAGGCCTAGGTCAGATTTTACAGGAAACAGGCACACAAATGATGCAGGTGTGTGCTGGGTTTATGTTAGAGACAGTGTTAGAGGTCAGTGGGCCCACCCTCCCGAGGGGATCAGTGTGTGAAGGGAGCTGTGAGGTTCATGTCGGACCATACTGTCCAGGCCAGACAAAGGCTTGAGCCTTTGAGGATGTAGCAGCTGGGAGCTGCAGGAGAAACAGTCAAGCTGTCAAAAGTACATCGCCTAGTGCACGAGCACTGGCACTGTGTGTTTGACAGTCTGGAGGACCAAGGCATGAGCCCTGAGCAACGAAGCTGCAAAAAGAGCCACGGGGCTGAATTCTATGTTTTTTTGCATTGATGGCAAGAACCCCCTTCGTGGTAAACTATTCAAGTGTGAACTTTGATTTACACTTAAATAGCTTTGTTTTACAAAAAAGTGGGCAGGAAAAGCCCTAAAATATATATGTGGCCTGAAGTAACTCATTGTTTGACACTACCATTCCCCAACTTGTCATAATTGGTGGAGGAATGCCAGGGCTCAAAGAAAACAGTAGACCCTCTCATTGCCTAAAACCATGAGTTGCCAGAGACTGTCTGTTTATGCTTTGCTGTGTGAGCAGCTAGAAGCGTATTGTCTCACAGCCTTAAAGAGATGGTGTGTCAAAAAAATTTTTCTGGAGAACGGTGCGTCCATAACTGCAAAGATGGGTGCTGTTGCCCATGGCAAAAAAGGAATGAGCTGTGGGGTTGACTTCATACAGCCTATGTTACCTGCGGATCATATTGAGGACTTCCTGGCTGAATTTGAGAATATAGCTTCATTCAAAGTGTGGCCCAGAGGCCGCTGGGCTGAGTTGCTACAGCCTTTCCTGCCAGCGTAGTTCCAGAAAGTGTACTGTTTGATGGGCTTCGACAAGGATAACTGACAAGTACAAAGCAGCAATCCAGTCTGAAGAGGGCTAGGAAAGCTTTGCTGGGAGTGTATGGTATCCCAGGGCAACAAGAGAGGAAGTATCATCTGGGTGATGAAGCTGCAGTGAAGAGGTGGCTCATCGTCCCCACAAAGAGGGCTGGGATGTCCGAAAGCTTGTGACACCTAGCAGGATGTCTGTGGTTTCATCCAGTGGCTGCATTGGGAGATACACTCAGAGAAACGACAAATGGAGTGGCAAGACAGTTCCTGATAAAAATGTGAAAGGGACTGTTTTTGAGTTTAATACTGGTGAAGTGGTTGGAAGTTTGGTGAGGAGATCTGCTTCCAAGAAGGACTTGCTGCTGTGTAGTACCCTGTATAGTGAGGAAACACGGGGTAAAACTGAGTATAATGTTTTGCTTAATAATGAGGTTAACAATGTTCAGGTAAATAGTGAGTTAATACAGCCTGCTGAAAATGCAAATGTGTATGTACTGCATGAAGCACTGCCAGTGTACGATGGAATTGCAACCCAATAATGTCTGAAGATGAGTTAATACAATGTGATCTTAACCACTTGCCGACTGCAATACGTATACATACTTTGCGGTTTGCAAGTGGTTTACCGGGGTTATGGTTGAAGGTAAGGTATCGGTTATGAACCCAGTTTTTTTTTTTTACTGCCGGTGGCTGGCTCATGAAAGTGCTCAGAGTGGCTCATGACCCAGCTTCACCTATGGACATTTTAAAGTACCGTAGTTTGTCGCCATTCCACGAGCGTGTGCAATTTTAAAGCATGGCATGTTCGGTATCTATTTACTCCACGCAACATCCTCTTTCATATTTTACAAAAAAGCTTTGGGTATATATTGCGTTAAATTTTTTTTTCTTTTTTTATTCATTAACCACTTCAGCCATGGATGGTTTTACCCACTTCCTGACCAGGCCATTTTTTGTGATACGGCACTGCGTTATTTTAACTGACAATTGCGCGATCGCACGACATCGTCCCCAAACAAAATCAATGTTCTTTTTTTCCCCACAAATATAGCTTTCTTTTGATGGTATTTGATCACCTCTGCGATTTTAATTTTTTGCGCTATAAACAAAAATAGAGCATCGACTTTGAAAAAAAAAAAAAACTTAATATTTTTTACTTTTTGCTAGAATACATATCCAAAAAACCCAATTTATTCATCAGTTTACATTTTACATATTTTTGGTAAAAAAAATAAATACATTTTATAGCATCTATAAAATTGGGGATAGATTTCTGAACTTTTATTTTTAAATGTTTTTTACTAGCAATGGCAGCGATCTGTCTTTTTTTAGCAGGACTGCAACATTGTGGCAGACAAATCTGACCCCGTGTGACACTTTTTGGGGACCAGTGACATTATTACCTTGATCAGTGCTATAAAATGCACTGATCAATGTATAAATGACACGGCAGGGAAGGGGTTAATACTAGGGGATGATCAAGGGGTTAACTGTGTTCCCTGGGTGTGTTCTAACTGTAGGGGGATGGGCTGCCAGAGACATGACAGAGATCGCTTTTCCAGATCACTGGGAACAGCAGATCTCCAAGATGTCTCCTAAGGGATCTCCATTTTTATATAGGCGGATCGCCATGTTTACCGCGATTGCCGGTGGACATAAGAGTCCACGGGACCCGTGGGCACGCTCCCGAGGCATGCAGCGGGCAACCCAGTTTCACATGCACAGGAGAGCTGACACTCTCTGCAGTTTAAATGTGGCGGCTGGTCGGCAAGTAGTTAAAATGCATTATTTCCCAAAAGAATTGCGTTTGAAAAACCGCTGCGCAAATACCATGTGACATAAAAATTGCAACTTTCACCATTTTATTCCCTAAGGTGTTTGCCAAAAATAAATATAATGTTTGGGGGTTATAAACAATTTTCCAGCAAAAAACACTGATTTAAACCTGTAAACAAAAATTGCCAGAAAAAGCTTGGTCTTCAAGTGGTTAAAACAGACTGGGATGCGTGAAACAAGAAAGTACTGGTGTTACTGGATGAAGTGTGGTGTAAAAATAGGGTGGACACTATTGCTGCTGTGCCAAGAGGGTCTTCTGAACAGCCTATAAAACATGGTGCGTAGGCTGTTGCAGAGATTAACCCTCACGAGTGAGCGTAAATGCACAGCAGAAATTTTGCCCACAACGCATAAAGGAATTGATGATGTAGTGTGTCTTGTGATGACAGACATGCTCAAAGAAATGTTAGGATCATGGACTGTACAGCCAGTGTATATCTTGCTGTCCTCTCCTGGGTCAGGAGAACTTGTACCACTGGGTACTGCTAATTGGAGCTGGATATTACAGACTGTACTGGGCCAATATTGGAGTTATATGATGCAATGTTTGGTGTTAATGTGGAAGATGTCTCACAGTGTGCTGGATTGCTTCATACTGATGTTGTGCACGAGAAGCACTCTGGAGCACTGTTGGACAGGTCAGAGGTATTGAAAATACCAGAGGTAACAGAAATGGTTAAAGAAATTGCTGTGAAAAAATGTGGTGAAAAATGTCTGTTGGTAGGACAGTCGCTATTGGAGTGTTGGACAACAGGGGACGATGTGAAATTTTGGGAAGGTCCCATAGGGAGTAACTGCTTGCCTGTATGTGGTCCCTCCTCAGACACTGTCCTAGCAAGCAATGGGACAAGAGATCCTGATGATATTGAAAATAATGAGTTGTGGTTTTCTGAGAAATTGGTTGCCAAGGGTAACCACCCAGGTATTCGCGAACCTGAAAAACAGATGGTGCTGGTTAAGGTTGATACAGGTAGTGGGGGGGTGGTTCCCTGACAGATACGATAGAAGTAGGCCCCCTACAGTTCCGGGAGAGCAGTCCTGGGTATGGTAGAGAGATCAGTGGGACCCCAAGGGTTAGGAAGAAGTGATTGTGGCACACCCAGAAAAAGATGTGGGTAGAGTGCCTCTTTAGAAAGAAGGTCAGACAGGTTTGGACCTCTAGGGGTGGTAGCAGGCACAGAGGTACCAGTGTGAAGAGTGGGTGTGTTTCTCCATCCGATGGAAACAAGGGGGTTTGGGGGAGGGGATATGTAGTAGGTCGAGCCCGTGCCACTGCTTAAAATGGCAATCTAGGCCAGATTTTGCAGGGAACAGGCACACAAACGATGTATGTGTGTGCTGGGTTTATGTTAGAGACAGAGTTAGCGTTAAGTGGCCCCACCCTCCCGAGGGGGTTAGTGTGTGAAGGGAGCTGTGAGGTGCATGTTGCTCTGTACTGTCCAGGTCAGGTCAGAAAAAGGCCTGAGCCTGTGAGGATGTAGCAGCTGGGAGTTGCAGGAAAAACAGTCGTGGAAACACATATACAATATATGAGAGAAATTTTGCTCATGTCTAGTCATTACTAACTTAGATTGCTAAAAAAAGGACAGATCACAAAATTCAGAATCTCAATGGCTTTGGAGAAAATACAAAACATACATAGATTTTGCTCACTTGGCTCTCCAGGGACATTATTTTCATCCTCAAATGAGAGGGTGAAATATTGTTGTGGTAGGAACCAATATTGTCGAGCCTGAACATTTTACTTAGTAAGCGAGCCCAGAGCAAGCATACAAGACCAGGGGAAAGATTTTCCAGGCTCCATGCTTGCTACAGTTCAGCGATTAGGCAAAAAGCCAAGATCAGGATGCTAGTCTGCACAGTTGAAAACAGGTTAGCAATAATCGTTTCTATATTTGTATGCGCTCGGGGAAATTTAAAGTGGTTCTACAGGGATGACAATTTTACCTTAAAGGATAAGTTCACCCTTACAAAAAATAAATGCACATTTTTTTCCAGGTAAAAAAATGTGCATTTATTATTTTTTGTAATTAACCTGTAAAGCATTTGCACCCATAATCAGCAGATCGTAATGCCACGGTCCTGCAGACTGTCAGTGTATCCGTCCGGCCATACCTCCGGCACTTTTACACTGCCTGCCCGGCCAGCGTTTTTTTTTTTTTGTACAGATTGTGACAGAGGGGAGAAGATCCCCCGCTAGCTGTCAGAATGAGGGATCGGTGCATCTGTAACATGTTACACCCTTATTCAGGGTGTAACATGTTATAAAAGGTGAACTTATTAACGAATATACCTGAGTCTTATCTCAATCCAGCGCTGTGCCTGAGAGCAGCAGCGCTACTCTCGCCTAACAGGACTCAGTGAGAGCAGTGGAAGCCATTGGTCTATGCTGCTGTCAATCAAACCTTGTTATGAGAGAACAGAGTAGATCCAGGCAGTGTCTGTCTACAGATGCAGACAGTCCAGCTCGGGAGTGAGCCTGCAGGTGCGCACCCATAGGAAGCAGTTTTCTATGGAGGCGCACTGAGAAGGGGAGGAGCTGAGATCGTTTGTAGGGAACACGAGAAATGGAGGTTTGGGGCCGCTCTGTGCAATACCATTGTACACAGAAGATAAGTATAGCATGTTTATTATTTTAATTAAAAACATTTAAGCTTTACAATTGCTTTAAATTTGTTGCAAAACAATACTGAACATTTTTAATAAAGAAGCCATCACTACATATTTTTATTGGCTCACAACTGGGTTCATGTTAACAGCTTTAATTCTAAATATACTGATTTTAGTTTATATTTTTTTTTCTGTCTAAACCATGACATCTGTTTTCCAACTAAAAATAATAATACCATAAATGCATAATCATAGTTCAAATAGTTGTATGTTTGTGTGTGTCTATATTTTAATGTTTAATATGAACAAAACCAAACAATATTTAGCTAAGAATGGCTAATTGTTCACTTTATGTAAACATTTTTATATTACTAATGTAATTCTATGGCAAGGAGATTAGTTCAATAACGTGTGAACAATAAATCAAACAAGAATGTCAGAAAATGCAGAATTCCTACAGTGCAGTAAACACCCTATTGGCTTTTAGTTTTTTAAAAGCATTCAAGGAACTACACTTGTGTTGCACTGGTCCATATAAATATTGTGGATGAATTATCAGGCTCCTGCAGACTCTTCCTACAGCTCTGTGGTCGTACCTCTGTATGGGCTGTCAGTTTCAGAGCTGCAGGAAGAGTGATTAAACTGAGGGCACTGATCAGCATACTTGTATTCCATTGAGAACTACAAGTCGTAGCCTGTACATCCATGCTGCGCTTTGTTAATACTATACATTCCATAAACATTGAGGGCTTTTTCACAGCATGTCAGAAAGGGCATATATCAAACAACTGATTTCAATGTACCTGGTTCACTCCACACCACACAGGTGAATTGCGGACCACTACATATAAAAAATGCAGCACACCACCACAGCAGGCTGCAATGTGATGAGCAGCAGGGAGTTAAATGAAGTGTCGTTTTTGAACACTTCAATAAAGTTATAGTTAGAGGGAAAAAGTAAACAGTGCAACGCATTTCCTCTCACTACCCCTACACAACACACGCTAGTGTGTTTGCAGTGTGGACTGGTGGACTTGTCTATACGAGTCCTTCAGGAGTGACATACAAATTTTTCAGAAGCTGTATTACAAGATTTATTTCAGAAGTCTCAATCTTTTTGACCCTATCATATGCAAAGTGAGTAATGTGTGATTTTTTTTCCTGGGACTGGATCAAAGCTTAACCACTTGGGGATAACATTCTGTAAGAGCGACGACTGTTCACTGGGAAATTGCATACATTACTTTTAAAAAGTTACGTAAAACCACATACCAACTTTATACATATTGCAATTTTGCTATTTAATAAGATTATGGCTAGCAGTAGGCTTAGAGGTTATATAACAAATTCTAGCATATTTCTGACAGCAAACAGTATAAAGTCACAAGATCTTACCTAATACCCCACTTGTTTCAATAGGATACTCGAGAATTGATGTTGCTGGAGCCAAGGTATAAGGATAGTCATATGGTGTGTAGATCAAGCCAGCTTCTGGACCTTGTTGGACTAGTGTTGCAGTAGGATGAGGGGATCCATTTGGCATGACAGCGGCTGTCTGTATTTGTCTGATCAAAGGCATTAAGGTAGGGCCAGCTGGCGTAGGTGTACGCAGAGCAGCTGGTGGCAGAACAGGCGCAGGCCCAGTTATAATCCGTGGGGCCTGAGCTGTCGCTGCAAGAGAAAAGGCAAGGGCTGCTACAGTAAGCAAAGAAAAATTAGAAGGAAGTGTAGAAGCAGCAGTATAAAAAAGGTAGGGTAGGAAATACATAAAAGGAAAAAAGAGGAGGAATAGAAAATAAGCAGGAAGGAAGGGGGGAAAAAAGGAGAATCATTAGTTCATGCGCTGATCACACAAAGCACACCATTCAAATGCGAACAAGCTATCCCAGATCACCAGCGTGATTAAATGCAAACATGCTTCAATTAACTGCAAATACCTTACAGTAAGGTACTGCAAAAATGTCACAGATTACTGAAAATCAGTACTTAGATAACACTGCAAATAGAAGTCACTGTATAAAAATGGTTAGAAAAGACAGTGATTTTGGATTTTGCCATAAAGAATTCAAAAAGGTAAGAAAAATTTAGTTCAGCAGTCACAAGAAAAGGGACAGGTATATGTGATGCTGTTAAAATGGAAGAAGATCAACACTGGAAAATAATTTAGGAGAATTATAGAGGGTTGCATTCCAAACTGACTAAAATATAGCATTAGCAGAGCAACACACTGCTGTGGAAAATGTACAACTTCCTGCAATGGTTAAATTGACCTCATTTTGGTAATGCCTCAATACTTCATGCAACAGAATGTAACACTTTGAAGGTCATCATACTGGCTCATTTGTTAGTATAAGCCCTTGTACACATGGTCGGAGATTCCGACAACCAAATCCGTCGGATTTTGTCCTTCGGATTTTGACCGACGGATTTTGTCCGAAACTGTTGTATACACATGCTCGGACGAAGTTGTCGGAAAATCTGATCGTTCAGAACGGGGTGACGTTATTTAGTTACGACGGGACTACGTTCAGGCTAGTAGCCAATAGCTTTGGTGTAGGAATTTGATCTGAGCATGCGTGGCACTTTGTCCAATCGGAATTCTCTACACATGATCGGAGTATGTCCGATCGGAGCATTTTGTCGGAAAATATTTACGGTAAGTTGGAAAATTTGGTCCGACGGAAGCAGTCCGATGCATACCACACACAGTCGGAATATCCGACAAAACGCTCCGATCGGACACATTCCGTCGGAATCTCCGATGGTGTGTACAAGGGCTTAGTGTGATCTATAGATTTTAAAATTGCTACCACAAGGGAAAAGTTTTCAAAAATTTAGCAGATTTCTAAGGATCATCTGCTATTTGTAACAGTATGAGTTTAGATACTTTGCTATGCTTTTCATTTTTAATCAATCTACACAGTACCATGCATGCACAAAGATCAAGCACTAGCATCAACACAATTCTAAATACCTAAGCAGTAAACAAAGCATGCTAAACTGTGTGACAAAAAAGAGAATAGAGATGGAAGTAGGCACTAAATGTCAAACAAAAACATGAGGAAGAAGTCAAACAAAAAACATGAGGAAGAAGCCAAACATTTACAGAACGCAATTCGATGAATACGCTGAGTGCAAGCAAAGCCCCAAGTCCAAAATGTAGTTAGCTATGACTGGACGCTATGGGTAGCTGAATTTTGTACTTGGCACTTTTATTGAAATAAGGCTGGTTGTGTTGGACATGAGTTTTCTTAAAGTGGAAGTAAACCCATCGATTTAAACAGTTAAAAAAAAAAAAAAAAAAAAAGGCATGCCGGGAATGCTAACTGCACATTGGCTGTGCTCTCAGCCAAACTATCAAACCATCCAATGGCTGGTGTCATAACGAATCACATGTGCAGCACCATAGCAGTTGAAGATTAAACAGAGGCAAAGATGGCAGCTTCCTTGGCCGAAAACGATAGGGGAGTTTACTTCCACTTTAAATACGTATGAAAGAACAGTTAAGCTTGTTCAGCAAACTGAATACTAACAGACATTAAAAAGCTGATGCCTAAAAAAATAAAATAAAATAATTGCAGCTAATATAAGTTATAAAACCCCTGTCAAATACAAAGTCTAATTATTTTGTTCTGTGCAGCCATGCTCTCCTGAATCCCACACCTATAAGTCAAATTATAATCCTAGAAGGGCAAGTACCGCTATTCGGAACTTTAGTTACTTCTATCATTTTCTCACATCAGGCCTGCTCACTATAAGGCTGCTTTCCCACTGGGGCAGGCGAGCGTTGACCGTAAAACGTTGCTAATTTTAGCGGCGCTATTCGGCCGCTTTAACCCCCACAAGGGGCTGAATAAAGGGTTAAATGCGCCCCTGTATCGACACTGACGAAGTGCTTTGCAGGAGCTTCGGCAGCGGTGCCCATTCACTTCAATGGGCAGGAGCGGTATATACACCGCTCTAAAGATGCTGCTTGCAGGACTTTAACGCACTCAGGCTTTCACACTGGGACTGCAGGGGAGACACTTTAGAGGCACTATTTTCAGCCTAAAAGCGCATTAAAAATGCCCCAGTGTGAAAGGGGTCTAAATGTATATCGGAATGCTGGGGCCCACCCTGTGCTCTATCTCCTAACCCTAAAGTCTGGAACATGTCAACAGCCTTGTACAATGCATTAATGTTAAAAATGTCTCCTTCATTTAGAAACTGCAATTTTTCCTCCCCTGGAAACATTGGGGTTGTGGGACTGTCAGAAGCCCACATTAATTCTAAGGGCTTGTTCACATGAGTGGTTGGGGGGAGGTTAAAGTAGGTGGTTGAACCACGGGTTTCACCACTCCAGACCTTCCGTCTAAATACAGAAATGCAGCTTTCTTTTGGTGGCATTTATTCACCGCTGGGTTTAGTTTTTGCTAAAAAAAAAAAAAAAAAAGACCGAACATTCTGAAAAAAAAAAGGTTTGTTTCTGTCAGAAAAACATATAAGTAGTTTTTCTTTCACCGATGTGCGTTGATGAGGCTGCACTGATGGGCACCGATGGGTAATGATAGCGGGACTGGCACAAATTGGCCTCACTGATGGGTACAGGTTGGCATCACCGATGGGCATCGTTGGGGCTGCAATGTAATCAGGGCACTGATGATTAGTGTAGGGCTGCAACTAACGATTATTTTCATAATCAATTAGTTGGCCAATTTTTGTTTAGATTAATCGGTTAATAACTTTTTTTTAAAGTGTGGTGTATAATTTTGGTAATATGTAAAGCTTAAAAAAAAAGGCAATTTATTCTTAAATATCTCTATGCAGTGGTAACTATAAATAACCAACTATATGGTTAGAGAGTAAAATCTCAAATTCACTCTGAGAATAACAGACAGAAGAGATACACTGTATATACTATTAGAAGAGATATACTGTATATACTTTGAGGTTGAATCTAGTTAAAGACTGTTTTGCAGTTTTTCAAACAGAACTGTAATATATTATATGCTGGCCATACAGAAAGTGTCTTTCTTCAAAAAAAAAAATTATGTAATTTTAAGAACGTTCATTCGATACGTTAGTGGGGTAAAACCAACGCTCGTTTTCAACCACAGTGACAGGAAATAATCGAAAACTGCTTGGACAAAGGACTTTTCAGACAGTGTATGTGGTTTTTGTTCAGAAATTTTAAAACAATGTTAAAAGTAAGCGAAAATTTCAAACATTGTTTCATTCAGCAAGTGTACAATGATTATTCTCATCTGAAAATAGATGTGTGCGGCCAGCATAAGGCTCAGTACACACCTATGCAGTTTGCATTTGATCTGTTTCTACAATGCCCCAATAGCAAGGTAAAGAAAACTTCTGCCTTTAGAACCACTCACTTCCTGCCCAGGACTACATGTCCCATGAGGCATTGTTCCTCACACATTCACAAGTTCTCAGGCACTTACTGACATGTATGTATTGTGTACTGAGCTGTATGTGTGCTGCACTGTATTTCCCGATATGTAAACAAATAATGCATTCTGTATGCAGGCCAACTAATCGGCCGCCTAAGCTGGCCGATTAACCAATTATAAAAAAAGTAATTGATTAATTTTGATTAGTTGTCAATTAATCGATTAGTTGTTTCAGCCCTAGATCAGTGCATTGATATACATGTCTCTCCTGTGAAGAGATGCTGGGGATGTCAGGGTGAGGAGAACCGATAAACATCTTGTTTACTTACATGTGATCGGCTGTTAATGGACACAGCCCATCATATGGGTAAACTGCTGCCCTTTACCGAGATTGGGGTAGCTCCTTGTCCCAGAGACACATTGCCAGCGATTGTGGAGATATCATATGACATTGGCCCAGAACGAGAGGCACCCCATACAGCAGGCAGGAGGTGGTTAATGATTCCTCCTGGCCCCTAACTGCAAGTGTAAACCTAGTAGAAGATTTTAAAAGAAGCCAAGGCACAGTTACGTATTCAACAAAATTATTCAAATTACTAACCAATCCAGGGATGGAATTCTCTGTAATTCCAGCTGCTACTACAAAAGTGAATCCCTTCAGTAGCCCAAGGCTACACTAGAACAAGAACTAACCCTGAAACTATCCCACCCTCACAAGCAGGAGGTGGACCCACATTCACCTGAAGATATTCGCATCAACCCCATATCCTTTTCTTCTTTAGTAAGCTATACCGAATGATGAACAGGGCATTACAATAAAATGCCGTCCATCAGACTCATCTCTTTCTTGATCACTGAACATTATGCAAGGAATATGTTGGAGGAGCTAGGCTTGCAGTATTCTACTGTGGGCTCCTTGAGGGTAGGGACCGATGTGAGTGTGCAATGTACAAGGACAATTGTAGACACACACTCAGGTTGAACTGGATGGACTGGTGTCTTTATTCAACTCAACTATGAAACTACTACTGTAGAATTAAAAAAGGATATGGTAAGGATGCAATTTTCTTGTGGTGGATTCGCATTCCCAAGCCCATATTGATCCGCATTTGGCCAGGGCACCAACATCAGCTGGTGCAGCTACAAGTCCGCCTGGAGCGTTATTGTTTTTTTTTATATGGTCTTTGAAGACTCCTCAAAGCCAAAAAATCTGGATCACCCATTTCAGGCCAAAAGTCAAATTATCCTGATCAGTTTGCTTTACTTTCTAGGGCACCTACTAGAAAACACTACAAGCTACTTAAACATCTACCAATAGAAAACTGTTGAGGAGAATAAAGAATTTAAAAAAAATATGCTGCTTACGTGATTTTAAGTTAGCGTCCCTGTAGGTGCCATTTAGGATGGCCAGTTCCATCAACTGCATCTTTTTTAAACTGTCTTCACCTTCCGCCTGCAAATAGAGAGAAAAAAAAAAAAAAAGTCAGTAAATCTAGTGCCTAAAGAATACTACATAAAAGTATAAAAGTTTCCTTTGTGGACCGAGTACCACACACTGAAAATGCTATTTAATACATTTTTCTTGTTGAAATATTTTATTGAGATGGTACAAAGTTCAATTAACAGAACAGAAAAAAATGAAATAAAACAGTAAAGGGATGCTACAGATTATATGTCCACAACAATAACCGGAGATGGTGAACGTGATCAATACAGGGTTTGTGATACAATAGGTCAATAATATAGCAATGTGGGGTATGGATTAGAATATGTTTTGGAAGTACTGGAAAACGAAGTGGGCAAAGAGCTCATGGGTAACCATGGGCAACACCCTGGGATCAGGTTAAATATTAGCAACAGTAGAAAGTGGGGTGCGTGGGCAAGCAAGCAGCACTCCGCTATAAGGACTGAATGTGTCAAACCAATTCGAGAACTGATTTATGGGGGAGATCCCGCTTACTTAATTTTTAATATTCAATGCAAGTTAACCAATCCATGTGTCCATTCTTTCATTTTGTTGAGTAATCACTTTAGAAAACACCCCCCTAGCATTTCTAGCGAACCATCTTGAGTAAGGGCAGATGATTCATGTAGCATTTACTTCTTGGAATCCAGCTGCCCTAAGCTCATCTATCCGTAGGCATGAGTGCCTAGCTGAGAGAGCCCCTCTTCCCATCCTTCAGGGGAAAGGAGGCAACTGAAGCCATGTAGCATAAGGATTAAAAATACCTAGTGTTACTAAACCCACAAAAGTAAAATCAGTCTGTATATGCAGTAAAGCATGCTGTTTATATTTAATGGGGAACCTAAGGGGTTAATCCTTTGCATTGTGTAAAAAGGCTATTTGATCCCGTCTTCTCTGTTCCTCCCCTCCTTCCACTGTCCTGAAACCATCTCCTGATAGAACAGAGGCTGGGGGACAAGCTACAGATGCTTAGTTTGGCGTGTATTGGTAGTTTTATTTTTTTCTTGGGAGGGTGCATGTGATCAGCATAGGGCCAATCAGCACTGTCCAGACAGAGGGTCAGGGATCCTGCAGCCTTATAGGTCAGTCAGAGCAGAATGAAAACTCCCCCTACATGTTTTAACCAGACACTGATAGAATTCACAAGACTGCTCTAACTGCTGATGAAACATTTTTTAGTTTTTTTTTTTACTAGTAATATATATATATATAAAAAAAAAACATTTTTTTCCCCTCAGTTTAGGCCGATATGTATTCTTTGTGCAAAAGTTATAACATCTACAAAATAGGGGATTTATTTTTTAGCATTTTTATTATTTTTTTACTAGTAATGGCAATTTTTATTGTGACTGTGATATTATGGCAGACACATCGGACAATTTTGACACATTTTTGGGACCACTGGCATTAATACAGCGATCAATGCTAAAAAAAAATTATTGGTTACTGTAAAAAAGTCACTGGCAGTGAAGGGGTTAACCACTAGATGCAACTTTAGGGGTTAAGTGTGATTCTAACTGTAGGGGGGAGGGGCTGTGTGTGACACATCATTGATCAGTGCTCCCGGGTTACAGGGAGAGCTGATCAGTGACAGTGTCACTAGGCAGAATGGGGAGATGCTCGTTTACATTAGCATCTTCCCATTCTTCCTCACTGTGAGACGGTCGTGGGCACCCGCAAGCCGCCTTTTAAAGGGGACGTACAGGTACGTTAATCTGCCTGTACGTGCCCTTCTGCCGCAGTACATCTTCTTGAGGCGGTTGGGAAGCACTCAATGTTGATTGAGTAATTTTTCTAAAGCAGCAACAAGTATCCAAACACCTCAGATAATTTGCATTAGAAAAGGCAAAATGATATTTAGTTTGGAGTTAAAAATCCAACTGTTTTATACACAAGGACACACATCAAGAGGTTCTACACAAAGAAAGAATATGATTTTTGAACATGTTTTTTTAAAGCTATGGTTTGACTTCCACCAAGAAGACAATTTAAATGTAGAATCTCTACATGTCCACACTTTTGTATTGGTTTTATCTGCATTGCAGAGGCATCTTACCACAACATTAAGACATTTTGTAGGTTAACTATCTTTTACATAAAGCTATCCTAATGTCTCTGAATGTGCAGTATGTATGGAGGGACTGATGCAACGTAAACTGGTACTTAGAGAAATATAGTTTCTGCTCTTACTGATCTTTTTAAAATTCTAGTGACTTGGATGTCATGCCTTCCTACTGGCTTTAACCACTTGCCGACTGCTGCACGTCGATATACATCGACACAATGGCAGCGGTGGGCAAATGGGCGTACCTATATGTCCCATGTAAGAGCCGGGGTAGCAGGCGCGCGCCCGTCGCGTACAGCGTGACCATGCACACAGGACCGGCAGACTATGTCCGCCGGTCTCCCGGCGATCCTGTCACGGGGCCTCAGAACGGGAAAGTGCCTATGTAAACAAGGCACTTCCCCTTTCTGGCTTGTGTCATGACAGAAATCACCCTGCCCTGTCATTGGGAGTGGTGATCGATGGGTGCAACATCGCACGACCGCGCAATTGTCAGTTAAAGCGTCAAAGTGCCGAATCGCAAAAAGTGCTCTGGTCAGGAAGGGGATAAAATCTTTCGGGGCTGAAGGGGTTAAAGTGGAAGTAAACTCAGAAAATAAACAGTCACTCCAGCGATGTAGCCATTAAATTCCTAGCTGGCTGCTGTCATCTTCTCCTCAGCCATTTCTGGGGGCTGGGTTTTCAGCCTCTCAAATGGCTGGTGGTGGCATGTCATCCCGGTCATGTGCATGGGAGTCCATCATTCCGCATAGCCAGAGTGTGCTGAGTAGGGCTGCAACTAACGATTATTTTCATAATCGATTAGTTGGCCGATTATTGTTTTGATTAATCGGTTAATAACCTTAAAAAAACTGTGGTGTATAATTTAGTTAATATGTTAAGTTTAAAAAAAAAGGCAATTTATTCTTAAATATCTCTATTCAGTGGTAAATATAAATAACCAACTATATGGTTAGGGAGCAAAATATCTAATCCACTGAGAATAACAGACAGAAGAGATATACTGTATATACAAGAAGGGATAAATACTGTATATACTATTAGCGGAGATATACTGTATATACCGGTACTATTAGAAGAGATATACTGTATATACTATTAGGGACTATATACTATTAGAGGAGAGATGTACTGTATATACTATTAGAAGAGATATAATGTATATACTAATAGATGAGCGATATAATGTATATACTATTAGAGGGGATATATACTGCATATACTATTAGAGGGGATATACTGTATATACTATTTGAGGAATGATATAGTGTATATACTATTAGAGGATATATAGTATATATAATATTAGAGGAGATATAGTGTACATAATATTAGAGGAGATATAGTGTATATACTATTAGAGGAGATATACACTATTAAAGGGTCAATCTAGTAAATATCATCCGACTCATTAACTTTAACCCCATTTTGTTACTGGCCGATTAATCGATTATGAAAATAGTAATCGATTAATTTCATAGTCGATTAATCGATTTGTTGTTTCAGCCCTAGTGCTGAGGATGCACACTGAGTTGTGCATGTTAAGTTAAATACTACAAACCTTTAAGGGTATGTACAATAAACAAATATTCATCCGTTTAGCAACTACAAGAATATGAGAGTTTATCATTTATAAAAAGTGCTGGCATTTCCCTTTAGGGAATAACAAATGGTAAGCAGATGGCTTATGTGGAGTTCAGCAATCTGCACAACATTTAGCAGAATAGTGAACTAGTGCAATAAATCATTTACGTTAATACAGTGACTAGACCAGTCATTTAGTTGTAGTTTTATCATTGCAGTAGTCTTAAAACTCTTCATTACTCTTAATCAACTGCTAAATTACAGCAAACAATAAACTAGATTAAGAGAAAAATTTACTCAGACATTTTCATACTTTTGATAGGACGCCAAAGCTTTAAAAAGCACCTGTGCAAAGACTATGAACATAAAATGCATTTGCATAATCTTTAGAGGGTAAAATATCTGTAAGGCAAGGCATCACTGACCTATTTAGCTGCATGTATTGTAAAAAAACATTCTCAAATATCACAAAGACTAGCTTTCAGTTGGTTTCTGACAGCTTCTGAAGACACGTCTCAAACTCAGTAACCAAATAACACAAATCAAGCTGCCTTTTTGTTAAAAAAAAAGTCTCTAGGACAGTACTTCTGTGCATTTGCAACCCCTGCAATCCTTGGAAGTCAACTTCAGATTTGCAAAAGGCTGCAACAGATCACTGAAGATGAGCCAGGTTTGCATTCTAAACAGAGGCATAAAAAAAAGTGATCAGCATCAGGTCTCGCTCTGTTTCAGCACTACTTTAAAACACCCAAATAAGGAGTTTATGATTTAATAGGCAACATTGTAATGAAAATATGCTGCACAATCTGTCTAGCTGCTTGTGTTTAGCACTGCCTATTTGTGTGACCAAATTGATAAATCTCTTCCCCAGTGTTCATTCATATTAGAAGGTAGACAGGCTGCCAAGTTTCTGCTCTTCATAAAAAGTAAACCGAAAAAGAAGCTGTCATTTTAACGCTCTTTGATGATTTTTGAAAACTTGTTGAATAAGGGCTTGTTTTACCCAGTTCCCGCCTGCCCACAGTACATTTACTGCAGGCAGGCTGGATCACATACATGTATATCACCAGCTGATAAGCAGCCAGGGTAATGTGATTGCTACGTGTAGTACAAGCCAAATAGCAAAAAAATACCTAGTCATGAAAAGGGTAAAAAAAAAAAAAACTTCCTGAGATCAAATCAGTTAAAGTGCTTGTTTAGAATATGTAAATACCGTACTGTGTATAGTCTGGGCATAGGTTTACTTTAAAATTCCTGACCACAGCCACAATCCAAAGACAAACTGGTAGGTACATTTTCAAATAGGCTCTAGGGATTTAGATTGTAAGCTCCTTGAGGGCAGGGAATAATGTGCCTGCATAGTATGTAAAGCACTGTGTAAATAGTTGTCACTAAATACCTGCAATAGGATTTTTAAAAGTGCTTACCTGTAAAATCCTTTTCTTTGATGTACATCAGGGGACACAGGAGCCATAGTAATAACTATGTGGGTTATATCGGACCATCAGGTGTTGGACACGGGCACGCCCCTTAAGGCGTGAACTTCCCCATATAACCCCTCCCATTACTGGGAGTTCTCAGTTTTGTAGCCAAGCAATCAAAGTGTATAAGAAGAAGGGAGGGACCTCTGTGTCCCCTGATGTACATCAAAGAAAGGATTTTACAGGTAAGCGGTTTTAAAAATCCTATTCCTAAGATTCTTACATCAGGGGACAGAGAGCCATAGTAATAACTATGTGGGATGTCCCATAGCAATGGCAACTGAAAGGGGAGACAGAATCAAGGAAACAGGAGGCCAGAAGACTCATACTGCAGCCTGCAGTATATGCTGTGCCCACAGGCAATATCCTCATGACCTTTAATATTGATTTGATAAAATCGGATAAACGTCTACACGAAGACCAAGTTGCGGTCTTACAGATCTGAGCCATAAAGGCCTGATGATGCACCACCCAAGAGGCACTAATCGCCCTGGATGAGTGTGCTCTTAATATGAGAAGGAAGAATTTGCTTCTTTAAGCTGAAGCTTGATCAATCACTTGACAAACCCATTTGGAAAATAGTGGATCTTGACACTGCCTGTCCATATCTTGGACCCTCTGGCAGTACAAACAAAACCTGTGTTTTGCGAACCTAAGTGGTCACCTTTAAATAGACTGATCGCTCTTACCACATCAAGAGAATGTAGTTCTTTCTCTTCCCCAGATTAAGGCTTCTGGGGAGAAAGGAAGAAGAATAATATATCTTGGTTTTAAAGTGGAGGTCCACCCTAAAATGGACCTTCCGCTCATCGGATTCCTCCCCCCCTCCGGCGCCACAATTGGCACCTTTCAGGGGGGAGGGGGGTGCAGTTACCTGGATAATCCAGGTAACTGCACCCACTTCCGGGCTAGCTCTCTGCGGAAAGGGGCGTACATTACGCCCCTTTCCGCAAGTGCCCGCCCTCTTCCACAAGTGCCCCGCTGCCTGCTGGGAAACACACAGATCCCAGAGGCAGCGGAGACCGTCCTCATTGAGCAGCGCGGCTCGCGCATGCGCAGTAGGGAACCGGGAAATGAAGCCGAAAGGCTCCATTTCCTGATTCCCATACCCAAGATGGCGGCGGCAGCACTCAAGTGTCGATCTAGAGATCGGCTTCGGGTGCCGACATCGCGGGCGCGCTGGACAGGTAAGTGTCACTATTTTAAAAGTCAGCAGCTGCAGTATTTGTAGCTGCTGACTTTAAAAAAAAAAAAAAAAAAAAAAAAAAAAAAAACGCGGAGTCCCGGCGGACTCCCGCTTTAATGAAAACCTGTTACCACTTTTGGTAAGAATTCAGGACGACATCAAACCACCTCATCCTTATGCATCATGAAATACGGCTCTTACAAGACAGAGCCGTTAGGTCTGATACTCTTCTAGCAGAAGAAATGGCAAGAAAAAAAAGATTATCTTTCAGTGCATGCGCGGGGTTTCCCAAGATGGCCGCCTGCATCTAGAGCTCCGCTCCACCGCTGCCCTGCTTTAACCACCGGAGCCTCCAAAGCGCCCTCACACTGTACCGGACAGCAGATTCCAGTGGGGGAACACTCAGGGAACCCGCGGATGGCATCCCCGAGCGCCAGAAAGGATTTGTCCGTCCGTATGAAAGCCGAAACCGGCCCTGTCAGTTACGCCAAGATGGCGGCGGCTACACGAGGCCTCCCAGTCACAGCTCCCCAGGAAGTTTCCATAGTGGACCAGGACCAGGAACGGCTGCCTTTTCAAGGTACAGACTGTGCCCCTTTACCATCAGTTAACTCTCCCTCTTCCACTGAGTCTTTGCTGGGGGGATTGAGTGCAGGATATCCCACTACACCTATGAGGGATCCCCATACAGGCATGCTGCTGGCAGTCAGTGAGGCACAGGAAGATTTCCCTCCCCCCACAGACTTTCCCTCCATGATGACTGCTTTCTCACATATGCTTTCCAAAAGCCTGGCTATTCAGGCAAATCAGATCACTACCTCTATACATGCAGATCTGCAGCAAATAGGTCTGAGGCTGGACACTGTGGAACGGAAAACTGACCAGGCTGTATCCCGGATCAATCAGAATTCGGCTAGATTGGAGGAGGTTCAGGACCAACTAGAGACTGTGTTTGCAAAAATCGATGACCTCGAAAACAAGTCGAGAAGATACAATTTTATGGTACGGGGGATCCCAGAATCTGAAAAAGAGGTACACAAGGTGGTGAGATCTCTCATAAAGAATTTGATCCCTGACATCCCGGATCGCCATCTGGAACTGGATAGAGCACATAGGGCTCTCCAGGCCCCCCGCTCTGACGGTTTACCCAGGGACATTATAGTCAAGCCGCACTATTACTCGGTGAAGGAGGAGGTCATGCAAAAATCCAGATATGCAGAAAATCTCTCGTTCCAGGGTCACAAGATCCAGATATTCGCTGACCTCTCCCCATACACTATACAGAGGAGACGGTCGTTTAAACCTTTGCTACAAGTTTTGTTGGACAAAGAAATCGCTTACAGATGGTCGTTTCCTTTGAGGCTGAATTTTTCTTACAAGAACAAAAGCTTTGGATTCTCCTCGTTCCAGGAAGGCGAAAAACTTTTGATTCGACTAGGTCTGCTACAATTGGAACCCACAACGGAACCTTCCACCAGGGGTACCCCAGCGTCAACCAAGAGGCCTCCCCCAGCGAGCCCGCTGCAGCAGATCTGGCTGACAAAAAGCTCCAAACGATCCAAAGAAAATCTGCCACCTTGAGACTATTTTAGTTTCCCCATATGGGGATGAACTTCCTCTTTTTCGGGGATCCCCTGATTGTGGCACGGGCCACGGGACTCGGGGGTCTTTTGGGACTCTCTTGGCCCCCTCCTCTATCTAGAGGGTTACGGGTGGGAAGTCTTCACATGTTCTGAAATATGGTTTGGGGCCTTCTTCCCCTCCCTATGTTGTCTGATTTTTTGCTCTCCTTTCGCCATGTATCTTTATAGGGGGGGGCTTTGGCATTTTTGCATCTTTGCATTTTTTGTATTTTTGTATTCTTGTATTTTTTGCATTATAACCTTGGTCCAGGTTAACTTCTTTTAGTTTCAGGTTGAGGTCTCAGGCCTTGCTATTCTGGACTCGAACGACCGGTACAGCGAACTCTTCTCATATCGGAAGGGCCTGTAATGTATATGCCTTATCGGGGATAATATTAGGTTTACTGTCTGTGGTAGCAGGGAATGCTTTAAGGGATATGCATATTTTCATAATCTTTGTTTGAAATAGTCCTTTACGGCCCCTAGGTACTGGTCTGATAAGGGTATGGCCATTTCTCCACCGTCTCTATTTTGGGGGGGGGGGGATGGTGGGTCTGGAGCGAGAAATGGGCCATTCCCTTTGCCATAGATATAGGAGTGCTGCTCCACTGTTAGAATTCTTGAGGGGCGCTCGGTTTACATTTTCGATAGGAGCCCGTGGCAGCTCCACAGTTTATATAGTTAAGGTGGCGGGGCGGTGGTGGATTTAGTGCGCTCCCCCTGGCTCAGAGGTATTGTTTAAGCTTCTGGGCCATTTTCGGGGTAACCTTGTCTGGGGTTGCCCCGTCCATTTACGGATGAGAGTTGGTTGGAGGGGTTCCGACCGCTCAGGGGGGAGGATGGGGACGGGGGTCCCCTGTATGTATTTTTCTGACAACACAATGGTATTGCGACATGGTTCTCCTCATGCTGCTGTTCTTTCTCCCTATGATTGTTTGTCCCTCTTCTTGTTCATCTCTTTCCTTCTCCTTTCTCCTCATGTTTATTGCAGACAAGGCGACTTTACTTACGACATCCGTCCTGCACTCCTGGACGTTTATGGGACCTATTGGTGGTTCTGGATTCGCCCACAGCGTGGCCCTCTTCATGGGAGCGGTGAGTTCTTGTTCAGTTGCGTGGGTCTCCCCCCTCTGGTCCATGGCTGACACACCTGCTAAAGCGCCCACCCTTAAACTTGTCTCGCATAACACTCAAGGCCTTAACTCCCCACTAAAACGTAGGAAGATTCTAGAACATTACCGATCCATACATGCGGATATTCTATTACTACAGGAGACGCACTTCCCTTCCTCTTTCAAACCCACATTTTTACATCAGCACTATCCTCAGTTCTTTTTGGCTTCCGCGGAAAACAAGACTAGAGGGGTGGCAGTGTGTTTCTCCAAACATATAAACCTCTCCCAACCTGAGATTGTTCAGGACCCCCAGGGTCGATATATTCTGGTTTCGGGACACATAGATGGGGAATGCTACACTTTTGTTTCCTACTATGCACCCAATAAGGGCCAAAGCTCTTTTTTGCATCCATGCTGAGGAAGCTACAGAACAGCCTTCAGGGCACGGTGTTTATTGGAGGTGACACGAATGTAGCATTTGACTTTTCTCTGGATAAATCGGGATCTGGTGGGTCAAAACCCAAGCGTCCATCGAAACAGAGCATTAGCATTGCTCGCATGCTCCACTCAGGTGGTCTGATTGACTCCTGGCGGGAGATGAATCCTCGGGCGAAGGATTATACACATTTTTCGGCGCCACACCACACCTATGCCAGAATAGATCACATTTTTACGAAACCCCAGACGGTCCCTCTGCTGGTTACTGCAAGGATCTTGGACTCGTCCTTATCGGACCACTCCATGGTGGTTGTAGTGTCCAGGAGACCTATAGGCTCTGGGAGCCGCCCATGTTGGCGTCTCTGGGAATCCATTTTGAGCGATCCTGCACATAGCGCAGTGTTGGAGGCTGCTATTCGAGAATACTTTGAGCTGAATGATATAGGGGAGGTGACGCCGGTTACTTTGTGGGCCGCACATACAACTGTAATGAGAGGCAAACTGATACAGTTGTCCTCTAATCTCAAAGCGCAACACCGGCCTGACACTCTCAAACTCACGGAGGAGTTCCGTTCCCTAGCTAAAACACACAAACAGCGCCCTACGGCAGATTCATTAGCCAAACTAGACGAGGTCAAGGCCCGACTGAATATGTCCTTAACTACAGCGGCTGCTCAACATCTTACTTGGACGGGGGCTAAATTCTATGCACAAAAAGACAGGATGGGCTCACGCCTAGCAGTAAAACTGACCCCCAAGCCACGATCTCAGTCTTTCCCTAAAATCAGGGTTCACTCAGGGGACCTCTCTCAGAATCCTGTTAAAGTCATGGACACTTTTTTGAAGTTCTACTCGGACTTATACAAGCAGGGGACTAGTCCCTCCAAGGGTGCTCGGGAGCGGCTCCTGAGTGATCTCCCACTGCCCAAGCTCTCAGAGGATCACAGGGATCTTATGGAGGATCCGTTCACTCAGGCAGAAGTACTTGACACTATCAAAACGCTTTCAGTGGGTTCTGCCCTGGGTCCGGACGGATTCTCCAACGGTTATTATAAGAAGTTTGGCCCTTCTCTGGCTCCTTATCTGGTGAAAATGTTTAACTCTCTCAGGGATGGTACCGCCATGCCTCCGGACATGAACTCAGCATTTATCTTGGTGATTCCAAAACCTGGTAAAGATGCCAGCGTGGTAGGCAATTTTAGGCCTATATCGCTTATCAATAATGATATTAAGATAATGACGAAAATACTGGCGAACAGGCTTTCAAGCTTTATCTCCCGGTATATCCACAAAGATCAGGTGGGGTTCATCCCTGGGAGACAAGGACCAGACCAGATTAGGCGCGCAGTAGATATTATTTCACTCCTAAAGGCACAATGGGACGGGGGTTCCCCGCAACAGGGGTTTCTGCTGTCCATTGACCTTCATAAGGCCTTTGACTCTATTGATTGGTTGTACCTTACGGATATTCTGGAGAGATGGGGGTGCGGAAAATACTTTCTTAATCTTATATCGGCTCTTTATTCTAATCCTTCGGCTCAGGTGCGTCTGTTGGGCAGATATTCTAACACGTTCAGTATTGGTAGGGGGACAAGACAGGGGTGCCCATTATCTCCGCTTCTTTTTGCCATAGAAACTTTAGCCATTGCCTTACGTTCTAACCCGACATTAGGGGGGTCAGGTGCGGGTCCTGCGAACATAAATGCGCCCTTTATGCGGACGACCTCCTTTTTGTTACTTCGCCCCTGACCTCCATGCCCATCATTAACCGGACTTTATTAGATTTTTGTAAGATTTCGGGACTCCGGGTCAATATGGAGAAATCTTTAGCCCTGAATGTTACGCTATCCACAGATATGCTATCACAACTTTCGAATAATTTTACCTTCTCATGGGCACAATCCCAGCTTCCATACTTAGGAATAAAACTCACTTCCGATATACACACATTATTCAAAGCTAACTATCCCTACATGGCGCAAAAATGCAAAGAGGATTTAGTACGTTGGTCCGGTTGTGGCATCTCCTGGCTGGGTAGGATTAATGCAGTGAAAATGACACTTCTACCGCGTCTATTGTACTTGTTCCGTTCACTCCCAATTCCAGTCCCCAAAACATTCCTTGACAAAATACAAACGGACATCGTGAGGTTTGTCTGGGGGAAGAAAGGCTATAGGTGCTCCTCAGCCACACTCTACCGATTGAAATCTCAAGGGGTATTGGGTCTTCCCAATTTGTGGGGTTATTATCAAGCGGCACAACTGGCCCAGATATCAATGGCTTTCTCGGGTTCTGTAAAACCGGACTGGTTATTGATGGAACGGCAATCTATTCCCCACCACACAATAGATTTCCTGATGGGTTGTAGCCCCAAACGCAGACCAGCGATTCTGGCTCCCACCCTTTCGCATTCATTGGCGCTTAGCTCCAACCTATTCAAACGGGACTCGTTGATCTCCCCACTGAAACCGCTAACACACATTTTTCATAATGGGGATTTTCCCCCGGGGGAAAATATAGAAGCCTTTAAATGGTGGACGGATAAGGGGTTATACAGAATTGGACACTTCTTTTCCCCTTCCGGCCCTCTTTCTTTATCACATTGCAAAAAGAAACTAGATATGCCCGATTCGGAAATGTTTAGATTTACACAAATCTCACACTATTTGAATTCCATTTGGACTTCCAAACCTCTTACTCCTTTTATAAGCAATATGAGCAATGGTGTGCGCAGGCCACGGACCAGAGGGGGGGCATCTCCCTGATTTACGCGGCTCTCATGGGGAAGGACAACAAGCCCCCTTATGCTCTCGCATGGGAAGCTGATTTGGGCTGCTCATGGGAATCGAAACAGTGGTTTGGGGCCTCGATGAGAGCTCACAAAGGTATACTTAATGTTTCTCTAATTGAGGCAGGTATCAAAGTCCTGTTTAGATGGTACTATGTTCTTTCCAGGCTGGCAAAAAATTTTCCGGGTTCCTCGCCAGTGTGCTTCAGAGGTTGTGGTCTGGGAGGAGATATGTTTCATGTCTGGTGGTCCTGTCCACGCATCCGCTCCTTTTGGCGGAAAGTGTTTCGTACGGTTAGTTCCATTACGGGGACTGCTGTACTACCACACCCCAGTTTAGCCTTACTAAATCTTTTCATCCCGGCTCTATCCAAACATTTACAGCAATTGGCGTTTTTTGTTTTCCTTGGGGCTAAAATTACGATAGCTAAGGCCTGGAAGAAACACACGGTTTCATATAAGATGTTCAGATCTAAGGTAACATGGATTATGGTGCAAGAACAAGTAGTGGCCAAGTGGCACGACAAAACGGAGAGATTCCGGTTGATCTGGGAACCTTGGGCGACGTTGTGTAATATTTCTCTTATTCCAGGAGTGCAGCCTGGTGCTTTGTCTTCTAGGGCAGGTAACACTTGATTCAGCTTTTTACATTACCTCTCTTTCTCCTCTCCCCCCTTTATTTTTTTCACACGTTTTCTCTCTTCTCTTCTTCTTCACCTCCCTTGGTGTATTGGGATGGGCCCCACATGGGGTTCTACTGGAGATGGCAGCGATGTTCTGGGCTGGTTTTTGGCCCAAAATTCCTTTGGGCATCCCAGGCAACTGAACTTTGTAGGGATGGGTGGGGAGTGTCCTGGTCTTGGCGGGCGGGCCTAGCCCTTGGTCTGCAGCTTGATCCCGTTTGGGGCACCAGGGGATCCGTGGCTCGTGTGCTTTGACTAGACATACTCCCCCACGGGGGCTGAACTGGTTGTTATGGGTACAAGATAATACCAATGTTTTTTCAATGCACTTCCTGTTGGCTTTATAGATTGGTTTTGGTATATTCTGGTCTAGATCCATGTATGTCTAGCTCGGCTTTGCCTATGTACGGGTGGATTTAGCTTGTTTGTATTGAGGATTGTTTATCATTTATGTTCTGATGCAAATCTTCAATAAACATTATTAAAATTAAAAAAGATTATCTTTCTTGTCAAAGAACCAAGAGAATTTCTCGTAAGGTTCAAACGGCTGATTCAGAAAAGCCGAAGAGACCAATTTTAAATCCTAAGGATTTAAAAGTGCCTTGATAGGGGGATAAACAGTGTTACCCCCTGAATAAGCTACGCTCCAAGAGTGGGAAGCAAGAGGCCATAGGAAAAGACACTGTTGGCCTGGATCTGGCTCTTGATAAAAGTCAAGGCCAGCTTCATTTCAGACCCCATATGCAGGAATCCTGCCTATTGACATACTTCCTGGGGGTGCCAACCCCTGGATCCATACCAAGAAACCTATGCCTTCCAGATTCTATAGTAAGTGGTTCTGGAAGCTAGCTTCCTGGCATTAGTCAAAGTAGACACTACTGAAGGAGATCACCCACAATCTTTTGTAGAGTGGGACCCTGTTAAACTCCTTGTCCGTAAAGTAGGATGAAATACCGGACCTATCAAGAAGGCCTGGCTATAATGGCAGAGTCCACAGGACTCCTACTGCCCTCTTTATGAGCTCGATAAATTAAGATCTTCTGGGACCCGGCTGGGGCCACCAGAATAACCTCCTCCTGTTCCTGCTTAATCCTGCGGAGAAGGCGCGGAAGTAGCAGAGCTGGAGGAGATGCATAGATCAGTGAGAACTGATCCCCTGGAAAAACGAATGAGTCTGTTCGGCCTGCTAGCGGACCCCTTGTTTGACATAAAGTTGTCAACCTTATTAATGAATCTGGATGCGAAAAGGTCAATGTCCGGAGTACCTGACATATTGCTAGGAAGATGTCGGTGGTGAAGAACTCATTCTCCTGGAAATAATTGTTGGCGTCTCTAGTAGCAGGCCTGAAATATTAAAATTTCCGATAGACAAGAAGTGTTGTGTTCTGCCAAAGCTAGAACATTATTCACCTCTTTTTTGGGCTGCACGACTTCTCGTGCCTCCCCTGGTGATTGATTTAAGCCACCACCATGGCTCTGTCAGACTGCATCCTGTCAGGATAGTCCCGTAATCTGACTGCCAAGATTCTATGGCCAGGATTACTGCCTGAAACTTCCAACAAAGTTGATAGGCAAGGTCCTCTAACCTGGACAGAATCTTCTTCCAGGGCTGCTCCCCAGTCTAGAAGGCTGGCATCTGTTAACAGCTTGCAGGATAAAGATTTTCCCTCCTGCTGGATAACATCCACTAATTTAGGCTCTGACCTATGTTGGGAGCCAAGCGTATTGGAAAAAAACAACAAATCCTCCTTATTCCAGACCAACAGGATGGTGTCTTGAAGCAGTCTTTGAATAAAACTGTGCGTAAGGGATGGCCCTGAAGGAGGCCACCATTTCCCCTAAAAGTCTACTGCAGACGGATGAAGGAATTTTCCTTTATCCTGATGAGTTGAATTAGTCCTACAATGGAACCGATTCACATCTGGGGTAAGAATACCTTCTTCTGTATGGTATCTATAACCAGCCCCCAAGTAACCTCCTTGATGGTTTTAAGGAGAATCTTCCTAGGCTGAGAATCCAACCTAGAGATTTCAGATATCTACAGCTGAGATCAGACTCTGTTTTTAGACCTGAGACTGAATGAACTATTAAAAGTAGATTCTTTTAATAGGCTAGGACCATTATGCCTTAAGCCCTTAACCGGGCTAAAGGAGGTTCCAGAATCTTTCAGAACACTCCTAATGCTGTGGAATGTGTAAAATGATTTTATATTTCAAACTGCAGAAATTTCTGGTAAGCGGGAAACTTTGGTACATGGAGATATGCAACTCCCCTCCTTGCAGGATGGACACAGCTGATTGAATTATGAAAGGATCGGATGTTCAAGTGCCGATTCAGATCTCAGAGATCTAGAATGGGTCTTACCTCTCTGTATGGCTCTGAGACTTCAAAAGGTTTGAGCCAAAAACCCCGTCCCACTAAGGGAATCTCTGATATCACCGACTGGGAAACCAGCTGATCCAGAGGCCAGAAAGAGAGACTTCCTTTTCTTTTCTCTTTCTTTTTTTTTTTCTCTGGAACCTTAGGAGCATTCTTTGAGGAGACAGACACTCTTGCATAAAGATTGACAATTCAGCAGCCCCAAGGACCCCACAGGCAGCACCCAAACAGGACCCGGACCCTCAGATTGAAAGCCTACTGGGCCATCCAGGCTCTTGAAACTCTAGATATAACCTAGAGAAGAAAATCGCAGAAATCCCTCTGCTCTTAACATTGTTGCTGCCAGACTGAGAATCGCAGGACCTTTCCCCTCACCTGAGCGAGTGGGGGTGCTCCTTTCTGAGAAGGCCTTAGCATTCTGCTTTATGGGCTTTCTGCCCCCAAGATCCTGGTGCTGCCCCTGGAACTAAGGCATAGGAGAGGCTGCGCGATTAAAGGAGAACTGTTTGAACCTCCTTTTACTGGTAAAGAGAGCTTTACCCCTTTTGGATGTACTTATCCACTCTAGTCGTACCCCAGGAAGGGACACAGACTGGCTAAGGGTTTTCACCTGGTGCTTTTCGGCTGATCAATATTTCAGCCACGGACCTCTGCAAAAATGCACTAGTCTAAGTATAAGCCGTAAGGCTTAAACGATCAAGTCCTTCATAGCATCTGTGAGACACAGAGCATCAAATACATCAGCCCCTTGCCGGGCCTGCTGATCAGGCAGAACTCTCAGCTATCTCACACCTGTTCCTTAACCCCTTGGAGTCCACATTCCAGTGCATTGGCGTGACTCAAAATGTGCTCCACCAAAATAGTGGCGCAGACGTTAAACAGTTAATGGACTGAACTACTCCAATTGCAGCCAGAACTGCAAAAGACATCTTGTCTTTAAAAGGAAAATCTAACCTTAACTTGCTGGATCCTTTAACATCAGTGCATTATCCACTGGACATGTGAGACTCTGCTCACTGAGGTGATTGCAGCATTAATAGCTGGAACCCCCCCATTTCTTTCATAGAAATGTTCCCATTCAGAACACATAGCTATGCATGAATAGGAAAAACATTCCCAGGTGGGGGAGGTTCAAAAGAACCCTATTAGAGGTAGATACCTCAAGAGCCTGTGCTGCAGGCAACAACAGGGTTAAGTAAGGGAGTAAACAAATACCTGACTTGTGCGGTTACTCCCTCCCTGTTTGAATCCTCCAAAGAGGAAAAATAATCATCCGGGCTCGACAAAACCCGGGCGCCAGGTCGCATTGGCGATTAGAATTAGCGACTGGCGCCTGGGGCAGCACAGCTGGGGGTATCCTGTCTCCGTGGACCCCCCCAGCGTGATTGCGTCGGGCCGCGCCACCGGCGGCCGGTAATTGAGCCCCCGGCTTTGAGGCCTTCTGTGATGCTAGCTATTCCCTTCTGTGATCCTATTCCTTCTGGAATCTGGCGCCCTCTTGTGGTGGCCGTTGGAATTACAACCATTAATGCTAATAGATCTCCTTCCATTTACTTAGAACACCTAAACATTACATATATACATACATATACATATATATATATATATATATATACACTTTTTTTTTTCTTTTTTATTCTAACACCCTAGAGAGTAAAATGGTGGTTGTTGCAATAATGTCTGTCACACCATATTTGCACAGCGTACTTTTTTTGGGGAAAAAATAATTTATTTAATTAAAAAAAATAAGATAACAGTAAAGTTAGCCCAATTTTTTTTTATATTGTGAAAGATAATGTTACGCCGAGTAAATTGATACCCAACATGTCATGCTTCAAAATTGCGCCCGCTCATGGAATGGCGACAAACTTTTACCCTTTAAAATCTCCATAGGCGACGTTTAAAAAATTCTACAGGTTGCACGTTTTGAGTTACAGAGAAGGTCTAGGGCTAGAATTATTGCTCTTACTCTACCGATCGCAGCGATACCTCACATGTGTGGTTTGAACATTGCTTTCATATATGCGTTTGCTTCTGCACGCAAGCTTGGCGGGACAAGGCATTTACATTTTTTTTTTTTTTTTTTCTTATTTTAACTTTTATTTTATTTTTTTTTCACTGTTCTTTTAAAAAAAAATGTGTGTCACTTTTATTCCTATTACAAGGAATGTAAAAATCCTTTGTAATAGAAAAAAGCATGACAGGTCCTCTTATATATGAGATCTGGGGTCAGAGAGACCTCACATCTCATATTTACACTAAAATGCAATTTAAAAAAAAATCGTCATTTGAAAAAAATAAAACAAATAAAATGTCCCTCTAATAGCTATGGACAATGACTTGGAGACAGGTGAGGGGCTGGGGGCTATCTTCCCCTCACTCGTCTCCATGTCAGGCCAGGGACAGGTCCAGATCGCCATCACGGACTTGGCTCCTAACTTTTTTAGCTGGCTCCTAGATTCCAAGCAAATTTGTCAACCCCTGATAATCATCTTCCAATATTTGGGAAAATCTACCTGATCCCCAGCCTCCTGCACCTCAACAAAGGGGCCCAGAGGACTAGATGGGAATCTGTTATGTTTAGTCCTACTATGGAGAGACATCATAGCAATAATCTTAAATTGTAGAAGAAAATCCTGTTTGTATGAAATACACAGGGACAGAAGTGTTCTACCCTTGACGGCTCATCTGACTGGCCGTATTTTTCTTTTTACCTCTCACGGGAGGAAGACAGACATTCTTTTGGAAGGGTTTTTACTTTGTTGTATACCATTAACCCTTTAGAACCCTTAGAGGAGTTCCTGGTCCCTTTGTCACTCATAGTTTACAGTACAAAGCAGAGACAGCACCAGCAAAAGAATGTTACACTTGCCAGGCTATAGTACAGTACAAAAGCTGCTATTAGTCCTAGCAGGGGAATAGTTCTTCTTCCGGCTGTGACAGTTAATATTTCTGACTCATCAGTGAATCCGCAGTGAACAAGCTCCTAACAGGGTCCTTCTCCTGCCACCCTCCAATGACAAAAGTTCTGACTACAATGCCTATAACTCGAAATGTAAATGTAGGGGGAGAATCAGATAATCACAGGATTCTCTCCCCTATTTACAGATAGTGGTACATGCAGTGCAAAATTAAAATGAATGAGGAAATCTCTCAATGGAAGATGAGGAAGATCAACTCATGCACCACTTAAAGAGGACCTGTCATCACTGCGCAGAAGATTTCTACAGGAAAGAGCTGCCTCGACAGGTACGTTGATCACTAGAGTTAGAGATTTATTTTTTAGCTAAACTTTAGCTTTAATCTTATTACTAGGATTTCTCTCTGAAGATGTTCTGCCCTGAGGGTGGTAGCTGGCACGTCTGATTTGTGCAAAAACACTAAGGGTGCAGAAACTGAACTGGTTTACATGCGAGTTACTTGGCCATAGAAAGGTCAAACAGCAGCTTTTATGCCTTTACACTCCTCTGATATGTTATTCCTGACAGTAAAAAAAAAGACTATTTGCAGCAATTCGCTGCAAAAATTATCCATATTTCCAGAGATGATAGTTTAGTTCCGAGCCACTTTAACATCAACATGCCAACAAAAGCTGTTGCAGGTTTCCATAGTATTCCTTCAAGTTCTCTGGTATCCTCCAAAATAAATAAAATAAATATATACACATACATATATAAAATACTCAATCTTTTAGGCCTCATACACACTGGACGTTTTTACAACAGCTGTTTTGATCCTCAGGCAATTTTTTCTGCAGCCAATAAACTCCCCAGCAAGTTATCCTATGTGTCCATGCACACATAAAGTAGGATTTTATCAGTGTTTGGCAGGGGCGGTTTCTGGCTGGAAAAGCCCCTCAGAACTAGTGGGTTTGAAGAGGAGTTTTTCAGCTGTAAAAACGCTCTAAATAATGTAATTATTGTACAACTACAGTGCTCTGTCAATCCAAAAGGGTAATAAACCTCAAACCTGAATATTTAACCACTTGCCGCCCGCCCTATAGCAGATACACAGCGGCAAAGTGGTTTCAAAATCCTGACCGGACGTCATATGACGTGATCAGGATTTTGAGCCACTGTGCGCTGCCGGGGGCGCGCATCGCGGCGATTGTTGTTGCGGGGTGTCAGTCTGACACCCCGCAACTACAATCTCGGTAAAGAGTCTCCGACGTTGCCAAGTTGCTGGAGAAGTGCCGCTTGGGAGGGGACATAAATTAATAGCGATTTACAAATATTTCCATGGTTATCCTAGCATAGGAAAAAAAAAAATATTCAATATCAGGGAGTGTAAGAGGACACGGGCCACACAATGAGATTGGAGAAGCTGTTTAACCTTAACTGTGCAATGGGGGGGGGGGGGGGGGTTTCACTGTCAGGGCAATAAGGCTGTGGAACTATTTTCCACCCACTGGTGGTGGCAGCGGGGAGTATGGATATTTTTAAAAGACTCTTGGGTGTGCATCTTGAAGAACACAACATAAATGGATATGGGGAATAATTATATACATGTACACCTGCACAGGTTGAACTGTATGGACTTTTTGTCTTTTATGCAAGTTGCGTCTTTTTTCTCAACACATTTCTTGCAAACCTGTCTACTATTTGCGCCAAAACATTTGATGGTTCTGTGATCACGCCCCATTATTATTATACAGGATTTATATAGCGCCAACAGTTTGCGAAGCGCTTTACAACATGAGGGCAGACAGTACACTTGCAATGCAAATCAATACAGGAGGGAGTAGAGGGCCCTGCTCATTAGAGCTTACAATCTAGAAGATTAACTTAGCAATTTCAAGAGTGCTGCATCCCTCTGAAAGACTTTACAACTTGACTTTTCAGAGCCATTTAAATCCCTTTTTTGGCCCATTTTGCACATGCAAATACACATCACCTGATCACGCTTAAATCCACTAAGCAAGTTTATACAGCTTGGAGTTGGACATTGTGCATAAAAATTATTTGGTCAAAACACTCTTTTGCCTAATAAATGTGCACACAGAGTATTGTTTGGGGGCTATTTAAACTTTAGGCATGATGTGTACAAAAAGGGAATAGTCCTGGCTAAGTGGTTAAGAAAGATGCACCACAGGCAGCAATTGCAGCCTTGTGTCTGTGTGTATTATCTCTGTACATCTAGAAAACGCAATCTTTTCAGATTCCACTTTGTATACTTTCCAGGTCAATGTATACTGTGTTTAAATAGTATTAAAACGCAGTTTACAAACACAGGAGGGCCATGTGAATGAGGCCAAGAAAGTTGCTAGCACTGCAGAGTACAGGATCCTTTATGCTAAGCTGAGGCCATGAAGCAGCACTTAGCTGGGAGTAAGAGTACTGCTGGGTTTCACTACATGCTATGATGCTATGCACTTGGCTATTAGACACAAAGCAGACCTCTTAAGCAAATATGCATGTGTGGAAATGTGCAGTGAGAGCATGTATTTTTATTTTACAAATACTAATTTTTATTTGCATTCTTTGATCTTACAAAATCTTTAGTTTCATCCCCAATGCTTAAGATTAAGCATAGAACAAAATTCTATGAAAGGCTTTTAAGAAAAATTCAGCAGCAAGTCTGATTTTCATTTTCACCACAAGATGGTGCAATCTCATACGGAATGCACTCGTTTTCAGCCCAGGAATGCATTGCTGAGATTTGCTAAGAACTATTATTATTTCTATTAATAAGAGGCACCCAATACTGTCTAAGACGTATAAAAATATGCCAAGATAATACCAGAAAGAGGGACAGGTTAAATGTAGATATTTTGTTATGCTCCCCCATTTTGGTGCCTGCGTGATTCCAAATTTGTCAGCTGCTAAAGCAGGGGGGGGTTTTTTCCCCTTTGACCTGTCCTCTTGCCAACCGACAGCTGATCAAACAAGGCACGTTCAGGCAATCTATATTAGCTTCAGGCATTCCTGAAGGCTCTGGCTGTTTAGGCAAAGAGAGGTTGCACATGGGATGCATAGGCAATGTCCAGGGGGACACAATACTACCTGTACAGTATCTACAACAAAGCTCAGTCATTTGTACTAGGAGGAAGCTGCTTTAAGCAAACATCAATAAGGTCACTTAAAGCCGGATTTGCATTGCTCAGGATAAGCGCAAGCGATTGACTCAAGCCTTTTATCCTCTTAATTCTTCAATATTCCCCTTGTATTCTGTATGTACACTATAAAATACAGATTAATAGAAAGAAAAGGCTATATAGTATTGCTACTAAAATATTTGAAGACGGATAATTTTTTAGACTAGTCAGATGGAATCTTTGTGAAGAAACTGAATGGGAGGGGATTAATTCTTATTACCTACTATTAAAATGTCTGATTTCCTAACATATTTGTATATACATTTTCTCCACTGCTCAAACATAACAGACATAATTACAGAAAGCACTTGTATTATTTAAAAGAACCAGTGGATAAAAAAAAAAAAAAAAAAAAAATTCACTTATCAATCAACACCAGCCAAGCCCCCTGGCCCTAAGGGATCTAGAGGCCCACACATTTTGTGCACAAGCTTTCAGCCGCTTCCCCTCCAGGGCCCCTGAAGTATGTCAGGCATGGTAACAGCAGCACCCTCATAGACCTGCCCTGTGAAACTCATTTTTAACGCAGTATGCTATGGAATGCTTTTATCTAGCAGACAAAAGAGAAACTTTCCACTACAAGTCACTATTTATTCCAAAAGTACCATATACCAGGACGACACGCATTACACATGAACAAAATAAACTTTAGGTACAAATTACAAGCAAAATTATATTTACTGGGTAAGTGGTTCATATTGTCTAGTAATATGTTTTTTGGAGTAGTAGCTTTTTTAAGCACTGTTTACAGTAAGAAAATCTAATACCCATCAGAAAGAACCAAAAAAGCATTAAAATGCCACATGTATTTTTAACTTATTTACACTGACAGACATCATAACAAGTTTGAAGTATGCATTGCCACGCTTTGTTGTTTTCAACTGTCACATTCAAAAGACTGGGCTATGCATTAAAAAAAAAAAAAAAAAAAAAAAAACATTTTTCTCCAATAGGCTGCAACACTGCATGTTATAGAAAGACCAAGACCTTTAGCAACGTGGCAATGCAAAAGGTATAAGCCCTAAGGTACATCTAAAAAAACTATGATGGGAAAAAAAAATGTTAAGTACCTTCACCATTCATAACCTTTTTTGTGCAGCAGTTTGTCATAAAAGCATAAAATTTGCCTCCAGGATATCCTGTGCAAGGGTGACAACACTCTATACCCTGCAGGCAGTGGAAGTATTGACACCCTGAATGCATGCTTCCAGCAGCATACAATACGATTACATCTCAAGATATTCAGCAACTCTAACACCTCCCCTTGGACCACCCACCAAGGTCACAAACTACTGTGCAGACTTAGGAAACTCATGTTCTTCCTCTTTAGGATCTGCTGTCAATCAGACATGTGGCAGGCAGTCTCAGCATTCATCCCCTCTAGAGAAACTCCTGTTTTTTTTTTATAACTTACTACATCTCCATAGCAAATAAAGTTTTTTGAAGTCCAAGTGAGGTAACCACCCAGCTAAAAGATCTTCCAGTAGTGGATAGTGGTCCACGGTAATGGACAGTAAAACATCCCTGACTGGATTTCAGTCCTTTCCAAACTCCAGCTATTTTTTATTTTTTTTAGGTTTTGGGATAGAGCGGAAATCATTCATTTCTGTCAGGTTCATATTCCTGTCTGTGATCCCACTGGGTTTGTCTGACGTCAGTGTAAAAATCTTTTCACCTTTACAGTTGACACCATGACAGGAATGCACAGACAATAGAATAGTCAGAATTTACAACTCTTCCACCACTAATATTGTCCATGCCTCTGTTGGAGAAATTTCCCATTGCTTCCTGTCCATACAAAGTAAGGAAAGCCTCCTACAGGGACACAGGCACCAGACAAAAAACAAACAATAAAAAACAGAGGCTCTAGCCCTTCTCTGCTCTAAACTAAAACTCAGTTTTGGTTTGAGTTGAACTTTAAAATGAGGTTGATACCAAGGCAAATTCAAGTATGTATTCCAGTTGCATTTATAAGTATCCTTTATCGGAATATATCATTTCGATAGGATTGCATTTTGTATCTACCTAGAATTCAGCTTTAACAGAAAAAGGGTATATCAAGACAGACTTGACTTAAGGCTAATTTACACCATATGCAGTCCAATGAATTTTAAACATAGTACAAGTGCATATGAAAGAAACATTTATTTTTTTAATGAGCCTAGTTCACACCATTGTGGTGCTTTCACATGCATATAAAATGTGTGAAAATATATATGCACACACACAATATATCTTGGTGTAAGTAGCAACAAGGGTTCATGCACACATTTTGTAGCCACTTTGCATGCCTAGAGTTCATTGCCTGATGTTTTCCCATGACAGAGGAGCCACATGTGTTATGTAAAGCACATAAAGTGAATAGCTAAAGTAAAGTGACGTTTGCTCATGCACGTACAGTGCCTTGAAAAAGTATTCACATCCCTTGAAATTTCCCACGTTTTGTCAAAAACGTAAATGTATTTGATTGGGATTTTATGTGATAGACCAACACAAAGTGGCACATAATTGTGAGGTGAAAGGGAAATTAACATTTTTTACAAATAAATATCTGAAAAGTGTGGCGTGCATTTGTATTTAGTGCCCTTTACTCTGATACACCTAACTAAAATCTAGTCAAACTGTCTTTAACCACTTCACCACTGGGCACTTAAACACCCTTAATAACCAGACCAATTTTCAGCTTTCGGTGCTCTCACATTTTGAATGACAATTACTCAGTCGTGCAACACTGTACCCATATGAAATTTTTGTCCTTTTTTCACACAAATAGAGCTTTCTTTTGGTGGTATTTAATCACCGCTGGGTTTTTTATTTTTTGTGCTATAAAAGAAAAAAGCCCGAAAATTCTGTAAAAAAATAAAAGAATTTTTCTTTGTTTCTGTTATAAAATTTTGCAGATTAGTAATTTTTTTTCATAAATTTTGGCCAAAATTTATACTACTACATATCTTTGGTAAAAATAAGTACAAATTGGTGCATATTATTTGGTCTTTGTGAAATATATAGAGTCCACAAGCTATGGTGCCAATATCTGAAATTTTATCACACACGACAGCCTATTTCAATTCTTGAGACCCTAACATGACATAAAAGTACAAATGTCCCCCAAATGTCCCCATTTTGGAAAGAATACATTCCAAGGTATTTAGTAAGAGGCATGATGAGTTTTTTGAAGTTGTAATTTTTTCCCACAATTCTTTGCAAAATCAAGATTTTTTTAACTTTTTTTTTACTTTTTTTTCCCCACAAAATTGTCATATTATCAGTTTATTTCTCACACACAGCATATGCATACCACAAATTACACGCCAAAACACATTCTGCTATTACTCCCGAGTACGGCGATACCACATGTGAGACTTTTACACAGTGTGGGCACATACAGAGGCCCAACATGCAGGGAGCGCCATCAGGCGTTCTGGAGCACCCAGGACAATTCTGACATTTCTCTCCTACATGTAAAAGTCATAATTTATTTGCTAGAAAATTACATAGAACCCCAACACATTATATGTTTTTTTTTTAGCAAACACCCTGGAGAATACAATGGTGGTCGTTGCAACTTTTTATCTCACACGGTATTTGCGCAGAAATTTTCCAAACGCGTTGTTTTTTTGCCCAATTTTTTCATAATGTGAAAGAAGAAGTTACGCCGAGTAAATAGATACCCAACATGTCACTCTTCAAAATTGCACATGCTTGTGGAATGGAGCCAAACGTCGATACTTAAAAATCCCCATAGGCGACGCTTTAATTATTTTTACTGGTTACATGTTTTGAGTTACAGAGGAGATCTAGGCCTAGAATTATTGCCCTCGCGCCAACGTTCGCAGTGATACCTCACATGTGTGGTTTGAACACCGTTTTCATATGTGGGCGGGACTTATGTATGCGTTCGCTTCTGCATGCGAGCACATGGGGACAGAGGCGCTTTAAATAATTTTTTTTTTTTTTTTATTGTTCATTTTACTTTATTTTAGTTTGACATTTTTTCCCCAAAAATAATTTTTTTGATCACTTTTATTCTTATTACAAGGAATGTAAACATCCCTTGTAATAGGAATATGGCATGACAGGTCCTCTTTACAGTGAGATATGGGGTCAATAAGACCCCGCATCTCACTTCTAGGCTGGGAAGCCTGAATAAAAAAAAAAAAAAAAAAAAAAAAAAAAAAAGATTCTGGCTTTGATCGTATTGGCGAGTCGGTAGGAGCACCGGAGGGTGGCGTCTATGGCTGGGTATTGCAGGGTATCACAGAGTATGGCTGGGTATGGCAGGGTATCTCCGAGTATTGGCTGGAATTTTACTGCAGAGTATTGGCGGGTACTGCAGAGTATTAGCTGGTACTGCAGAGTATTAGCACAGTATTAGCTGGTATTGCCAGGGTATTGAGGGGTTAATTGTTGGCGAGCAGCGATGTGGGCACTGCAGATGCAGCTCACAGCGCTGCTGACACCGATCTCTTCCCCCTCCGCTGTACCGATCGGTACAGAGAGGGGAGGGAGGAACCGGCGTCATAACATGATACTGGTCTGTTTACAAGTGATCACTCCGTCATTTGACGGAGCGATCACGTAGTAAACTGCCGCCATGAGCGGCCATTTACCGTGAAGCGCCGGGTCCTGTGAACCCGGCGGTCACGGATGCTCGAGTGCGCGCCCCAGGGGGCATGTGAGAGAGGAATTCTGGGAGGACATCATACAACGGCCTCTCAGAGTTAAACAACTGCCCTGTAGCCGTCATTCGGCTATGGGCTGGTTGTTAAGTGGTTAAAGGTAACCCAATTAGGACTCCACAGCTATATTTATACTGGGATTAAATTGCACAGCTGAACTATTTATTAAGATGTTTGTTAGAGAACCTTAGTGAACAGCATCATGAAGGCCAAGGAACACACCAGACAAGGGATAAAGTGGTTGAGAAGTTTAAAGCAGGGTTTGGCTTTAAAAAAATATCCCAAGCTTTGAACATCTCATGGAGCACTGCTCAATCCATCACTTGAAAAGAGTATGGCACAACTCCAACCTACCAAGAAATGGCTGTCCACCTAAACTGACAGGCCGGGCAAGGAGAGCATTAATCAGAGAAGCAGCCAAGAGGCCCATGGTAACTGAAGGAGCTACAGAGATTCACAGTTCAGGTGGAAGAATCTGTCCACAGGACAACTATTAGTCATGCACACTGCAAATCTGGCCATTATGGAGGAGTGGCAAAAAAAAAGCCATTCTTGAAAGAAAGCCATAAGAAGTCCCATTTGCAGTTTGTGAGAAGCCATGTGGAGGACACAGCAAACATGTGGAAGGTGCTCTGGTCAAATGAGACCAAAACGAACACTGCACATCACCCTGAGCATACATCCCCACCGTGAAACCTGGTGGTGGCAGCATCATGTTCTGGGGATGCTTTTCTTCAGCAGGGACAGGGAAGCTGATCAGAGTTGATGAAAAGATGGATGGAACCAAATACAGGGCAATCTTAGCAAAAAAAACCTGTTGGAGTCTGCAAAAGACTTGAGCGGAGGTGCACCTTCCAGCAGGACAAATGGCCCTAAACATACAGCCATAGCTGCAATGGAATAATTTAGATGTGGGTACACACACATGCATACACATACAAAGCAGCCTTAGCTTTTACAGGACTATGCCTGTGTACAGCCATTCACTTGATGGCAGTCTGTATGTGGCACGTGAGGCTCCCTTGGCACTGTATAGCGCTGTGAAACTTCTGCTAGGCATATGCCTATGGCCTTCTAACCTAGACTTTTTTCTAGGGAAAGGAAAATTGTAAAATTTGTTCCAATTTTGAGTAGCATCTTGAAAAATATATAGCTAAACAAGAAGCCATATTGATTTTTTGAAGTGTTCTCTCTTACAACCTACTGGCTTGAACATGGATATTGATTTCCAATGTTCTCTGGCTGATTAGTAGGATGTATGCATATTTTATATAAGTTTTTGTCTTTTTATATAAGTAAATAGTTCCTGAGATTTTTGCCTTTTTAGGAAGTTTTCATGCATTGACTATTTTTAACGACTACAATGATTTTTATGGGTTTTAATTGTTACAACTTATTTTTAACTTTAATTACAACAATATTTTGAACAGAAGAATCCAAGACTGAAACATCGAAGGGGCAGCACTAGGAGGCAACACGTTTCTGCTGTGTGAGTGCAGGTACTGGTCAGACTGATTAACATGGTTGTGCGATGTGTGCCGACACTGACCAGATCATTAAACGGAGAGCAGACACATGACCTCATCAGTCCGCTGCTCCTCTTTAGTTTAATAACTGTCAGGGTACAGCGAGATAAGCAAATTTTAGTTAAGTCACCAATCAGTGTGGTAGGACTGTGTAAATCTTAAGAATGGGGGAAGAAATACAAGCTTTTAGCGGATATAATTCGTCTCATATTTGGATTTCAAATACATATTTTAGATTGCCTGTTGGCTTTAAAGTGGTTCTAAATCCTGAATATCTTTCCCTGCATTATGTTACAAAAAAATATATAAATGTTCCAGTGCCTGTATTACCCCGTCCCACTTATACTTAAAGGGGTTGTAAACCCTTGTTAAAAAAACAAAAATCATGTTACTTGCCTCCACTGTGCAGTGCGTTTTGCAGAGTGGCCCTGGTCCTCCTGTTCTGGGGTCCCTCAGTGGCGCTGGTGTCTCCTCCCCGCATCGAGTATCCACGTTGGGGAAGTGCTCTCCTTGGTGGACACCTATTCGGGCGCACTCCCAAATCCCGCATCGGTGTCCATTCACACAGCATACAGGACTCGGCCCTGCCCCCGGCTGGTGTGCTCGTTCCCAGCCAGAGAAAGATTGGGACAGGTAAGTAAAACGGGGGCTCGGGGGGGGGGGGGGCAGCACCACAGAAGGTTTTTCAACTTAATGCATAGAATGAGGGTTCACAATCCCTTTAACTAAGCCTTCACTCAATCCAGCGCTATGACATTATATAGTGGCCCTCCCTGCTATCACAGGCTTTGCTGAGGCAGCGGAAGCCATTGGCTACCGCTGCTGTCAGCTTATTCCTGTTACAAAGGAACAGGGCTGACCCGAAATGTCCGTCTATGAATGCAGACAGCACAGCTTAATAGGAAGCAGCTTCTTATGGTGGCACACGGAGGAGACGCCAGGAGCGCTGGTAGGAGACCCAGAAGAGGAAGATTGGCAATTCCTGTGCACAGAGCGGGTAAGTATAACAAATTATTTTAAGAAAAAAAAATGATACCTTACAATCACTTCAAGCCAAAATTACTTTAAAAAAAAAAGTTAAGGTGATTATTGCAAAAAAAAAAAAAAAAAACACAACTCCCTCGGTTAGTAGGACCAGTAGGTCACCCTGTTTGCAGTCCTGCAGTCTAGTTCTATTAAATTAGCCACTAAACTGCTCCAAAGCTACAATTAGTGCAGTATGGCCATTTCCATCATTACAACCCATAGGGCAAAATCTGTTAATGTATAAAAGTGACGTACAGGGAGTCCCCGGGTTACAAACAAGATAGGGACTGTAGGTTTGTTCTTAAGTTGAATCTGTTTGTAAGTCGGAACAGGTAAATTTTTTGTGTAGCTCCAGCCAAAAAATCTATTTTTAAGCTTTTTGGATAACATAGGGAAGGGTTATCACCCCTGCATTTGTTAAGCTGTCTGTGCCCCTGTACAGAAGATTTCACATCACTTTGTCCCAATGATAATTGGATTTTGAAAATTTTGGGCTGTTAGGGAAACAAGGATTGGTGATAAAGCATCAGTGGAGACACCTTTTTCCCATATTAACTCTTACAGGAGAGAAGTTCCCTTCCTAGAGGTAGATTTCCTCTTACTTCCTGTTATCTCCCTCCGTTTGTAAGTCGGATATTTGTAAGTAGGGGACACCCTGTATAGAGGATTTCATTCAAAAGGCTAGATACCTGAATTCTCTGGGTTTTTAATTTTTCATTAACACAAAAAAAACAGGACTCGCAAACATGTATACAAATGATTCTACTGAATATCAAAAAAGAGAACCAAGGTCCATGATGCACATTTTGACAAAATAAATATTTGGACAAAAACCTGTATGAATCACCCACACAGATCTCCTGGATGTATGAAAAACATGAGGAAGAGAGTGCAAGTATGTCTTTGTAAAACAAAAGCACCCATAATGATCCTTTCACAGCCAATCACTACATGTAAACAGACCGGGAACTACCGGTTACCGGCTCTTTCCTCCTCACACCCAGTTTCCAGTGTGAGGAGAGAAGTGCCAGGAGCAACGAGTTACAGATCTGTGTTCTGTAGTGTCTGCACCAAGCACGACACTTGTTCCATCACCCCCCCCCCCCCCCACAATTGTCATCTGTCACCACAGTCACCCCATAAAAGTACACCTGTCACATAAGAGGCTGCCATCAGTGACCATCAGCGGTGCACCCATCAGTGACTGTGAGCATTGCACCTGGCACCCATCAGTGACCGTCAGCGTGGCACCCGACGCCAATCAGTCATTGTGGCTTGTCATCCATCACCTGTCACCCATCAGTGATCGTCACCTGCCACACAGCCATCAGCATCATGTCCAAAAGATTATATACCAGTGAGGAGGCGTTCCAGATCCTCTCCATGACTTATGAGAGCAGCGGTGAGTTCTCATCAGATTACAATTCTGTTTCCGAATCAAATTCGGCATTTGAACTGATTGCACATGATGTCCACCATCCATGATGACAGAGGTTTAAAGACGACGAGGTGCCATTGAATAGCCAACATGTGTCCAAGATTACAATCTCTACATGGGGGGTGGATTTCAATGATCAAATGATTCAGCCCCATTTGTCAATAAGGAGGTCCCCGATTCTGGTACAAGAAGGTAGTAATTTATCTCATCCATTAGGCCATTTATAATTCCTATGTAGTATCCACCAAATCCACGGAAAGGCCCGTCCCTTCCTAAAATTCATAGAACAAGTTGTCACGTCCCTCATCTATCAACAAAGACCCCCCCAAAAGACCTTCACTCTGATGCGGTTAGCCAACTTCATGAGTGCCACTTCCCGTACAACATTCCACCATCTGAAGCAGGCTGAAGATGGCAAAAAAAAAAATTTGCAAGTGCAGCAAAAGGGCATTTCGAAGAGATACCAGCTACCAATGTCTCTCCTAACCTGACCTTTGCATTGGTAAATGCTTTCAACTATTATACATCGCTAAAATTTTAGCCAATATTTTTAAACCATTTTCATCATCCGTGCTAACCATTTTCCATGCGTCCCTAAATAACCATGCCACTGCCTTCCACAAGAACTGACTCTGGCCTGTTTTTCGACTATGCCTCTGCCTACCAATTGGACTGCTTCCACGCGAACTGGCCCCGACATGTTTTGTTAGCTACACTTCTGCCCACCGCTTGGGATTACTTGCACGTGAACTGACCCTGTCCTATTTTATGGACTATGCTTTGCCTACTGCTTGCACTGATCTGTTGCCCTTCTACTGTAGTACACAGGGGTCTCACATGTGAGGGGCTCTAGAATTGTTTTTTTAGAGGGAGAATTTTTCTTTTGTTTTCTCCGGGTTTTGCAATTTCCAAATTAGGGTCTGGATTCCGGAGGCTTCATAGATATTTGGGGGGGGGGGGCGAAGCCTCTACCCCTGTGCATAGGTCTTACCCGAATGCGGCCCTCAGCCTGCTGCTGACTTACTGCCATCATGCCTCTGCCTGCCGCATGAAAAGGACCACACCTCTGCCTGCTATCTGGACTATGCAAATAATTAGCTGTAGCAAGAGGCAGTATGTTTATGAAGCGCTTGAGAGCGGAACAATAATGTGTCTGCAGGTAACAGGACCAATATTATGGCTGTGCTGGCTGTCTCTGCCTGGACAATTTCTATGGACTGTGCTGTGCTGACAATAATCAGACAATATTGCTGCCTGGATAATTATTGCTGTCGCTAAGCACATCCCTGCCCACTGTCTGGACCTGTGCTTTCCTCTGTGGACACTGTTAAAAGCACAGGTAATGCTTTTTTTTTTTTTTACCCTTTTCGCAATAGAATTTATTTTGGATTGTAATTCTTGGTATGCACATGCTGTGTTAGAAATATGAAGGGCATTTAAAAATGATAGGTTGCCAGGAAATGATATATGTAATGTATGCTCCTAGAAAGCCTGATGGTGCTACTTGGATGTTGGGCCTCTGTATGTGGCCAGGCTGTGTAAAAGTCTCACACATGTGATATCGCATACTCAGGAGGAGTAGCAGAATGTATTTTAGGGCGTCACCTCTGCTAAGCTATGATAAATGTACAACTTTGTGTGTAAAAAAAAAAAAAAAAAAAAATTTTTTTACATTTTTTCCACATTTTCCAAAAACTTCTGGAAAAAAAAAAAGAACCGTTCAAAAGACTCATTATGTCTCATATTATACAATGGGGTGTTTGCTTTCCAAAATGGGGTCATTGTGTGGGCAATTCCATTGTCCTGGTGCTCCAGGACCTTCAATGTTGGGCCTTTGTATGTGGCGTCAGGCTGTGTAAAAGTCTCACACACATGGTATTGCCATACTCAGGAAGAGTAGCAGAATGTATTTTGGGGTGCAATTTGTTGTATGCATATGCTATATGAGAGAAATAACCTGTTAATGTGACAATTTAAAAAATAAATATAATTGTCATTTTGCAAAGAATTGTGGGACAAAATTACAACTTAAAAAAAACTCACCATGCTACTTAGCACATTGGAATGTCTACTTTCTAAAAAGTGGTCATTTGGGGGGTATTTGTACTTTCCTGACTTGTTAGTGTCTCAAGAAATGAGGTAGGTATTCAGTACATCAGGTGTGATCAGATGTGATCAATTTTCAGCGATTGGCACCATAGTTTGTAGACTAACTTTCACAAAGACCAAATACGGTAATATACATTCATTTGGGGTTTTTTTTTTTTTTTTTAACCAAAGATATGTAGCAGTATAAAAATTTTGGCCAAAATGTATGAAGAAAAATTACTAATTTGCTAAATTTTATGACAAAGTAAAAGGCATTTTTTTCACAAAATGTAAGTTTTTTTTATTTATAGCACATAAAAATTAAAAACCCAGTGGTGATTACATACCACCTAAAGAAATCTCTATTGGTGCGAAAAAAAGGACGCCAATTTCATATGGGTACAGTGTTTCATGAGTGAGTAAATGTCATTCAAGTGTGAGAGCACTGAAAGCTGAAAATTGGTCTGGGCAGGAAGGGGGTGTGCGTGCCCTGTATTGAAGTAGTTAAGGATATGTAGACACAATGATGTTGGCCATCAATGAGACATCAGAAATCTTAAAAGATGTATGGCCATCCCGATAATTTATTCATAGTCCTGCTGTTCCACTTTAAGTAAACACATAGTAAAAGTGTGCAACATTTCATGCTGGACATAACAGAGTTAAACAAAAATGCACAACGCGGAAGATGTCACTAACTACGACAATAACTTTGATATTTATATTCAAGTGTTCAAAACATTAGTAAAATGACCTACAGAAGATTTTTTAGCTCATACCTAAAGGCAGAAAACTAGACATAACTTGCTTTTAAAACACAAGACGGCATGTGGAATGTAAATGCTGAAATGTTCAAAAAATACAGAAATGTTGAGTACAGGTCAAGACTTGGTCATAGCAGCCTAAAGTTAAAAATACAGATGTTCTACTAGCCCCATGTTGATGCATTCATATAATCAATTAAAACAAGCAGCAAAATTAAAATAAACAGAAGAACAGTCACAAATGCACTAGTAAATACATTTTCTACAAGGTGGTGAAATATGAACTCATCCACTGATTAAGACTAACAGGAAATATGCCAATTTCTGTGTTATGCTCACATGACCATTCTACTAATGCTAGCACATTCAGCTAGCTGGTGACATAAGCATGAGAGAATAAAAAAACACGTTAAAGGACCAGAACGGCAAATAACAGGAAACATACAAATGTAAATACATTACTAATGGCAATGTGTTAAAGCAAATCGGTCTTATTTATGCATTTACTGGAGGTTTAAAGCGCTCAGATGCTTTCCAAAATACAGCAGTAAGCCAAAAGGATGGGGTTTATTTTTTTTTTATAAAGAGGTGTACTCATTTTGTGTTGAGCCATTTCAAAAGCATTGCTAGAAAAAGACCTGCATATATGGAAGGAGCGCCAGAAGCTTAAATGACACCGTTTCCAAAATTAATTGGAAGAACATTTTTTGTAGGAAAGAAACTTCTACTTTGCGTGTATAACTTATTAGTGAAGTCGATGCATTCCCTTTAAAATTATTACACTAGTCCAACAATGCACTTTAATGCTAAAAATAATTTTAGACAAAGAGTAAGAACATTATAGGGATAATGTGTGCCTGTATTCACACAATATTTATATTCCTAAGAAAAGGATCAACATACAATCTAAAATGCACAAAAACATCCACCTGACAAAATGTTCAGTTTTCAAAACCATAGCAGAAAAATAAACTGGAAGGAATTGCACAGCATGGCTCAGTTATTTCTCAATTTCCTTTCCGAATGCCTTGCCGAGCTTTTCCTTTCCTAGGTGGACAGGCAGATAAATTAGCATCATTATTTCTTGGGAGCAACATAACCTGCTTATCTTCTTCAACATACAGGCTCGGTGCAAATGATATGCAAAGATGACTCCGCTATTTCACTTGACAAATTTGTGGGTCATAATGTTAAAGATACACTAGGGAAACATCTCAGCATTATCTTTTTACATTGTCCATCACCCTATCTGACATGATCCCATTTAATCATGATACAAAAAAACTAGTGAGCTACAAGTTCTGGCATTTACTTCTTTCCTATAAAATATAGGTGGAAGAAAAAAATATGACAAATAAGGTTGAAGGAAAAAAAAATAAAAATAAAACAAAAAATACAAAAGGGAAAGAAAAAAAAAATTATGCAGATGCAGTCAAAATCACTTCCTGTCCTAGGGTACCAATGCGTAAGCTAGCCATACATGGATCAAAATTGGGCCAGTTCAGCAGGGACCAAATTTTGATCCATGTATGGGCACCATAGTTTTACACAAGTCAATTGATGGACTTGTGTACAATCAGCCTGTTGGGTTTTTACCGAATGATTAGTGGCACTGGCTGCTATAGCCATCAACACTAATCATGTTCTGCCAGAAGGGAAGGCTAACCGGCAGTACACAACAGCGCTGTGGGAAGGATTCCCCAATCAACACTGTGTTGATGGCCTGCCTTACAATACACACTATTGTTTTTCTGCCTCCCCCAGGAGGCACAAAAACAGCACACAGTACACAGATTTTCCTAGTGAAGAGCTGGCTGAGCACGCAAAGAAGAAAATTGACTACACTGGGGTGAATGTGCTTTTATTCCAATGTTTCTCAACTCCAGTCCTCAAGTACCCCCAACAGGTCAAGTTTTCAGTATTTTTCTCAGATGAAATGGCTGTGGTAATTACTTAGGCAGTGAAACTGATCAAATCACCTGTGGAAAATAATGGAAAGCCTGAGAAACATGACCTGTTGGGGGTACTTGAGAACTGGAGTTGAGAAACATTGCCTTATGCACTCACTTTGAAGTTGGAAAGCAAGGGAACTGTCAGGATGACCAGCTTAAAGAAATCAGGATACCTTTTTATACAAGCACATGGTAACATGGAGACATCATAAATATGACTTTTTTGGTAACATACACCAAGTCTTTGAGCTCTGTGGGGTTCAGTTTGCATTAGGGGGATGGTGTTTTTGTGTTTTCCTCACAATTGTCATTCTTTCACTGGATGCTTTTACAAGGGTTAACTGCTCTTTTCTGTCTAGGCTGATGCAAAATCCATAGCCCTGAATTGGACATGAGGACGCTGGTAGCAGTCCACCGTTGGAGCAGGGAGGAGCGGAAGACTGGGTAAGTAAAAGTGTTTTGGGGATCTGTAGGTGAATGATCAGAAAGGCAAAAAATTAAACAATGTTTCTTTGTATATATCTGTATTTGTGGCTGAGCAATGTTAATGATCAACATGGTCTGATTGCTTTTTTTTTATAGCTCCAATGGCTGGGACCTTCTATGTGTACTTGGCAATGCAGCTGTCATTAATCAGAGCTGAATCACTGTGTACGGGAAAGGGGCTGTCTAAGCAGCAAGGCAGAAGGAATGGACGTCCTACACACACCCTGTGTACAATGGTGACATTTTAGGGTGTGCATAGAACGCACAATGTCTGCAACTGGATAGATTTGAGGCACAAGTAAAAATGTCTGTAATGTTCTCATTAGAACAATGATCAGCAACAAAATACATTCCTGTACGATATATTCCACCACAGTCAGGGTATGGGCACCTTTATGCATTCCATTGCAGTAGACATAATTAGCATTTGTGGTTAAAAATGTTAATTCAAACTTCTGATGCAGTATGTTATTTTGATCAAAACAGTCTAGAAAAAAAATAATAATATCATTAGTCTAACTCACTAAGGAATTAGTGTCTGAATTCTGATACAAGAACAATCTATTTTCTTCCAGTGAAATGTATGGCGACAGTTTATTCCATTATTTCTAGCTGTTGTGGTGTTCTAGCTTGGAAGACCTCATGGTTAGCTTCTTTCATAACGTCAACACCTGACATTGGTTATCAAGAAAGTCACATTTTTAATAAATTGGAAAAAAATATTTAAAACTAGTAACTGTTTTTAAGACAATAAGTGCACTTTCATATTAATTGCAGTAAAATTACTCCTGAACCTTCTAGATTACACAGGTAATATACACTCCAGACTCCACGTGCAGACAAAAAAGCTATAACAAATTTGACATGTTGTATATCTTTTAATCAATTTTCTTTGTCTAGCAGGTCATTTCTGCACAGAAAACTATCCAGTTTCATACATGGTAAGTGGGAATAAGAAAATTAGTGGAAGACTGGGGCGTGTTGTAGTGCACTTGAAGCCTAATGGCCCATATACACCATCCGAAAATCGGACAGTCTTTTTTTTTTCATGTAGAACTACTATAACTACTATAAAGTTATCTCAGCTAGAGGGCGAAAAATTTGGTTATTCTGGACAATACTGAAAGAGGTGAAAAGTATCTTTAGCTGTATCCTGCTAGGTGGTACTAGGCTGAATTTATAAATTTGTAAATATGAAAAAAAAAAAAAAAAAAGAAATCTTAGGTAATCAACTATCATTCACAGTCAAGCAAATAGGCACTGAAAGGCCCTGTAGCGCAAATTGATGTATCAAAAAAAAAAAAAAAAAATAGACAATATATCACATAGATATGATCCATTAAAACAATGGCTAACCTGTATATATGCATTTATTTATGTTAAAAGCATGCGTTAAAACACACAGACCCTTTGATTTTCTAGTTTTTGAATGTAAGGCAAGTAGAACTGCATCTAGACAGAGAGGATATTTGGATCTCGGCAGGGGGGTACAGACTCTAAACCGCTCCAAGCACCTATGCAACAAGAGATAACACATACCTCCCAACAGTCCCGGATTGCCCAGGTACCTTCATTCTGGGACAATACAGTGTCCTGGAATTGCCTCCTGACCCCATGTAATGCCCCCCTTGCATCACCGCTGTTATGCAGTGTGGTGGGCTCCTGGCTGGCAGAGACCCCTTTTACTTATTCTCTGGCCCCTGGCTCACTGCCCAAGCTGGTTGCTAGCTGCGGCCAACCTGGTGTCTAGCAACCAGTGACATCACTAGGAGAGAGGCAGAGACCCAGCATTCACAGCGGAGTGCACTTGTTGATCCGGGGCAGAGTCAAGAGGCAGAGCTGGTGGTCCATCTGAATGCTGTTCCTGCCGCTGCAAAGGTAGGAAAAATGCTCCCTGCATTGCCTCGAAGGACGCTCATGAACACTCTGCTCCCTCCAGTCATGCTGTCCCCCACTGCCTCTCTTCCCATCATAGCTCATGCCAGAACCCTGCAACTCTGCACGCAGCTCATCCCTGCACGCAGCTCATCCCAGAACCCCGCACATGGCTCATCCCAGAACCCCGCACATGGCTCATCCCAGAACCCCGCACATGGCTCATCCCAGAACCCCGCACATGGCTCATCCCAGAACCCCGCACATGGCTCATCCCAGAACCCCGCACATGGCTCATCCCAGAACCCTGCACATAATGCACTCCAAAACCATGCATTACATAGGTACAAGGAAACACGAGTTTTGTTTGATGCCCCTTAAGGTCCTCCCACTGTCAGATGTTTGACCACACCTACATTTGCCATGGCACGCTATGCAAGGTTACTTCCTTCCTCAAGTGTCCCTCATTCTGAAGTTCAAAGATTGGGAGGTATGGATAACATATCTGCTCACTAAAGATGTGCTATTTACAAAGTTATCTGCAAGCTAATGTCTGTGCTAGGACAGATAAATATCATGCTTTAATGGTCACCAGAAATGCATAAAAATACGTACGCCTTCCACTTCATACGATAATGCCCTTGTAACGTTACTGTATACCTAAATCTTAACTCTGATGCTGTTGAATTTATTCAGAGTGGAATAGATAATCGAACAGTTTAAGGGATTAGAAACAACAAAATGAAATATTACCATTTAATGTTGGCCAGTCACAATTTGTCTTACAGCCAGTATCCATTCATAAAACACTGAAAAGAACTGGGGGAAAAAAAAGTTCTCTGTGGAGACAAATGTGTCAATCACATGACCTATTTAGAAGCTGGAAAAGCAGTGTTGCTGGGAGAAAGCTTTATTGTTTACTCATTTTGCTCCTAGGCCCCTTTCACCAGCTAGTGGTTATTTTTCATAGCACTGAGAAGTAGTGTAGTGTGGAGCTTGGAACTGCTAGTCTGAGACTCTAAACAAAGAGCCTTTGACAGAGGTCTTTGAAAGGCTGCAGTGACTGCAAAACATGTGACCGGTTACCTAAAAGTTTGTAATGAATCAAAAATGGCTTTAACTTTAGCAGTGCGGAAATAAATATGGTATACACAATTATACCGTCTGTAAACCCAAGAACAATGTATATTAGCCTAATTTCTTTGCACGTTTAAGCCCACTACCATATGATCACATCTCGCCAACCTTTTTATTATCAAAAAAAAAGCCCTTGGTCAACGTAAAGCCATTCAATACAGGACATTTATACACCTTTCCTGCCCAGACCAATTTTTAGCTTTCATTCACACTTTGAATGCCCATTACTCAGTCATGCAACACTGTACCCAAACACAATTTTTATCAATTTCTTCATACAAACAGAGCTTTCTTTTGGTGGTATTTATTCACCACTGGGTTTATTTTTTTTGCAACATAAAAGTGCAAGAGCGAAAATTGAATTTTTTTTTCATTTATATGATAACATTTTGCAAATACGTTTATGTTCATAAATTTGGGCCACAATTTATACTGCTACATCTCTTTGGTAAAAAATAAACCAAATTAGTGGATATTAGTCTCTGTGAAAGTTATAGTCTACAAGGTGCAAATCATTGAAAATTGATCACACCTGATACACTGATGGCCTATCATTTATTGAGGCTCTGAAATGTCAGGAAAGTACAAATACCCCACAATTGACCCCTTTTTTGAAAAGCAGGCAGCCAAAGGTATTTAGCAAGAGGCATGGTGAGTTTTTTGAAGTTGTAATTATTTTTTCCCACAATTTTTGGGAAAATTAAGAATTTATTTTTTCACAAAATTGTCATAGGTCAGTGATGGCGAACCTTGGCACCCCAGATGTTTTGGAACTACATTTCCTATGATGCTCATGCACACTGCAGTATAGCTGAGCATCATGGGAAATGTAGTTCCAAAACCTCTGGGGTGCCAAGGTTCGCCATCACTGTCATAGGTTATTTCTCACACACAGCATATGCATACTTCCAATTATACCTGGAGTATGGCAATACCACGTGTGTGACTTTTACACAGCCTGGCCACACAGAGGTCCAACTTGCAGGGAGCGCCATTGGGTTCTAGGAGCATAAACTACACCTCTAATTTCTTAACGGCCTATTACATTTGTGAAGCAGGGCCACCAGGACAGTGGAATTGCCCATAAAATGGCCCTATTTTGAAAAGCAAACACCCCAACGTCTATTCTAAGAGACATAATGAGTCTTTTGAATGGTTAAATTTTTTCCACAAGTCTTCAGAAAATGTAGAAAAAAAATTACATTTTACATTTTTTTTTTTTTTTTTTTTTAAACAAAGTGGTCAGTTTATATTTCTAACTCAAAGCATGTCTATAACAAAAATTACACCCAAAAACACATTCTGCTACGCCTCCAGAGTATGGCGATATCACGTGTGAGACTTTTACACAGCCTGGCCACAGACAGAGGCCCGATATTGAAGTAGTACCTTCAAGGTTCTAGGAACATAAATTACACATCTCATTTCATTCACACTTTTTGAAGGTCCTTGAGCACCAGGACAGTGGAATTACCCACAAAATGACCCCATTTTGTAAAGCAAACACCCCAACGTATATTCTATGAGGCATGGGCTGCAAATAGGTATTCAGGTACTCTGATGGCATGGTGACAGGTACTCAGATGGGCTGTGACAGGTGCTCAGGTACTTGTGTACTCAGATAAACTGTGACAGGTACTAAAGTACTCGGGTACTCACTCAGCTGGCCTGTGACAGGTACTCAGATGGGCAGTGACAGGTATTTTGATGGCTGGTGACAGGTCCTCTTTATGGGGGGCAATCCGCATGGTTGGTGTACACTGTAAGCCGTAACGAGATGTTATCGCACTCTCCTTCTCATGTGTGATTGATGTGTGAGGAGAACCCAGTAACATCTCCACATCGCTGTTTGTTGACTTTCTGTGACTGGCTGCGATTGGACACTGCCGATTACATGGTAGACAATTTCACTGGCTCTTTACTGCGATCAGGGTTAGGCTGTGTCAGGATGACAAGCCTCGTCCCCGATTGGCGCTCTGCGTTCGCCCTAGGGACATGCACGAGCGCCATGCACGTGGACAGTACATGTGACCGGCTGTGACTGGACACAGCCGGTAACATGGTAAAGAGGCATTTTTTATTGGCTTTTTACACGGATCTGGGATGGGCTGTGTCCGAGGGACACACCTTATTCCCCATCACCAGGGGGCGGCAGGAGAGGCGAGAACCCGAGGACATCATATGAAGCCCGCCCAGGATGGGAGATTCCATCTGCGGATGTCATATGACTATGGCCCGATATTGAAGTGGTTTAGGGTGTCTATATGCCCTAAATGGCCAATTAAGTACGTTTTTGGGAAGTGGTGGCTTCACAGCTTTCTTACATTTATACAAAACTCATTACGCCATATATAATAAAGAGCCCATATAGCAAACAGCCCCCAGAGTAAACTGAAACAGGCACTTTTACCATACAAACATGTCATGTAGCTCAAGGAGAAGCTCAAAGTTTAAAGCTAAACTATGCCGATTTAAGAGACACAATTGAATGCAGCTCTGTAATACTGAAAGCTTAAAGTGCAAGTTCACCATTACAGAAAAAAAACTCAGGGGAAAAAAATTCCTTCCTGATCCCCGAGAGGGATTTTCCCCGGATCAACTTTACCTATAAATGTTAGTACCCAGTTATATTATGTACACTTCGGAAATAATCCAGGCCTTTCTTAAAGCAATCCACTGAGCTGGCCAGAACCACCTCTGCAGGGAGTCTATTCCACATTTTCACAGCTCTTACTGTGAAGAAACCTTTCCGTATTTGGAGATGAAATCTCTTTTCCTCTAGACGTAAAGAGTGCCCCCTTGTCCTTTTTGTTGACTGTAAAGTGAATAACTCGACACCAAGTTCACTATATGGACCCCTTATATATTTGCACATGTTGATCATAGTCCCCCTTAAACTCCTCTTATCAAGCGTGAATTCAGTTCCTCTAATCTTTCCTCATAGCTGAGGACTCTACGGTCCAGCTTCACCTGATCCCCCATAGGGGAGAGCGGCGCTCAGACAGGTCCGTCCCTACACAGTGTGCAAAGACAGACCTGTCATCTTCCTGCTCAGCGGGGATCGATGGAGCGATACCCCACTGAGCAGAGTGGGCTCCATACACGGATATGTCCATGTGAAGGAGCCCTAACAAGGATTTTAACCTTCTCCAATGAATAAAAAAATATATATATTTTTATTGCACTCTGTCTGCCTTTTATGTGAAGAGGGATCTTCACAGAAAGCAATAAAAAATGACAGTGATTCTAACCTTTCCCTAGGCTATCCAAAACCTAAAAGAACAAATAAAATAAATAATGAGCCAATAACAGCTTGATCATTTTCCCATCATATTCTTGTAATCATTGCCAGCTACACATTACTATACAGTAGAAATGGGGCAAGTAAACAATGCTTTATTTGCACAGCTTGGCAGAAAATGGACTGCCTGCTGCAGAGTTGCTTTCACTTTCTTTTTTATTAAACATTGTTATCCACTAAGCTTTTGTAATTTTTTAGTATGTATAGTTATTATGGTAACTTATGAAAAGATATTACATGTCCCAATGACCAGCAATGGAGGAATGGTAAGTATTCCAGCTCTTCAGATCCAACTCTAGATTCAGATTTAGTGGTTTTGAACATATCTCTATTAATGGTAGACATTAAACGTTTTACCCAGATAAATATGAAATGTTGCACATTAACAGTAATTTTCCAACAGGTAGAGCTTTGGGCTACTTTTCAGGTATTCCAGAAAATGCTCAGCAGTCTGTGGTAAATATTCTATCTACAGAGCTCCACAGCTCAAGCTGCAATTTGGCCCAGTCTGAAGCTTCAATCAGCTAAAGTCAAGTCACAAGGGCAGGGTGCTACTACAATGAGTTCTCTTTAGTGCTATGGGAATTTTATGTATTTACAGTGCATCTAAACCCCAAAAACATATGTAATATCTACAACTTATGTGTCTGTAAATGTGGTGGCTGCATAAGTTTTAAATTTATAGGAGAGACATTTTCTGCAGGCACAGAAAACACTTGCTGATCTTGTCAGAAGTTCAGTGTCTTATTTCTTGTGAAACAAGAAGTAAACATTTTCTCTATTGTGTAAACGACTAGCTAGCCCCAAGTGTGACAATATTGGCTGACTTAATAGGTACAGTGGAGAAAAAGTAGACATGAAGGGCAGGAAGAATGTTATACGTAGGTGAAAATTAAGGTAAAAGTGCCTAAAAAAATAATAAATAAAAATCAGCCAAATATTACATTTTTGTATTTGGGTTTACATAAGTGTTAAAGTTTATGTGTAAAACAGACTGTATACAAATAGTAAAAACTAGAATTAAATATCATAGAACAGTGATGGCGAACCTTGGCACCCCAGATGTTTTGGAACTACATTTCCCACGATGCTCAACTACACTCCAGAGTGGATGAGCATCATGGGAAATGTAGTTCCAAAACATCTGGGGTGCCAAGGTTCGCCATCACTGTCATAGAAAGTAATTTTAATAAAACAGACCCCCAAACCATTACAGCTAAAGTATAATAAAGAACAAAAGTTTGACCGCCAACACAGGTGGTGGCTGACCATGATAAGTCAGTACAAACAAAATGCATATAAAGTTCATCAAAAACATCAAGCATCTTGTAAAAATTTTGCTGCAAGTTTAAAGTCTTCAAGTTAGCACACACAGTGAATAAAGATGGAATTAAAATATGAATTCCAATACTCTGTGAGATTAAGTGGCAACAAAACATTCCTTTGTATATACTTGTGGCTAGATTTACTAACTGCCATGAGGCTCTCATGCACAAACATTTCAGCACCTGGCATACACAAAGCGCCACTGTTAAATGGAAACGGTTCTGAGCTATGCAGCCATAGCAGCTGACACACACAACTGCTCACAGTCAGATTAATGGTAAATGTCAAGGAATTACTAAAAATTAACTGTATATCAATTACAACTAAACTATCGGACTTTGAATGTCCTTTTCCAACACTGCATATACTAAACAGTGCAGAGATTTCGGTTCTGTCTTGCAGAGGCTAAACATAGACAGCTGGCCATCTGCTGCATTAAGGAATCTTGCTTCCTGTTCAAACTGTGGGAATGAGGCACGGGACTCTAAACATTTACCAACAAAAAATGCAAGGAATCAAGATACTATCCATTCTGCTTCCTATAAAGAAATGCCTAGAGAAAAATAAATAAATACAGCATTCTATTCAAAAAAAATAAAATTACAACAAATATATCGATAGAAATGCCACAGCCATCTATCCCGCTCTTATGACACACATTTTCCAATTTATTGTTTATCGCATTTTCTATCATCCAAGACACCTGCCATGAACTGAATGGCTTTTAAACTAAAAGATGAAATAAGTCCTTCCAGGAGGCTTCTTCTTTGGGCAGCATCTTGTGGTTTCAGTTGTTGGGCATCGTCCACCCCTTTTCATTACAGTTGGCTGCATACCATTGTGCTTTATCACATTTTAATGGAATTTTTTCCACCAGCTGTTTCCACATGCTCTGACCTCTCCGAAGTCATCAATGCAACTGCACAGGAACTTGGGAACAGAACATTTTCCAGCAGGAAGAACGCAAAACACAGGAATGAAACTAAATCATGAGGGCTTATAACTTAACTAAGAACAACTGGCAAATAACTCCGAGATTCTTTTATAAACTGCAAAGATGGGGTTAAACAGAAAAAAATAAAAATTGAAAAGGTCAAAATGGTATATTTTGTATGGTTAAACCCATTCCTTAACATTACCAGAAAGATTAAAGTGGATCTGTAAGTAAACTATATTTACGTTTCATATTACATATGTGCATTTACCGTTTTACCTGCCACAAGATACGCAATCCTGTTAAGGAAATCTTGTGATTTACACATCTACTACACCACACAGCCAGGCTGGCAGAACACCCATTTTCATTTTCAGTATTGCAGCTTCCTTTGTAATAATTCAGAGTTATCATAACTGTCCAAGTAGTAGAGCGACCTTTCTTGATATGAGGTGATGCATAGGTGTGCAAGTCACAAGATTAACTGCAGAGGTTTAGAAATACTCAAGTAAACCAGTAGGGGTGTCAGTGAATTTAGCCATTTATCTTGAGTTTTGTTTTATGTTTCATTCACATGGCCACAGAGGACCATGAATGTATATTTTTGCACCCAGGAGTACAGTGTTTGCGTACACCCTCCTATACAAATCCTATACAACTGGGGGAATCCATGGTGGTGAAGGATCTGGGGGTTTTGGTAGATCAAAAGCTCAATAATAAACATGCAATACCAAGCTGCTGTTTCCAAAGCGAGCAAAGTCCTTTCCTGTATTAAGAGAGGTATGGACTCCAGAGAGAGACATATCATTTTGCCCCTTTCAAATAATTAGTAAGACCTCATCTGGAATATGCAGTTCAGTTTTGGGGAACATTTCTCAAAAAGGATATCGGGGAACTGGAGAAAGTGCAGAGAAGGGCAACCAAACTGATAAGAGGCATGGAGAAGCTCAACTATGAGGAAAGATTAGAGGAACTGAATTTATTCACTCTAGAGAAGAGGAGAATAAGGGGTATATGAGCAACGTGTTCAAATATATAAAGGGTCAACAGTCAACCCAAAAGGACAAGGGGGTACTCTTTACGTCTAGAGGAAAAGAGATTTCATCTCCAAAAACGGAAAGGTTTCTTCACAGTAAGAGCTGTGAAAACGTTGAATAGACTCCCACCAGAGGTGGTTCTGGCCAGCTCAGTAGATTGCTTTAACAAAGGCCTGGATACTTTCCTGAATGTACAGAATATAACTAGGTACTAACATTTACAGGTAAAGTTGATCCAGGGAAAATCTGATTGCCTCTTGGGGATCAGGAAGGAATTTTTTCCCCTGCTGTAGCAAATTGGAGCATGCTCTGATGGAAGTTTTTTGCCTTCCTCTGGATCAACTGTGGGAATAAAATTGGGTATATTCGATTGTACGATATTTTTTATCTTATTTATTTGTTTTTAAGGTTGAACTTGATGGACTTGTGTGTTTTTTCAACCTAACTATGCAACTATGTAACAAATCAATGTATGCTGGTAACAGCACATCCAAGTATTTGCATGCACCCAAGGATGGATATGCACCCCATGATAAATATTGCACATCTAAGCACTTGGATTTGTGGTTACAACCATATAGCCACAGAATGATCTGTACAGATGGCCGTACGCAAACTGCAGCCATGTAAATTAAACCCTAAACAAAAGACAATAAGCTCAATTCACCAAGTTAGGACTACATTATTTTTCTGTTTTCTGCAATGACCATCAATAATAATGGAGGCAAAGAACAATTGTTTTTAACAAATATCAGGTATAAACAACATACCGTATATACTCGAGTATAGGCCGACCCGAATATAAGCCGAGGCCCCCAATTTACCCCCAAAAAAACTGGCAAACTTATTGACTCGTGTATAAGCCGAGGGTGAGACATGCCTGTCCATCCCTGTGTGTGTGTCCGTCCATCCCTGTGTGTCCGTCCATCCCTGTGTGTCCGTCCATCCATCCCTGTGTGTGTGTGTGTGTGTCCATCCATCCATCCCTGTGTGTGTGTGTGTCCATCCATCCATCCATCCCTGTGTGTGTGTGTGTCCATCCATCCATCCATCCCTGTGTGTGTGTGTCTCCATCCATCCATCCATCCCTGTGTGTGTGTGTCCATGTGTGTGTGTGTGTGTGTGTGTGTGTGTGTGTCCAGCCTACCTGTGTCCCGAGCCCGTGCCTTGCCTCCTTGCCTCCGTCCCGTGCCGTGCCTTGCCTCCGTCCCGTGCCGTGCCTTGCCTCCGTCCCGTGCCGTGCCTTGCCTCCGTCCCGTGCCTTGCCTCCGTCCCGTCCCGTGTCGTGCCTTGCCTCCGTCCCGTGCCTTGCCAGGATCGCCGCTCTTCGTCGGCGCCTCGGCGGCCATTCTATCCTTCAAACGCCGCGCCTCCGCCTCCGCCTTCGCCTGTGATAGGCGGAACACTGAATTTCCCAGCAGCCTGTGTTCCGCCTATCACGGACATCGTCTCATCCTCGTCCGTAGTACGAGGATGAGACGATGTCCGTGATAGGCGGAACACAGGCTGCTGGGAAATTCAGTGTTCCGCCTATCACAGGCGAAGGCGGAGGCGGAGGCGCGGCGTTTGAAGGATAGAATGTCCGCTGTCTGTCTGCTCGACACGCTGATCGAGCAGGCAGACAGCGATGACTCGAGTATAAGCCGAGGGGGGCACTTTCAGCCTCAAAAAAGAGGCTGAAAATCTCGGCTTATACTCGAGTATATACAGTAGTTTATTAACCCATTATTATGCCTAATTTCTTTCCATAAATTGACAATTTGTATTTCATCAAGAATGCCAAACTACAGTAATTGCAGTGAAATCAAAAAACTGCACATGTATGAAAATAGTTCCCAAAAGGACTGTGGGACGTAGGCAGGTCAACTCTGGCATCTATCAAATCATTCAGTGATGCATTTGTGATTAAGATAAGTGATATAGTTCACTTATCTTAGAGTAGGCAATGTTAATTATATTTATAGTGCAATAAAATGTATGGCCCTTAAAGCGGTATCAAACCCATAACTTCTAGATTGTAAGCTCTAACGAGCAGGGCCCTCTGATCCCTCCTGTATTGATTTGTATTGTAAGTGTACTGTCTGCCCTCATATTGTAAAGCGCTGCGCAAACTGTTGGCGCTATATAAATCCTGAATAATTATAATAACCCGAAATGTAATTATCGCAGCTAACCAATCCTTGGATGTGGTGGCTGCATACGTTTTATTTTTTAGGCTTTTTTCCCCTCCGTTTACACCTGGTGATCTGGCCTCCTCCTGCAATAGAGTGCCTCCACTCTGAATAAAGGAGCACTACAGACCCATACGGACAGCAGCATGGTCAGTTTGAGGGAGTGTTAGATGTACTAGCAGATTTAGACAAACATATTGAAGCAAAACTCCAGCTCACACTGCAGTTATAGCAACAGTTTTTTTGGGATAAAGATTTTAAAAGAATATATAAAACCCAGGTTTAACACAGATTTAATTTGGCTTTAACTTATCATTCATCATATTGCACTAAACAAATAAATCGAATTGGTGATTTTAGGCTGCAATGATTTTGCCACTCTGTGTCAAACTACAATTTCTTTACAAGTACATGCAGAATAAACAGCATTTTTAATAAATACAATATGCAAATGGTTCTGAAATTAACAAGAGGAAGAGTCTACTACCTGGGAGGTTTTCATATTTACACGCAGACAAAAAAGGAAAGTTTAGTTATTACAGCTGCTGTAAAACAGCAGAGCACCAGTGTCAATCGCTACAACCGAGTTCTTGAGTACAAGTGAAGGTTAAACAAGCATAAGTGATGTTCATCACTTTAGGCATTTGTGAAAGCAGAGAGTCCATTTTCTCACATTTCAGCAGCAACCAAGCTGACAAACGAGTCAGCAGGTCAAAGCTTAGATTCCATACAAGCAAACGTGAGCCTCGACAGTGAATGCATTAATGTGTGACCTAATCACCAAAGTCCGGAAGCCACCAACTTTATTCATTTAAGTTTTAAAGTTTTTCTTGGCGCATTTTGTACTCCAACACAGCGATTTGTCAACCACAGAGCACATCACTGCATACACAAGAGTTAAAAATCAATAGCAGCATAATGTACGCTGAAACAATACAAGTCATTGATGTTCAGCAGGATTACTCAAAAACAGATCTAATCTACCAAAAGGGTATTCAGTCTATGCTTGGAACAATGCACTTGTTATTTCATTTTCTCTTACTCAAGGGATTTCATGCAAACTGTCTCATGAAATGTGCTTACTGTACTGTATTTAGCAGAAACAGTTTAGCCTTAATAAGCTGATCGCCTTTGAGGGAGCATGGTTGAACTCCTCCTCATTAAGAATGTAAGCTGCTTTTATTTTTATTTTTTTATTATTTTTTTTTAGCAGACTACCCGATTGCTCAGCCTAGGCCAGATGAAGAAGGAATCCTACCTTTAAATCCAGGAATATATGGGTTTATTCAAACTCGCCAAACTGCTTTAAAGAAACGCCTCTCATGTTTGAAAATTCCCATGGAAACTCATTTAGTGTGGCAGACAGGCAGGTCCATACCAATCCTTTTTATCCTACGGCTAAACCATTATAATGGCATGTCTGCTCTGACAGTCAGGAGAGATTGCTAATTACCGTGCTGTTGGTCCCCAGGCAGATTGGTCGTTCAGATTAAAAAGTGCATGAGGAAAGCATAGGCAACACCTTCTTGCACAAAAACTCCAGTACGCCTGTACTGCTGCTTTTGCTGAAAGGTTCATTAATGCAGTTAATTACAGTCTATATAAAAATTGTAAGAGAAATGCAAAACAATGCTTTTCCAAATTTGCCATTTTTATTTTAGAACATATGCAAACCTAAGCAACGAGCAAAGGGGCAAAAAAAGGTTGATCAGAAGAATATGTAATATTTACAAAGAAATTGGATTTGCTATATTAAACCATGCATTATATGCCAATAGAAAAACTATCTTTCTGTAGCATTATTAGTCTTTGAATGTTAGCCAAGGCAACTTTTAATCTGCCGGTCTTATAAAAAAAAAAAAAAAACAATTCTACAGTAAACTGGAAATTGCGATATACACTTTGTGGCCAAAATTGTGGACGCCATGAAAAATGTAGGTTTGGTCTAATTTGGAGTGATCCATTTGCTCTAAAAAGAGCTGAAACTTGTGTTATGTATACTTTTAGTCCAAATGTTAGGCAGAATACAATTTTCTACTATTTAACATCATATCTATTCAAACAGGAATGATAACATGCTTTTATGTACAAAGGCAATATCTGGATTTGAATAGCTTTCAGTAGCAATAACAGCTTTGCAATTTTCTGGTACAGAATGCACTACATTTTTATGTTCTGGTGTAATAAGGTATCAGCACCTATTATAGAGTTCTCCCTTGGTTCTGGTCTTTCTTCTTTCAACATCACACTTTAATCTTGTGCATTTTACTGTAAAGGATAAGTTCACCTTCAGTTAAAAAGAATGAACATGATTTTGTGGGTAAAGAAAAAAGTGAATTTTTTTCACTGGAGCCTGCAAAGCATTGTAGTAGTGTTATGGTGGCAGACAGAACGTTTAGTTAAAGCGGAGGTCCACCCTAAAGTGGAGCTTCCGCTCATTGGAACCCTCCCCCCCTCCGGTGCCACAATTGGCACCTTTCAGGGGGGAGGGGGGTGCAGGTATCTGTACAGTACAGGTATCTGCACCCACTTCCGGCGTAGATTCTGCAGAATCTACGCCCCTTTCCGAAGGTCCCCCGCTGCCTGCTGGGAAACACACGGATCCCAGAGACAGCGGGAACCATCCTTATTGCGCAGCGCGACTCGCGCATGCGCAGTAGGGAACCAGGAAATGAAGCCGCAAGGAGCCACTTCCTAAATCCCATACCCAAGATGGCGGCGGCAGCACCCGAGAGACGATCGGGCGGGTGAGTGCCATTATTTTAAAAGTCAGCAGCTGCAGTATTTGTAGCTGCTGGCTTTAAAAAAAAAAAAAAACGGCGGACTCCCGCTTTAATTAATTCACAGATCTCTGAATAAATGAGGAGGCTGCATAAGCAAAGCCCTGCACAGCTGCACAATTATTAAAATGTGACAGCGATTGTGGGCAGAAGAACCCCTGCCCACTGTCCCAGGGGGAAGGGGGAATTGGTAGGGAGTGCTAAACATGTTACACACTTAATATGTTCAGAAGGTGAACTTAGGTGCTTTCTGTATTTTTTCCCAGGTCTGTGCAGGAAACTTTTGCACTGTGTAGGAGCCTTCTATCATTAAAGCAGAAATCATGGGCAAATACATATTTACATGTCCTTGTTGCCGATTCTCTACATTCACTGAATAGGTCCATACATCTTTTGGTTCCCTCAGTAGTTGCTCCGAAATAGCCTATTAATTTTCAAATCAAACCGTTTCTCTTTGTTTCACGGTTTGTAAGGCCGATGGCTGCTCATGCCTCCTATTACCCCAGCCACTGGTCTTGGCACATCCCTTCTGTAGTTCTTTTCCTAGGAAGCAGTGATGCAATTCAGCTCCACTTGCTGTGGATGGCGGACCAGAACTCTGACACATGAAACAAAGGCCTAGTGTACCCGCCCACATTCACTACAATTTCCGGTGGTTGATGGGAACTGCAACATTTTATTAACGGTTTTATGTAGCGGGTATATTAAATGGGTGATTTTTTTTGGGCTATCCTGGAGTTCAAGACATGTCACTGCTGCTCTCTTGTTCAGGCTGATTTTGTTTCCACCCATAGACTAGTTTTTCCGCACGCAGCCTGTAGTGGATGGGCCAGCTGGGTCTGCTCCCACAACTCTGCACTGCATAGCGATGATACCACTGTTGCAAAGATACTTGGGGCACACAGGGTGGATTTACATCTTGTTTCAATTACACAAGTAAATATTTTTGTGCCCAGAGTTGGCTTTAATATGATGGGATAACCACCAATCTTTAATAGCCTTGGTAGCATGGCAAGGGATATGGTCTTACTGGAAATACAATTCCTGTTAAGTGTAAGGGAAAATTCATCTGTAGGAGGAGGAAAAAAAAAATGGTGTGCAACTAAATCTGGGAGTAAGGAAACTCATATTGGGTTATGCAAATCTGAAAAGTTATGAAAAATGTTCAAACCAAACCAGGAAGAGCCAGAAAGGTGGTGACCATAAGGTCAGTGCTTTGGACTGAACCTGTAGTTTTCAGCAAAATGCATTTCACAGAGCGCAGTGGTTTTGCACTCTTCTCATCTGGATTGTGCATATTCAACTGCCCTCTACTGTCTATTGCAATCTTAACTTAATTTGAGCGACGGCAATAAGGGATACGAAGGTGGAGGGCAGAGTCAGAAGTAGAAGCCGGTATCAAGGTACAGTATTTGCAGGAGAGGTGCAATATACTCAACCAACTGCTGTCTTCATCAGCAGACAGCTTGCCAGGTTGTGAGACACCCACAGATTTACAACTCTGTGCTTAAATGTTAGGAGCCAATTGTAGAGGGGGGGGGGGGGGGGTGAGGGGTTGTGTTAGGGGTTGTGTTAGAAGTCGACCGATATATCGGCCGATATTTGCAGTTTTTTAAATAATCGGCATCGGCCGATTTGAGCTGATAAAAAGCCGATTTAGAACTACAGCGGGACTTTTCTATTACAGAAGTCATTTCAGTCAGTGTAAGTTGCCTAAGTCGTCATAGCAACCCTTTCCTCCTCTCTGGGCAGCCTGCCAAGAAAAGAACTAAATGATACAATGTTTACACTTGAATGAATGAAGTCATCTCAGTGTGTAGAAGTTCTCAGTTTAACCATTTAAAGACTAAATCTTTTCTGACACTTGTTGCTTACTTGTATTTTCTGCCAGAAAATCACTTAGACCCCCCAAAAATGATATATATTTTTTTAGCAGAGATCCTAGGAAATAAAATAGCGGTTGTTGCAATATTTTATGTCACACGGCATTTGCACAGAGGTCTTTCAAATGCATTTTTTTTAGGAAAAAAATACACTATTTAAAAAATAAAAATAAAATAAAAACAGTAAAGTTAGCCCATTTTTTTTTTCGTCCAAAAGTTTTGACTACCTGTTTTTATTTAATATATAGGTTTTTTTTTTTTTTTTTTTATCTAAATCATACATACAAGTAAACTGATTGGGGGTTTTGTTTTGTTTAATAAATGTAAGAAATTTTCTGTATCACTTATGAAGACTGCTTTCACACTGGAGCGGGCAGGCGTTGATGGTAAAACGCAAGTTTTAGCAGCTCTTTACCATCATTTTAGCGGTGCTATTTGGCTGCTAGTGGGGCACATATAACCCAGCTAGCGGCCAAGGAAGAGGTTAAATGCGCCCATGAAGCACTGCTGCCAAATCGCATTGCATGCGCTTCGGCAGTGGTGCCCATTCATATCAATGGGCAGGAGTGGTGGAGGAGCGGTATACACCACTCCAAACGTGCTGCTTGCAGGACTTTTTTTTTAAGATCCTGCCAGCGCATTGCCTCAGTGTGAAGGCACTCTGTCTTTCACACAGACTGCAGGGGAGCCATTTTACAGGCGCTATTCTTAGCCCAAAAGCGCCTGAAAAACGCCCCAGTGGGAAAGGTGTGTTAGATCAAGGGGGATTAAAAAATAAAAAAGGAAAAAAATAAATAAAATCGGCCTAACATATCGGCCCAAAAAAAATCGGCATCATATATCGGCTATCGGCCGCCATGATTTCTAAATATCGGCATCGGCATCGGCCAGAGAAAAACCCATATCGGTCGACCTCTAGGTTGTGTTAGGGGTTTTGGCAAGGAGGGAATAACTGTTGCGAATAAGCAGAAAGCTCCAAAAGCCCCATGTCCCCGAGTACCGAGACCTTCAGTTTATATAGCCATTTGCAAACGTCCATATCTGGTGTGCTGCTTTCTTTTAAAAGGTTAAGCATGCACAGCCTCAATAACCTTAACAAGAACAATTGTGTTTCTTTCATAAAACTAAAGCTTTAATACGAAGATGCAGAAAATGCTTCTAAAAGGCAAATAATGACCAGTCATCCAAAAAAATGAACTCAGATGAACATACTGTAGTGATCAGTTTTTGAAACTTACAAGGCGCAAACTTGAAAAACAGACAGAGATAAAAAACAGTTTTCACATTATAAGTTTGGTACAGAGATAATGTGAGAACAGTGGTGGCCTGTCCAGAGGGGACGCATGGGCGTCAGTGCCCCCGATTCATGTGCCCAGCCCCATAATCTACGCCTACGGCACCAGATGCATGGATTGCAAGTTTTTTTTTTTTTTAAGCACATGATTAGAGCCCAAGGATCTATTTGTCTTCAAAAGAAGGGTGGGCACTGTGCCCTGAGCCCATCCATTTGTGTGACAATAAGCGAATGAATAGTCACTACTGTCTTCCTGGTTCTCCTCCCGGTCAATCAGGAAGCAGTTCCTGAGACCCAATTGGCCAGGGAGTCTTAGGACTCCTGGCCAATCGGGTCTCAGTCAGGACCCACTTCCTGTTTGACCTGAAGGAGACGCAATGGCCCCGGAGCGAAGAGCAGCAGGCGGATCCATTTCTGCCTGATCTGCCTAATTCCTAAGGTAAGGAGGACTCTGATCGCCACCACATTTCTGTCAGTCTCCTGTGGGGGAGGGGGAGGCGGAGGCTTGGCATTGGTTTGCCACCACCTCCAAATATTGAGCACCAGCCTCCACCGCTTGGGAATAAAAACAGTAAAGTTATTGAAGATGTATAATTCGAATTCTAAACAAAAGTAACTTGTCCCTAATGCATGGTTACATAGTTTCATAGTTAGTAAGGTTGAATAAAGACACCAGTCCATCCAGTTCAACCTGAGTGAGTGTCTACAATTGCCCCTATCCCTGTACATTGAACACTCACATCGGTCCCTACTCTCAAGGAGCCCACAATCCAAGGTCCCCATTCTTATACTAGGGCCAATTTTGGACAGAAGCCAATTAACCTACCTGCATGTCTTTGGAGTGTGGGAGGAAACAGGAGTACCCAGAGGAAACCCACGCAGGCACAGGGAGAACATGCAAACTCCAGGCAGGTAGTGTCGTGGTTGGAATTCGAACCAGCGACCCTTTTTACTGCTAGGTGAGAGTGCTAACCACTACACCACTGTGCCGCCCATATTGATATATTGCCAAAAAAAGAAATCCAAAGGCCCTTAATGCATTTTATATAAATACACTGTACACATCTTTTTTCCCCACAAAAGATTAAAGACATAAGAAGGTAACTTATTACTGCTAGCAAATTTTTTGCTTCTGTTCATCATTGTTTTCTGGTCTACTCTGCTTATACAGGTGGAGGTAAGACGCACTGCTATGCACATACTTCATAGATTCATTTTGACTTGTAATTTAAATGACAATTAAACATCTATTTTATGAGCCCTGAAGCACTGTATAGCACCTGCTGAACAAACAGAACTTTTAATTAAAACCACCACTATGCTTACCTTCACAGGAAGAGCCACGAATGGGTAAAAAAAAAAAGACTTTTGCAAGTGCGTGATTTGAGTTGCTACTGTAACATTTACCTAAAATAATATTTTTTTTTAAGTTTTATTGATTGCCATTTAATATTTGGATTGGCTATTTCCTATACAAAATGTGCAATGTCTCCCCTCTAGAGGTCATCTGTATATCAAAGAATGTGCTAACCGTTAAAAAAAAAAAAAAAAAAAAAAAGCACACAAGCATCATTCCATATACCAAAGGAAGCAGACAAGAAAAAAAAGATGATGAGTGAGCATCACACTGCATCCTTTTTTTTAAATATATAAAATACAGCAATAGCAAACACAGTATAGGTGAAATTGCAAACAATACATCGATAATAAATGTGAAAGTCCAAATAAAGTGACTGATGTGCTTGAATCCAAAAGTGCAAAGTGCTCCAAAATTTTCAAGGTGTGCCATAACACCCCCTCCTGTGTCCCCACTCAGTGGATCAAATGGACCCCCAGCCTTTCAGTCTAGGGGTCACTTCAGATTGGATAATGATGGCCAGGAATGGCAGCTTTCACATCAGATCATCAGACAAAACTTCCTCGTTAAAGATACTCAGCCAGAATAACAGGTACCCAGAATGAAAAGGAATGGACTAATAGAGAAGTACCGCTATGAAAATGATTTATTGCACATAGAAATGGATACTTACAAGAAGCAAAATAAAAATCAGGCATAAAAACATGGTGCTGTGAATACAGGAAACACTGTTCATGCTGTGTGTTAAAAGGCTACCAGAAATGACGTCAATAGGAACCGGAAATTACATCTACGCGTTTCACCCTCCCACAGGGCATCATCAAGGAGGTCCTTGATATATTTTTTATACCCTTTTTTTGCGTTTTGTACAATCTTTATTTGAAGTGTACAAAACATACACTTCATTCACCGCAATGTCGGGTGGCGTGCAGCGCTGCCTAACACTGCTCTGCGATTTGGCCCATTGCATTGCAATAAAATGCAGCATGTCTTCGTTTTAGCTCCGTACTAGGTTGCACTGCAGTATGAATGGAAAACATAGGAAACAATTGTTTTGTGTGTCCCTGTGGCGACAGGCGTTTTACCATTTGGTAAAATATATATATTAAAGAAGCAAATAATGAATAATGTGACCTATACAGTGAAGAAAACTGTAGGCTTTTATACAGTTTTTAAATAAAAAAAACACACTGCAGAGAGTATTTATTCTCATATGTGGTATGAAGTTTATGGTATAATCAGTTTATGGATTTATCTGCGGTGAGTGACAATGTGTAAGACTTCCTGCACAAAGCTGTAAAGCCATGCATCACACAGGGATCACCAACTGCTTGCAAATGAAGTCAATTACTTCTAAGGGAAGAAAGTGATCTTTGCTTCATGACTTTGCCTAGGGCCTTTTATTTTTAAAGTGCCTGAAGCAGTTGATTTCTGTTGACTTGACCATTCTTGACAATTTGAATAAGACCCTCAGGTAGTAAGTGACTGGGTCATATTTTCTTCTTTTCTGCTGTCTGGATGTGCAGCTGCACACTGTAAGGCACCATAGTGAAGACCTCCAAAGCAGATCAGCAGAAAAAAATATATGAAAAATGTCCTTAGCTGCTTAATACAGGCACATTTCCAGCTATACTGCTAGAAATATAATTTGCAACAAAGTATATTTAACATGTGTAAAATATATGAGTGGCTCGGGTTACAGAATTAATAAGTGGCAAACTAAACATGGTCTACGATTCATTGTTCTTGCAATAAACAGTTTCAAACTGATCTACAAATCTTAATTTCATGTGTCATTCCTGATCTGCCCAGTGAACATCCGCTTGCTCAGTGGGGATTGCTCCGTTTATCCCTGCTGAGCTAGCGGATGACAGGCCGGTCCCTGTACACTGTGCAGGGATTGCCCTGTCAGATCTCCGCTCTCCTCTATGGGGGATCGGATGAACACAGACCGTCTGTCCGTGTTCATCCGATCAGCTCTGCAGACGGATAGAATTCATATAGATTCATACAGATCGATTCATCTACTGACACCCACTATCCCAAAGGGATGCATGTATGTCCGTATTTCATCCAAAAACGGATGGATGAAATACAGACATACGGTCCACACATGTGAAAGGGGCCTTAGGCCTCCTATATACACTGCTGCTGCTAAATGGACGTTTAGGAGCAGTTGGGCATTTTTTCAGCTGCCCCTGAACTCTCCTGTTATCTTATCAGTACATGTACACAGGGTCCTTAACAGTCATTTCTAGGCAATTGAGTCTAGAGGCATTTTTTGAAATGCCAAAAAAATGGGTTCAGAAGCTGAGTTTAGAGGTATTTCAAGCGCCAAATGCTTCTAAACAAGGCTAAATGCGGTAACTCGCATTTAGCCACGTTTCATTTACAGGCTTTTTTAATTTTTAGCGATTTTGAAAAAAAATCTTTAAAAAATAAAAAAATACTCCTAAAAAGGCAAACGCAGCATGTAAATGCGGCAAAAGGACGTTTTAAACGTGAGTTACTATCTGTCAAGTTAAATCATTCAGGAAAGGTTGTAAAAACTTCCCATGCACATGAAGCCTTAGCTCCCTGAGCCACTTCAGCACTATGAGCTGGGCAAGGATGTTGCACATATTGCTGACCAGCAACACAAATTTACTAGGTCAAACATCACTACAGATACAAAAGTATAAAAAAAAAAATATTATAAAAATGTAACATTTCTAATACAAAATTTAAATTTGAAAGTGATAGGTTTAAATTGTACTTTATGTTTTAAAAACGTTGATTGCTTTTTCCGGAGTAAACGTGTGCACACTAAAGGAAAACAATTCTGGTAAAAGTTGTTCTGCTATAGTGCCAAAGAGCTTCCATTAAAATAAAATGTAAACCCAACATTTCATATTCCTAAAATATGACTGCTGTACCATCATGTACTTGTATGAAAAAAACTATCCTGTTCTTTATATCAGGGACATACAGTCAGAGGAGGCAGGTGAGGAAAAAAAATAAAATAAAATCGAGCTTCGTGGGTTGTAGCTCAGCGAGCTAAGGTCACAGAGACCCCATCCCTGGTAAAAATGTGGGGCTCCTACAACTTATGGTTCCAGAGATATGGGGCTCCTGGCACAGCCGGTCAGAAGCTACATACAGATCGACCAGTTTAAATACAAGCTGGCACACTCTGTTTGCAGCAGACTGGGAGGATGAGCTCACAGTGCCTCTCACTTCTTGTCAAAAGCACTGAGCTCAATAGACAGCTTGGAGTCTTGGACCAATGGTAAAGTACCATTAGCCCCAGCTGTCCAATAAAAATGCTGCAGTGGGGGCATGCCTCTCACTGCAGTGTCATAGAAGGGGCATGTGTTCAAAAGACAAATGCTCAATTCCAGCCCAGCCCTTTTAACTACAAGGAAATAACATGGGTTTAGGTGTATAAGATTTACCCACAATCCCAGGTTTTTCTCCAACAGTTAAGAGGGAGAATGAGAATGTGCTGCTGTTGAAAAGGTAATGTTATAATCAAGCTAAATCATATATTATGCTATATGTTCTAAGATAATAATTTATTTATCCATTTATTGTGAAATTACTGATTTGAAGTTATAACTTCAAACTTGAGTAATTAGTCCGTTAAGCCACCTGCTTGAGTAGTTTTTGAAAATAAAGTAAATTACCTTAAAAACAATATATGATAATTATTTGTATATTACTTATGGTAATTAACCCCTTGCTACCCGGGCCAATTCTGACACGTCTCTCCTACATGTAATAATTTCTTGGCTAGAAAATTACTCAGAATCCCAAAACATATATATTGTTTTAGCAGACACCCTAGGGCAGTGATGGCAAACCTTGGCACCCCGGATGTTTTGGAACTACATTTCCCATGATGCTCATGCACTCTGCAGTGTAGTTGATCACGGGAAATGCAGTTCCAAAACATCTGGGGTGTCAAGGTATATAAATATATAAAAAATAATAATAATAGATTAATGTGAATGACAAGGTTATGCCAAGTAAATAGATACCCAACCTGTCATGCTTTAAAATTGTGCACACTCGTGGAATGGCCCCAAACTTCAGTACATAAAGATCTCCATAGGCGACACTTTACATTTTTTTATTTTTTTTACAGATTACATGTTTTGAGTTAAAGGTCTAGTGTTATAATTATTGCTCTAATGAACCTGTGTGTATCTGGCTCTGATACTAGCCAGTGCCTCACCAGCCTTGACCTCATCTCACGTCCCTGCTTTATATTGCTTTCTTTGTGTGAAATCCCTGGTGTTCCTGACAGTTCCTCTGCTTTCCTATTAAATAGCCATTCACTGGGAAGACCAGTGTGCAGCTGAGAACAAAGGGTATGTGATCTATTTTTAAAAAGGAAGGGGGGGGGGGTATTTATAATGTTCTTTTTATATCTATACATGTTTTGTCTTTCATTTCAATTTGAAACGGAATTGATTGTTTTGCAAGGTAAGGGTTTAAATCTACATTGAAGATGCACATGATAGTCATGCTGAAAATGGTGCAAACCCTAAATATTCCAGAATGCAGTACAGATTGATTACTCTTAAGCCCCATAAACACTATTAGATTATCTGCTGAGTTTTTCCTTCAGATTTACCAAAACCATGTAGTAGAAGGGTCTGCCTGATTGCATACACATTGAAACTCCTAAGGTTTGTCCTCATATTATATGGTTTGGGTAAATCTGAAGGAAAAACTCAGCAGAAAATCTGATAGTGTGTATGGGGCTTTATAGTTGTTAAACCAGATGCTTTTGCTCTGGGTTTAGGGAAAAGAAAAAAAACCACAACAACTTTGCAAGCTTTACATGGATGTATACAATGACCGATGGGCACTACTGCAGCCCACCATTACCGGTAGTACTGAGCGCAAATATTTACTCAGGTCAGCCCATGTATGTATTACAGGTTAATAAGCATTCAATTCAATGCTTTGTAAAGACATATTACGTGAAACAAAGTCAAAATAAGGACACAAGGACATTGGTTATGTCTGTTCCATAATCAACATGCTAGCAAATAGATAGCTGTACATTAATACAATCACAGTTAAGATTGGCAGAGTATCAAACATACTATATTTGCTATTCAAATTATATAGGATTCCCACAGCAACCAGAATATGCTTTTTATATTTTTACCATTTTAATGAGTTGGTGTGGATTTGGGTTTCCTTTTCATAGAAAGCATTGTATATAATGCATGGAATCACAATACACAAAGGCTACATATCGAGAATAAATACCATGTTTAACCACTACAATACAGGGCACTTTTGCCCCCTTCCTTCCCAGCCCAATTTTCAGCTTTCATCACTCTAGCGCTTTCAGTGACAATTGCGTGGTCATGCTACACTGTACCCAAATGAAATTTTTATCATTTTGTTCGCACAAATAGAGCTTTATTTTGGTGGTATTTATTCACGACTCAGTTTTTTATTTTTTGCGATATAAGTGCAAAAAAAGCGGAAATTTGGAAAAAAAAAAAACAGTATTTTATTTTTTCTATTTTAAAAGAAATCCAATAAAATCAAATTTGGTCATAAATTTAAGTAAAAATTTATTCTGCTACATGTTTTTGGTAAAAAAAAATTCCGTTAAGTGTATAATTGGTTTGTGTGATCACGGACATATGTACGCAAATGATCATGTACATATGTGTGCAGCTGATCACGTACATATGTGTGCAGATAATCATTGGGACATGTGATTTTAGTGGGACATATGTGGGGGACATGTTTTTATTATTAGGGACATGTGTTTTTATTATTTGGGGACATGTATGTTTTGGGGACATATGTGGACACTGTGTTTATACTGTGTGGTGTGTTGTGTCTTTACACTAGACTGGTGATCAGTGAGTAAAAAGCTGTAAAAAACAGCTCATACTCACTGATCATCAGCTGGCTGCAGCGAACTGCTCTCCTCTCCTCAGCGATGACTTCTGTGTGAGGAGAGGAGGAGCTGATTGCCTAGCAACCGGCTGTTTGTTTACATCACATGACAGCCGTGATTGGACACGGCCATCATGTGATCAGGAGGGCCAATCACAGAGCCCTCCTGCCGATCTGAGATGCGCTGTGTCCGGGTGACACGAGCACATCGGGATCGCGCCGCTGCGCAGGCACGCGCGCGATTCCGCTCCTTCTGAAAGACGTTCCTGAACGTCTTATCAGAAGTAGACGGCTCCCACCCGGCCGTATATATGCATTGGCCGGGTGGGAAGTGGTTAAGGACACATAGTACATTCAGGAAATTATTATATATGGAATTATACCAGTCTTTCCATGTCACAGCTTGAAGAGGACGCTAGGGCACAAATTATATGATTTTCTTTCAAGCAACCATGGGTAATTCTTAGGGACTCTGACCAAAATAATACTTCTGTTGCAGAGGATGCCTACATTCTGACTTTACCTTAGTGCGGAGTTCTTCACCCAAGCAGAAAATGACATTTCCAGGGGCAACATTTCCAAATTGCCATATTGGATTCAACAGGAAATGATGGTTTAGTTGCTATATTTTTCCATGAAAGTGAAGTTATACTTTCAGTACATCTTCTACCTGAAACTATTCTTGTATGTTTATATTGCTCACCAATATTATAAAAATAATAATTTAAGGTCAAATGTATTTATGAATGAACCAAGCTCTTTTAAAACAGTAAACTAAGCAGTGTTAAGCATTTTCTTCAACACAGCAGCTGTGTCCGCCTTGTCCTGCGATAGCTGAACTGGAAATATCACATATTCATGGGGCCTGCACATATGAGGCTGCAAGTGATTTCATCTATCACTCTGACATAATCTGAAGTTTACAGAAGATATGCATTGTCAAATGTCAGTTTTACAAAGTGGCAGGCAAATTGTTAAACCGATTTTCTAAAAAAAGAATGTGCAAAAAAATATTTAAACAGAGCTCTTGCTATAAAACTTGGGAGACCTCCCACTTCTTCGGCTTCATTTTAGTATGGTTCTTCAAAACAACAATGCAGCGATCAGCAGTATAAACACTGGCTACTTCCTGGCATTCACATGTTGTCTGCCTGTGTTTAGTTAACTACTTAACTTCCGGAAGGTTTTACCCCCTTCATAACTAGGATTTTTTTGCTATTTAACACTGTGCTATTTTAACTGGCAATTGCGCTGACATGCAGCATTGTATGCAAATGAAATTTACATTATGTTCACACAAATAGAGGTTTCTTTTTGGTGGTATTTGATCACGACTGGGTTTTTATTTTTCATTACATAAATTAAAGAAGGCTGAAAACTTGGAAAAAATATTTTTTTCACTTTTTGCTGTGCCATGCCCTGTGCCTGTAGGAGCCTCCCGTCCACTGTACAATGAGAGCGGGAGGTCCTAAAGTGGTTACATTTAATGATATGGGAACAGCCTCTTTGGAAAGTAAATACTATAAAACTGTGAATCACTACAAGTGATTGTTGCCTTAGCCCAGGTTCACACTGACTAAGTTAGAAATTGTGCAAGTTCAGCTGAACTCAAGCGATTTCATACCTGCATGTCAGTTCAGTCAGTCTGACTTCGGGAGCGATTTCAGGGATATTTGTGCAGGTTGCTGCACAGGTGTCTATTGAAATCCCCCCCCCCCCCCAGTCACCAAAATGAGTGCAGGAACGAATTTTGGGAATTGGTGCCGCAAAGTCAGCGTCGCACAGATTCAGGCGGTGCCATTGCTGGCAATAGCCGCCAATGTGACAAGTCAAATTGCATGCCAAATCAGCCCGATGTGAACGTTGGCTTCAAATGTATCTAATCGCAAAAACAAAAAATATATTGCAGCTCATTAGTTCGAGGATACAGTGGCTGAATTAGCTTTCATTTTGTTTATGAAAAGAGCATTTCAGCAAGTCGAGAAAATGCCATTAATCTTGCCAGAAACAGAGTTTTCTTGTCACTTCCTGTGAGCTTAAAAGAAAGCACAAAGGACCATATTCTCTTTGTGTAAACCACTAGTCCCATCAACCCACCATGTAACGCAGATTAGCAATGGCAGTCCAGCCTGTGTGACAACCATGGATTTTGGGTGAGTGCCATCAGTGGCAACCTGCATCATTGCAAGCTTAAATAATTTTATTGCAGTTGGTTTTACCTTCCCTTAGCACTGAGGGTGTGGTGTTAAATTGGAGTGTGCATGTTCCAGGGTTGTTGCACGTCTCTGGATTATGGAATTTGGAGTTGTAAGCAACAGTCTGTCATCACACTGGTTGATTTCCAAGGACATGCAATGGATAGCCATACCTCGCATAGCAAATCGGCCTCCCGTGTCCCTGTAACCTTGATACCTCTTGTCCATTTGCATAGAGCAACTGCTTGTCTAAGTGTATACTGTATAGCTAAGCATACAACAAAAGGTTTTATTGAATGTGTACAAATACGCAGCAACAAAAAGGAAACCATTTGTATGGTAAAAAAATAGGAATAAATATGGGCCATAATCAACACTTTCGATTAATGAGTGAATAAGGTGACAGATGCCAAACAAAAATAGTCTCTAGCAGTCAGAAATCATTTCCCATTTTTCTGGCGCTTCATCACTTGCACAACTCAGGGAAAGGTGTACAGCATGAAAACAAATGACGAGCCAAGGTCAACATAAGGGTATTCTGCAAGTCATGTTTTTTACCTGCTGTGCGTCTGATGCACCTTTGCTCGATTCATGCTGTGTTAGGGTGATGATTGCCTTCTGCAATCTTAGAATAATGTCTATGTAACAAAACTGGAAGCCAGGTGTCCATTTTCCATGTCTTGTAACTGCACTAGTACAAAATTCCCATCTCTTGTGCTAAGCCAACTGTGGGCATAACAAACGGGATCTTTATGTATCTAGCTTCTGCCCCAAAGAACCCCTAAACTGATCACAAACTGACATGGACAAACAGTGATTGAAATTCAGCTGGTCCGTACTGAACTGGATAAATGTCATTCTATGGCCAGGTTCAGACTCCTGGACACTATCACTTAATGTCAAAGAATGCACTCTCCAAGTCTCCAAATAAAAAACAGTGCATATTCCATTATTCCCAAACCAAATTATTCCCAAATAAACTTAGGGAGACAAAAGTGCTTAAATTTTGGAGTCCGCCGTTTTTTTCTTTTTTAAAAGCCAGCAGCTACAAATACTGCAGCTGCTGACTTTTAAAATAATGACCCTTACTCGCCCAGCGCGCCCGCGATGTCGGCACCCGAAGCCGATCTCTCGATTGTCTCTCGGGTGCTGCCGCCGCCATCTTGAGTATGGGAATCAGGAAGTGGAGCCTTACGGCTTAATTTCCTGGTTCCCTACTGCGCATGCGCGAGTCGCAATAAGGATGGTCCCCACTATCTCTAGGATCCGTGTGTTGCCCAGCAGGCAGTGGGGGACCTTCGGAAAGGGGCATAGATTCTGCGGAAAGGGGCGTAGCTTCTGCAGAATCTATGCCGGAAGTGGGTGCAGATACCTGTACTGTACAGGTACCTGCACCCCCCTCCCCCCTAAAAGGTGCCAATCGTGGCGCCGGAGGGGGGGGAGGGTTCCAATGAGCGGAAGCTCCACTTTAGGGTGGACCTCCGCTTTAATATGCTTCCATTATAAACACACAAAAAAAAAAAACAACACTATATGGAAATCATCAATATAGACACAAAACCGTACGCGTGGTATCCTGTGATATACCTAGCAAAGCGTATGTTACCTGCATGGTTAATTTGGAATGGTGTGTTATATTTAAAAGAGAAGGAATATTTTTTTTCCTGATTAATATTTACCTAGGTGGATGCAGCATCGGTCTGATGCTGTTCCCTGACACCTCTGCACTAAGAACTGAGCGATCGAACATTTTTCAGAGCTCTGCGAGCAGAGAGCTGCAGAGAGCAGAGAGCTGCAGACTGTCAAAACTCTCTGCAGGGCTGAGCTGTGGAGGGGGCGGAGCGGCCGTCTCAGGCTTGCGGCTCGCTAAAAGGCTGTGATGGGTATCAGATCCAGACTGCCAATGTCGGGATGACGTGGTTCCTGGACTGACATTGGTGACGTCAGAGAGTAGACTTGTGCCCGCTCTCTGCTGAAACCGGGTCACAGGAGTGCAAAACAAATTGCACTCCTGTGATCCATAGAAGTATAGTCAAACAAGCTTTGGCTATACTTCTCTTTTAAGATTACAATTAGTTATGCAGATTATATTGAGTTTCATCATTGAAAACTATTATACACACCGTATATTGATGTAAACTAAACATTTTTAAAATGTAATTTAGACCATGCCATGCTACGAGGATTAAAGAAAAAGTTATAGCCAGCAATAGTAAGAAATACTGAAGCCGATTTACTAAAGAATCTCACATTTGTTTACGCAACTGTAGTAATATTTACTATAATTATCCAATCATGTACAGAATAAAGTAAAGAGGGTTTTTGTTTTCTCTTGACTGGATAATTGAAGTAAATATTCACGTTTTATTGTGTGAACCTTCAAAAATCATTTAGTAAATTAGCTTCAATGTATCTGTATAGGAAATTTGTTATAAACTAAAACCATGTTAACAGAAAGAACAATATGCCTAGTTACTAATACACAGCACATACATTTACCAAAATATAGTAGACAGCTCATTTCCTTTACAAACGAATGCAGGCATATCCTGTTATATTTATAACCAGACAAGCCACACCCACTTCCTATTTTGCTCGTCTTAATATGAATGACTTTGTTTACCTTTTTTTCTTCAATGTCCACTAATAAAACCTGCTTTCAGATCACTCTCAGTTGGGGAGGACACCAAAAGGAAGAACAAGGAAACGCAACAGTCCCAAAGTTTTTTTTCCAACATTTAAAGCTGCAGTGCCGCAGCTCCATGCTTACTAATATGTCTACCAAGAACACATTTAGAAATTTTGTGTGTGCTGTGGGGGTTGTAGGGTAATTAATTCATACCCTTATTAGGAATCCATTGAAACACAATTGAGAACTCTGCTAAAAAGGTAAAATGAACGGTAGGAAATAGGGACGCTGCCATTTCCAACTTTGTTTTTAAAAGGTGCACAACCATAATTCTGATCTAGGCTTCACTATCTAATCACTGACAATGGCCTTTTATAAAACAGGCAGCCAGGAAGTCTGAAAAACTCCTGTCCTAGAAAAAGTCACCAACTTACCAGGAAGAATAGGTTGCTAATCTCAGTGCCTGCGCCATTAAAATCGCTCAACAGTGAACAATGATATACATTTGGCAGAAATCGCTTAGAGCCTGTTCTCACGGACTCAGTTTTTCTGCACACCACTGCAGGCATTTGATGTGAACAGTTACATAGAAAAAAAGGTTTAAAACCCTGCATGTGCAGCGGTGTGCAGAAAACACAGCTTTACGTGGTTGAGCCGCATTTTTAGCCCCCTACCCCCTTAAGCCTGAAAGACAACAGACAGTGGTTTACACATGCTGTGGTCATAATGTTCTGCAACATCCCAACACCCAAAGCAGACAGAACCTTCTGCCAAACGTGACTTATTCATGTTAATGGGGCTCCGCCATGCTGTGTTGTGGGCTTTTGGCAAAAAGAGGCAAGATAACACCTCATTACTTGCCTGTGAAATACCCTCTGAAGCACAATTCATCATCACTCTTCAGAGGGCTGACGCTAGAGTGAACTAGCCCTTACACAGGTGTGGATGCTCAAGCAGGTTGATGAAAACACTGAATGTATGCTTTAGTCACGCCATATAACAAGATGAAAGGTAGAAATGCCTATAGTACAGAGGCAGTTTTATATAAACTGAGATAAATAAAAATGAAAAGCATAGCAACAATTAAAATACATAAGAAAACTTAGATCAGAACACATTTGCACATAATAAAGACAGTTAAAGGTATCTCAACTGTTAATTTGAAATGTCATTAATAATGGTATGAGATCACCCTTCACATTTAATGTAATCCGGTAAAGTGATCTGAACAGTCTAAATGTAGAACAGTCTAACAGTGAAAAAAATGCCAGAGCAAACTCACGCTTTCCCTCCCACGTATGTATTTTGCTGGCAGGCACACAATATGCCCAAACGTTTGAGCTTCTACTCTAGCTGCGTTTCTTCTAGACAGAAAATCATATGCTTCAACTTAAAAGTAAACAGAAAGCTGAAAGGCGTTCAACTGCTAATCACCCTTCAACATGAGAAGAGGAATGGATAGGTTAAAGATGAGCAACAATAACGCAGATCGCAAAGACAAAACTAAGCAGTCTGGTCATTTTCAGCACTTCAGAATTTTTACTTCCCAACCTATCAATACATCACTACAGGAAAGACTGGTATCTTGCACTTTAGGGTTACCTTTGTTGCAACTTTTTCCCGATTTGCTTTGGCTTTCTAGAAATATGTCCTACTGAACATTTGGGTTTAGTCCTAGTGACTGCTGATAAAGCCAACCACAACAAACTATGATCAAAGGAAAATTACCTACAGTATATGATCTAATGTTATTCTATGACTGATTGGTCAATAAATAAAAGAAATGGTGCAATAAACAGTGCATGAGCGACAGAGTGAGTGAATAGAATTTGGTGAAAAGCTACAATTGGGCTAATCTGCACTGGGCAAAACAGATTAAACCCAAGTGTGTGTGAACAGCTGCAGATGTCACCGTAGAAATCAGTGGCTTGCTCCTCAGCGCTTCTATGGGAATACTGACCCTGGATGCAGCCAGTGTGCCTCCACGGTCAGCATTTATGTGGAGTTTTATCTGCACACAAGCTGGCTGCCGGTAATCAGCCAGTTTGAATGCAGACAGTAGGACTCTCCTCTGAGAAAACCCTGATCAGGGGCTGCAGCCACTGATCAGCAACAGTCCCTAATATTCAAGGTCTCCTCTATTTCTGTTCTGGTGACAACCCAAAATGTGAGATTCTCTTTCACTTTGTGATATTGGTAAAAGGTAAACCTCTCTCAATGGGGACACACAAAAACAGTTTTGCTTTTAAATATACTTTGTGGCAGAGAAAGGCGTGTGTATTAATGAAAACACTTGAGAGTGCCTACTATGTAGCCAGAACATTATTTGTATATTATTAAATTTGTTAAAATTAGAAAGAAAAAAAAAAAAAATATGGAGCCAAGCTCTGCAAATAGTTGACTAAATTTTTGAAGAGGCATTGAAAGTGTTATGCCATTATACTTGAGTTTTGTAGCCTAAATCTCTTCAAAGACGACTTTCAGCCTCACAAAGAAGCAGCTCAATCTCGTTGTGTTGATGCATTAATCTGTAGGAGTGTGAGCTCTAATTTCACATTTCTGCTATCGGAGAACCACCACAGTGTCATGTCTATATTGCTGGGATAGAAAAAGAAATTGCCTTTCTTTCTCACACACTGGAAAAGAAAAGCTGAAAAGAAAAAACAATTTAGCAGATGTCACCGTCTTCAGCTTACGGACAAAGTATAGTATTAGAAGCTGTGAGATTGAATATATGTCTCAATGAAAATGTGTGTCATTTGAAACGTCTAAATACTTTATCCATAGAGTTGGATAATGTTTTACTCCTACTTGTTATTACAGTTTTAAAGTTAGAGGTCTCAAAAATGCCTATTTACAGCAAACAAATACATTTATAGAATTTTTTTTCCAAAGCAACTGATTTAGAGTACCAATTGTGTTAAGCTTTACAAGCAAATACTACAAGATTTTGATATAAAAGTTTAATCAGCCTCAGAACAGGCATAGTGGCAAAACTTTCCACTAGGGACATCTGTTACACTACCAACTATCAATCATATCCGTTTTGATGCGTCAGATTAAAGAGCCAAAGGAAGGATTTCCCCACAATCTGAACTGTTGAGGACTTTAAGACTGAACGGGTTAGTATAGGCAGGTTATTGTGTAAGGATATGTACTGGGGGAAATTGCAACAGCTTTTGTTTCCTTACAGTAAAAATTACATTTTTTGTTCTTGGGTTTACATATATTTTTAGCAATACTTTACTGTTTTAGCGGTGCTTTTCGGAGACCGTGCTACACGGGCTCTATTAACCCCTTCATCGGCCACTAGCAGGGGTTAATAGCGCTTGTGTAGCACTGCCGCCGAATCGCTTTGCAGGCGATTCCGCAGCACTGCCCACCGATTTCAATGGGCAGGGGCACTTTAGAAGCAATGTATACATCGCTCCTAAAGCACCCAAAAGGTGCTGCTTGCAGGACTTTTTTTTTTTTTTTTAACACCCCTTGGGCTTGCACACTGGAGTGACAGGCGCTAGTTTTAGCACTAAAACACCTGTAAAGAACCTCAGTGTGAAATTAGCCTTAAGGTATATTAGGAAATACCTTCACCACAGCAAACAGAACTTCAGGAAGGATAAATCATTCTGTCTGTAAAGAACAAACTATTTGCCAAGACTCCAAAATGGTCTTCTTTTCAGTTGAGTGCTATTAACTGCAATGTTAAGTCACAAAAGTCGCAAGCAAGTCACACAACTTTGGAGCTGCAACAGTGTGAACCAAGCCGTAAAGAACACCAAAAGGATAGGGCTCACACCGCAATACGCATGACGGCATGTGTGTTGACATTCACTTATATTCTGTGCTCAGGTAAATTAGCATATTCACTGCAATGAATTTTTACGTGATGCTAGTTTATTTTTTTTCCCCTAGCGACATTTCTTTTGCCAATGCACTGCAGTGTGATGCATAGTGCCCCTCAGTTTAAATTTGTCAGCCTGCACCAACCGTGTGAAAGGACACAATGGATGGCAAGGCTTTTTGTCTCGTCCAAGCAAATGGTATGAACAAACTTTATTTTTTTTAATACACCATACAAAGTCTTAGGAACCCAACTTAAATCATAGTGCCAAGTGTACAGTTTTAGAAGACAGAACTGCTTACATAAACATTACACAGAATTGGTTGATAGGCCTAGGGCCCATGAGACATTTTACACCACACTGTAGGAAAAATATCACCTGAAGCTCCTGTTAGCTGATATATATCCACTGAGCCTGAACATGCTGCTTTAAAAATGTAGCATTAGTTTAACGGTTTGCTTTAGGCCCATTGGAATTTCTACACTATCCTTCACACTGCTGTTTAAAGGGTCTTTGGTTCGCAAAAGGCTGCAGGAGAGTACATGCTCACATAGACAGATACTGAATTGACAATCAATAAAACCTGACTTGAAAGTTTCTGTGTAGTTGCTAAACATACAAAATGACCTTTGCATTTCAGTAGAAGATTACATTTGGTTTTTATTTTGTAGTGAAATCAACAGAAGAAATGTGGACCAGGTTATGTGGGACATAAGTATGGCTCTGATCAAATATAAAATATAAGTGAACGGTGCACATTCTGTATATTGACAGACAACCACATTAGTGGGTTATCTATAAGAAGTAGTTGCTTTGCAAACACGGGGCCACTATGTACATGTTAAACATGAAAATTTAAAGCAAATGAAAATCCCTATCATTGTATTGGGAGAAATATACTGTAAGTAAAGCAATTTTGAACAAATTACAGTTTGCAAAATAAACTCATATTCTTCCAGAATAGAGCATGTTTTCTTTAATCAAGTGTTCAAGGGAGCTCAAGGCACTTAAACATTTATTTAAATATTGTTTGGTCCTCAAGCAACTTTTATAGATTTAAAAAAAAAAAAAAAAAAAAAAAACACAGACCCGGTGATGTGTCAAATACTGTCCCCTGTCGGATAGCATCCGCCCTGTACTGCACTTGTGCAGTACGGAGGACAAGGAGATGCCGAAGGTCTCCGAAGATGAGCGGCGCCTGCGCAGTGAGTCCAGGTTCAAGCCCCCCCATCCAAGTGGACAGAGTTAGAATAAAAAATTGCCGAGCGAAGCATGTTACTATGTGCTACCATATGTCCACTTTGATGGTGGGGCTTGCACCTGGACTCAGTGCGCAGGCGCTGGTCCTCCATTGGAGACTTTCGGAGTCTCCTTGTCCTCCGTACTGCGCAAGCGCTGCGCAGTACACGGAGGACACTATCCGATGGCCGTACAGTTTTTGACAGAACACTGGCAGTAGAGGCTGTAGGCTTTCGATCCCACGCAATATGTTTACCGGTATCACAACACCTCTGAGGATAACAAGGTCCTGGACCTCATGGTGTATGGCTCAAGACCAGCACCAAGCACAAGGCACAGAAAGGTATGGCTCGAGAAAATAGAATACAATATTCTTCACAAGGCCTTCATTGGGTCATGCAAAAACAAACAATGGGTATCCAACGACCTCACCAGATTTAGGTAAACCACTGCTACCTTCTCTACTATTGTCTAAAGTAAACAGAATCTTCCAAATACTACTATAAGGGGATCTCCCCATTTTCTTATGTCTTTTCTCGTTTCCCCTTGTTTGTGCTTAATTTAGTTGATATGCATTTATAAATGTACTTACTGCTGGAACCAGTAACTTTTTCACTTCTTCCACCGCTCTTCTTAACTTAAGTTCTGCTCTATTCTGGGCATCTTCCACTGTTATTAGTACGTGCAAGTCTTCATTCAGGTGCTCCCAGTTTGGCTTTCCTCTATTCTGTTCCTCCTAAAAGAAAGTGGAAATAATTATATGGGTTTGGACAACACATGTCTATTCAAAGCTAATGCCGTCAAGACCCATTTTGACCATGCTCATTTTTATACATTCATAGCAACTGAAAAAAAATCTGACGACTAGGTCCCAGTGCTACTCATCCACATAGCCTATTGGTGGCTGCTGGGGGAAACAAGTAGACAGCAGCCAGGTTTGATATCAGAGCTGAGGGTGGGCTCTCCCCTCTAAGTGTAAAGTCAATTGGGGAGAAGGAAAGGCAGAATTAGAGAACAAGGGGGGGGGGGGGGAATAAAAGGACAAACAGCAGGGAGGAGCCAGGCACTGAGGTGAGGCCACGTGTAGGCAGAGGAAACAGACACTGATAAAACAATAAGCTTTTAAAATAAAATTCCAGGGCACCACCTAACCTTAAAAAAAAATCACCCTCCCCCTTATAACACCTATTCTACATGAGTAAGACCTACCTGTTTACTTAATTTTTTGTTTCATCCAGCGGGTTGAATGAAAAAAAAAAAAAAAAAAAAAGACAAACTCAATTCCCCTCCCCACCGAGCTATTATATACTGACAGTGGGGAGACTTCCCTGCTGTCAGAATACACTGGTCAGTGGTGCTGACTGAGCATCAAAAATCTAACAGGGCGGTTGTACAGAAGTCGATTAGTAGATCCTGCCCATAAAATTACCGAAATACAGACTGTTCAGTAAGGAATTTCGATCCATATGTGGCCTGGCTTTACCAATTTTCAGGACGCTACTGTCCTGTCACATGATCCGGTGTCCTGTCGAGAAATGTCCCCCATCGGCTAGTGTCTGCCCTATACTGTGCTTGCGCAGTATGGAGGACAAAGGAGACACTGAAAGTCTCCAAACATGAACAGCTGTTCATGAGCTCTACACAGTGCCTGCGCAATACTACATCCTGTCGCACGCTCCCGATGCTCGTACAACTCTGCAGGGAGCAGTGTGCCTACAGAATGGGCATAGCTGATTATACAACTGAAGTTTTAATGTAACATACATAACACAAGCAATTTCAATACTTTACTTATTTCATTTTTATTATGCTTATAGCTTAACCCCTTCACCATAGGATGGCTACAGGGCATGCATTTAAACACCAAACCCACCCATCAACATTGCTAAAACCCACCCTTCAGTTGTGTAAACATGCCCCGCAAAGATCTGCCCATTTGATAAATCCACCCCCACGAGCATAGTGAGCGTTCGGAAGCGTGTGACAGAATGTACTATTAATTGCACAGGCGCAGTGTAAAGCTCCTTTCTCATCACAACACTGGCTCTCCTATGTCAGCCATCATGACTTCAGGGGAGAGGAGGGAGTGTTGACAACAGATGGGTCATAGTAAATCTATGGCTGACATCAACTCTCTAGGCTTTATTAGCTATTGTCAAATAACTGTTTCCCCTGCACTTGTGCTCACTGACACAGGAGAGATTAACTGAAAGGAGCCTGAAAATAGGCAATTATACAGATCTTTTTAAAGCTGGCCATAGATGGCTTAAATCTCGGCCGGTTCAGCAGGGAATAGCAGAGATTCAAACCATCTATGGGCAGACAAGTCAACCCATCGATCAACTCGAGCAAGTCAGATTTTCGGCATGTGATTATTGCCAAGGGCTATAGTCGCTAGCAATAATCGTGTTCTCCTGGCAGGATGGATCACTGCGCGTGCTCCCCCCCCCAGTTTTTTTTCCTGTGGTTGTGGGATAGAAAATTGTACCATATATGGCCTGCCTTACACAGGTTAGTCAGAATGTGTGTTAGGAGGAGTGAGAGCATTAAGGTTAGGTAGAGCCTGGAATTCCACTTTAAAGTATGAACCGCTTTTTACAAGTGTGGCAATCCAAACATGTATAATTTGATTTTCAATTCTCAGTTGCATAATGTTTCCTCAAAGTGGTCTTAAACCCAAAACCAAAAGTGTAATATATTAGAGCTCATCAATCTTTGCATTAGTTTTTTTTTTTTTCTCTTTTAGGGTTTCTTTCCCCTCTGTTTTTAGGAGCGTTTCTCTTAGAAAACACACATGTAATAACATCTGTAACATGTTTATAGCTATGCTACTAAAGCCTTATTTAAGGAAAAAAAAAAAAAAAAACATAATTAAAGCAATATTTGTGAAGAACTGAAAAGTGACATATGCACATTACAGGTCTTCCAGGCAGACAAATCTCTTGTAAGTTCATATGTAAAATTAAACTATTATTATAGCAATACGTTTTATACAAGCACTTTAATATACTGCTGCATTTGGAAACACAATTTTGAAAAATTAGTGTTTATGCATTAGCATTCCCAGTACTTTCATGGAGTTGAAAAAACTTAAAGCACATAAAAGTCAAGGCTGAATTTCAGTAATGTGCCCCCTAGGGGAAACTAGTAACATCTAATAAGAAAAAAAAAATAGTAAAAAGATTAGAGATGGCATAGGCTGCCTAGCCTGGAAAATGATCTAATTTAAAGGCCAATATGGCCTTATCACAAATTCAGGCCTGATAAACGTTATCTGTAGAAGTACTGAAAGGCTGAAGTCTCTGTGTGGTCCTACCACAGAGAATGTGAAATGCACATTTTTTGCCATGCTACAGAACCAAACAAGCACTACACAATTCTATAAAGGCAGATCAGAAAGCATGGGTCAGAAACCACTTGTATATTTCATATGCATTTATTTTTTTGCCTGAAAATAAGCTTTTCTAAAAATATCTTTTAAGAGCAATGCATAGAACTTAAAAATATAAATACGTATTAAACATCAACTTATGTGAACTTTTTTACAGTATAAATGATAGCGGATACCTGGGAATGACATTGCATTTTTGATGCTGAAAGTTCTCCTAGGCATCACTGGAAGTTTCTGTCTGTTAATGCGTCATCTTAGCATTTTAGATTGAAAGTTTCAAACAAAAGGCTTTATGCTCAAAAGAAGATTCCAGATAAATTCCCAGCATAATTCAACGACAGAAGCAAATACAATTATCACTTGCAGGTAATTCTTGGCGCAAGAGGGAATATTGTTGAATTATTAACCTAATTAATGTGAGTTAAGTAGGGAGCGAAGCTCTCTAATTGACTTCCAGTGCAATGTGTCCAGCACAAGGGACCATAAATCATGGAGGAGGAAACAAAATTGAAAATGTGGTTTATTCATTGCTCATCAAGGTGTATTTAGAGCAGAAAAACTTCTATAGGTTTTACAGTGCTTTTATTATTGTTTCAAGGATTTCTTCTTTTTTATATATTTTTTATTGAATTTTGCAAAAAAAAAAAAAAAAAAAAAAAAAAAAAACACTTTACAAATATTTCAGAAAATCAGGAGTATGCAGACTCCTTTCCTGATTTTATCAAACTTCTACAGTACCAAAAAGAATGCACCATGTTATTAACAAATTACAATTAACTACAAATTTCCAGCTGTGTCAAAAAAAAAAAATGGATTTATCACTAATCATATCTACCGATATTCCTTAAAACATCTGTACTTAAATCTCTACTTTCCCTTTACCTAGACTGAGGTGTGCTTCTTATAGGCCTGGGCCCACACCTCCCAACGTTTTGTGAATGCTTGCAAGGTCCCTTCCTTAATTGCCATGTATGTTTCATATGTATAGGAATCATTTACCAAGTGGAGTACTTCCCCTATGGAAGGGGCGATATTAGATTTCCATGTACGTGCTATTGCTAGACGGGCGGCATATAGGACATGCAGTACTACAGTTCGATATGAAAGAGGATATATGTCCATATCCAAAATCAGTAGGGCCTATTCGGGCGTTTTACGCTGATTTAGAATGCCAGTAATCTTTGCTATTATTCTCGCTATTGCTGCCCAGAAGCTACGTAGAGATGGGCAGAACCACAACATACGTGTCAGGTTGTCCACCTGTCCACACGCTCTCCAGCAAAGGTTGGAGGTGCTGCCTTTAAATTTCGCTAATGTATAAAGAGTTTTCTACCATCTCTGTTGCCCCTTCTGGGCTGCTTCTCTAAAGTTGGAGAACTTTGTATGGGTGTACATACTTTTAATTACACGTATCCATTGAGACAGTCAGGTTTAGATCAGTTTCCCATTTAAGGAATTGTGTTGAAAGTTGAAAATACAGTTTGCTATGAAGGTCGTTGTATATTTCTGTTATGCCTTTCCTGTGTTTGGATGCCGGTTGCCACATTTCCCACAACCATTCTGGCAAATAGATGTGGGGTGTTTTGGTGGTAGCTAGAATGCTAGAAACCCTGGCATACAGTGCCTTGCGAAAGTATTCGGGCCCCTTGAACTTTTCAACCTTTAGCCACATTTCAGGCTTCAAACATAAAGATATAACATTTTTATTTTTTGTGAAGAATCACCAACAAGTGGGACACAATTGTGAAGTGGAACGAAATCTATTGGATATTTTAAACTTTTTTAGCAAATAAAAAACTGAAAAGTGGTGCGTGCAAAATTATTCGGCCCCTTTACTTTCAGTGCAGCAAACTCACTCCAGAAGTTCAGCGAGGATCTCTGAAAGATCCAATGTTGTCCTAAATGACTGATGGTGATAAATAGAATCCACCTGTGTGTAATCAAGTCTCTGTATAAATGCACTTGCTCTGGGATTGTCTCAGGGTTCTGTTGAAAGCGCAGAGAGCATCATGAAGACCAAGGAACACACCAGGCAGGTCCGTAATACTGTTGTGGAGAAGTTTAAAGCCGGATTTGGATACAAAAAGATTTCCCAAGCTTTAAACATCCCAAGGAGCACTGTGCAAGCGATCATTTTGAAATGGAAGGAGTATCAGACCACTGCAAATCTACCAAGACCTGGCCGTCCCTCTAAACTTTCAGCTCAGACAAGGAGAAGACTGATCAGAGATGCAGCCAAGAGGCCCATGATCACTCTGGATGAACTGCAGAGAACTACAGCTGAGGTGGGAGAGTCTGTCCATAGGACAACAATCAGTCGTACACTGCACAAATCTGGCCTTTATGGAAGAGTGGCAAGAAGAAAGCCATTTTTCAAAGATATCCATAAAAAGTCTCGTCTAAAGTTTGCCACAAGCCACCTGGGAGACACACCAAACATGTGGAAGAAGGTGCTCTGGTCAGATGAAATCAAAATCAAACTTTTTGCCCACAATGCAAAATGATATGTTTGGCGTAAAAGCAACACAGCTCATCACCCTCAACACACCATCCCCACTGTCAAACATGGTGGTGGCAGCATCATGGTTTGGGCCTGCTTTTCTTCAGCAGGGACAGGGAAGATGGTTAAAATTGAGGGGAAGATGGATGCAGCCAAATACAGGACCATTCTGGATGAAAACCTGTTTGAGTCTGCAAAAGACCTGAAACTGGGACGGAGATTTATCTTTCAACAAGACAATGATCCCAAACATACAGCAAAATCTACAAAGGAATGGTTCACAAATAAACGTATCCAGGTGTTAGAATGGCCAAGTCAAAGTCCAGACCTGAATCCAATCGAGAATCTGTGGAAAGAGCTGAAAACTGCTGTTCACAAACGCTCTCCATCCAACCTCACTGAGCTCGAGCTGTTTTGCAAGGAAGAATGGGCAAGAATTTCAGTCTCTCGATGTGCAAAACTGATAGAGACATACCCCAAGCGACTTGCAGCTGTAATCGCAGCAAAGGGTGGCTCTACAAAGTATTAACGCAAGGGGGCCTAATAATTTTGCACGCCCCACTTTTCATTTTTTTATTAGTTAAAAAAAAGTTTCAAAAATCCAATAGATTTCATTCCACTTCACAATTGTGTCCCACTTGTTGGTGATTCTTCACAAAAAATAAAAAATTTCTATCTTTATGTTTGAAGCCTGAAATGTGGCAAAAGGTTAAAAAGTTCAAGGGGGCCGAATACTTTCGCAAGGCACTGTACGTAATGAATTCTGTATCAGGTAAGGAGTGTGTGGCCTTCAGTTGTATGAACGATTTTATCCGTCCTTGGTCCATTATTGCATGTACAAATTAAATACCGTAATTCCCCCAGTATATTAGTTTCAAGTCTGAAGTAAGGAATGTCAATGCTTTTATGGGGATTGTCACTTGTTTAGCATTACCCGCTGTGCTTTTGTGTTGGAGAAAGAATTTCCAAGCTTGTAGGGTGGCTCCTATTGTTGGATTCCGTCTCATTACTTTGGACTCCGCTACTGTTTGGGAGAAAAATTCAATCTTTCAAATCCCCCTGTTCTACTCGGGCCTGTTCTATGTTGCACCAGTGTGTCAGTTCTGGGGAGTGGAACCAGTATTTAAGCTGGTCCAAGATTGCCGCTATATGATAGTCTCTAATGTCTGGGACTCCCATGCCCACTGCTAGTCTATGCTTTGTGAGGATGTTATGTGTGCATCTTGCTCTCTTCCCCTCCCAGATTAATTTTGATAAGGAACGTTGCATGTTGTTGTAAAATGATATTGGGAGCTGTATTGGTAGGGCTCTGAAGAGATAAGAGCTTTGGGAGTAAAAACATCTTATATGCAGCTAATCTACCTGACCAGGAAAGGTAAAATTTCTTGAGTCTGTTCATCTCGCTGCGGTTCAAAGTTGTATTTGTAGAGCTGTGAGACAGACTGTCATCACCACCCCCAGATACTGGATTGAAACTTCTGCCCACGCATATGGGAGTGTATTTTGTATCTTGGCTTTCAGGTCATGATTCACTGCTATCCCCAGTATGCTAGATTTTGAGGCAATAACCGTGTAGTACGACACTGCGTTAAACATTTCCGGTACCTTATGAACCTCCACCAGTGACTGAGCTGGGTCAGCCAGCAACGATATGACATCGTCTGCAAATAACGTTATAGTATGCCTTTCTGAACCCACTTGGATCCCCCTGATATGGGGATTGGATCTGATCCTCTCCGCCAGTGGCTGCATCATTAGGGCAAAGATCAAGGACGAGGGACACCCCTGCCTTGTCTCGTTTGCGATAGAAATTGTTTTGGAGAATAAGCCTTTCGTAAACACATGAGCCGAAGGTTCAGAGTATAAGGCCAATATGGCAGAGAGAATCCGACCCTCAAAACCAAACTTCGAGAGGACACAGGACAGGTAGCCCCAATGTATTCTATTGAAAGCTTTTTCGGCATCCAGGGACAGAAGGACCGATGGCCCGCTGCCCCGGAACACAGTGGATCAAATTCAGAATTATTTTTGTGCCATCCGTAGCCTACCTACCTGCCACAAACCCCACCTGGTCTGGCCCACTCAACCTTGGCAGTGATTGTGCTATTCTGTTGGCTAACAGCTTGGCATATACCTTTACATTTACCTTTAACAACAAGATTGGTCTAAAATTTTGTGCTTTGTCTGGCCCCTTCCCTGGCTTCGGCAGTGTGTCTCAAGGATTTCTTACACTAGTCAATACGGCATATTTTAAAAAGGAAAAAGAAAATTAATGTTTCCATTTATATGCACAGAAACATGACCTTGTGATGTTAGGTATTACAACCTAATTTGAAAAGTTGTCTGCTTTGTGACTGCTTAAAGTGGTTCAAAAGGAAGACTTTTTTTTATTATTTTTTTTTAACTCTTAATACATTCTATGCATTAGGATAAAAAAAAACCTTGTGTGCAGCAGCCTGCCTAATTATTTACCCGAGACCCATCTTGATCCAACGATGTTGCACAAGAGCCTTAGCTGTCCGGGATGCCTTCTCTTCATTGGCTAAGACAGCAGCGGCTGCCATTGGGTTCCACTGATGCCAAAGTCAGTAAGCCAATGGAGGAGAGAGCGGGGGCAGGGCAGTGACACACGCCTGTCTGAATGGACACAAAGCAAAAGTTCAGCTTGGGTGACCCCATAGCAAGCTGCTTGCTGTGGGAGCACACGGCAGGAGTGAGGGACCAGGAGTGCCAGCGAGGAACCCAAGAACAGGAGGATCTGGGTTGCTTTGTGCAAAACCACTGCACATAGCAGGTACATAGAACATGTTTGGTATTTTTAAACAGAAGAGACAAAACAAGACTTTAATATCACTAAGGTGGGCATCATATCCAATTATACATTAATTTGAGTGCGAGATTGTATATTATACTTATAGTAAAGAAAGCCAACCTAGGCTTCCCAACCAACATGGACCAGAACATTATATATATATATATATATATATATATATATATATATATATATATATATATATATAATGTGTTTATTATACACATACATATTATATTTAAAAAATTTGGGCTGAAAGTACAAGTTAATGGCTTGCATGGAAGACATGTTTCAAATGACACACTAATTATCTGTTTGAACAGCAGTAGCATTTCTGTAACACTCAGCGCCAGAGCATACTGATTGTCCAAACCCCTGCTGATACACAGTTTTAATTGTGCATTTATAGCCAGGGAAATTAGCAAAGACTTTTGCTCCTACTGTGCTTCTAATAGCAAGAGTTCACACAGAGGAAGCTGTGTAGCAAAGAATGCCCAAGAAAGAAAATAAGGACAAGTTTGCAAACACATTATATAGCCGCTGTGGTGTAATTTATTGAGCAGGTGGGCAAGAACCAAACAAATGAAATTGTATCTTGACCAATTTATAAAAAATATGTGCATATTTATATCATAGTGTATTTTTACAAATGGGTAAACTAAAAATGCTATACACACACACAGCATATAAAGTCCTTGCACCTGTGACCTTAACCCCCCTGGCGGTATTCCAGAGTCTGGCTCGGGGGGGAATTTTTATACCAAAAGCGGTAACCCCGAACCACACTCGGGACCGCATCGCTGTATGCAGGGAGAGGTTTACTTACCTTCTCCCTTGGATCCAGTGATGTCCCCACGCTGTACGAGCGAGCCGTGTCTCGCTCGATCTATCACATCGCCGATCTCCGTGCCCTGGGAGCGTTGCGACGCACGGGGACGGAGATCAGCGCCAAATTCAAAAAGTGAAACACTCACTATACATACAGTATAATGTTATCTTGCAGATTACATTGCTGTATGTAATTATTTCACATCTCCTTTGTCCCTAGTGGTCTGCATGCAGTTTTATATAATAAAAACTGTTCTTTATGCCTGGAAACTGGAGATTGTCCATAGCAACCAAAACTGTCCCTTTACATCAAAAGTGATTTTAGACCAGCTAGAAAACAGCGATAATAAATTGGAATCACTCGCAGAATTGATCGATAGCGATTTGTGGGGAGATGGTCATCAAATATTGAAAAGTAATGACAGTGACAATTCTGCAACTCAGCAAATTTCAGTGTTTTTGATTTGATTACATTATTGAATGATTTTTATTATTGTTTTATTATTTGGTATAATTATTTATAATTATTAATTATATTATAATTTATGATTTCATTTTTCAAACTTTATCATACCCGGGATGTCTACTAGACTCTGCTTTGGACAGATTTAAGCGAGTTATTCCTAAGAATTACAGGACTACAATATAAAACGCCAAATTTTCATGCAAAATAATTGTACCGCTTTTAGCACCTAAAATCCGAAATAATCATACCGCCAGGGAGGTTAAAGGGATTGTAAAGTAAAAAAAATAATTTTTTTTTTAAAAATAACAAACATGTTATACTTACCTCCACTGTGCAGCTCGTTTTGCACTGAGTGGCCCCGAACCTGCTCTTCTACAGTCCTTCGGGCGGCTGTCTCGGCTTCCTCCCGCAGGTACTTCTCACGTTCATGCGAGCTCCCTCGCATGGTGAGAAGCACCTGCAGGCTCGCTCCCGTGATACAGCCGGCGGCTATAGCCGCTCGCGGTATCACGTGGCCCCACCCCCCCCAGTGCTCCGCGTCAGTGGATGCGATTCACCGCAGCGCGAGCCAATAGCTGCGCTGCTTTCCATCCCTCCACTCCAGCCAATCAGCGGCCAGGCTGAACGGTGAAGAGGACGGCGGGGGCAAGCGCAGGGTTTTCGAGGGGTGAGGTAAGTAAAACAGGGGGGAGGGGGGGCTGGGGGGCGCAGGCAGTGTCGGATGTTTTTTCACCTGAATAGAATGCGTTAAGGTGAAAAACATTTACCTTTACAACCCCTTTAAATTGTAAGTCCAGGCAAGCAGTCTCGTGCATAGTTGAATGATACACGTACAGTATCTCGCAAAAGTGGGTACACCCCTCACATTTGCGTAAATATTTTATTACATCTTTTTATGTGACAACATTGAAGAAATTACACTTTGCTACAATGTAAAGTAGGGAGTGTGCAGCTTGTATAATAGTGTAAATTTGCTGTCCCCTCAAAATAACTCAACATACAGCCATTAATGTCTAAACTGCTGGCAACAAAAGTGAGTACCACCCCTAAGTGAAAATGTCCAAATTGGGCCCAATTAGCCATTCCCCCCCCCCCCCCCAGTGTCATATGACTCGTTAGTGTTACAAGGTCTCAGGTGTGAATAGGGTGCAGGTGTGTTAAATTTGGCATTCTCTCGCACTCCCTCATACAGGTGCCAATGGCACCTCAAGGCAAAGAACTTTGAGGATGTGAAAAAAAAATTGTTGCTCTACATTAAGATGGCCTAGGTTATAAGACGATTGCCAAGACCCTCAAACTGGGAGCATGGTGGTCAAGACCATACAGCAGTTTAACAGGACAGATTCCACTCAGAAAAGGCCTCGCCATGGTAAACCAAAGAAGTTGAGTGCACGTGCTCAGCGTCATATGCAGAGGCTGTCTTTGGGAAATAGACGTATAAGCGTTGCCTGCATTGCTACAGAGGTTGAAAGGTTGGGGGGTCAGCCTGTCAGTTCTCAGACACTACGCTGCATCAAATCGGTCTGCACGGCTGTTGTCCCAGAAGGAAGACTCTTCTAAAGATGATGCACAAGAATATTGAAAATAATAATTACAGGAAAAAAAAAAAAAAAAAAAAAAAAAAGATGATGCACAAGAGAGCCCACAAACAGTTTGCTGAAGACAAGCAGACTAAGGACATGGAATCCTGTGGTCTGATAAGACTGAGATAAACGCATTTGGTTCAGATGGTGTCAAACGTGTGTGGCGGCAACCAGGTGAGGAGTACAAAGACAAGTGTGTCTTGCCTACAGTCAAGCACGGTGGTGGGAGTGTCGTGGTCTGGGGCTGCATGAGTGCTGCCAGTGTTCTGTCGCGAAGTGCCCCCCATCGAAATAGTGCCCGCGCATGCACAGGGCAGAACCACACTTCAGCTGATTTGCCAATCAGCTGGAGTGACATGACCACGACGCAGGAGCACATTGTAGGAGGCATCTCTCGATGTGAGATACTATTTCACAGCCACAATTCAAACCTATACAAAAAGGGGGAGACTGTAGTTCTCATATAGTGCCTCGCTGTTGCAGAGCGACTTTACAGTGTGCTGATGGTCTGGTTTTGTCTGTGTTGTCGAGCGGGTTTGCCGTGTTGAATGGCCAGTTTTGCCTGTGTGAAAGGTCAGGTTGCAACACAGACAAAACCACTTCTTCAACACAGCCACTAGCCACCCTCCAGCAGCAGCACTGCACAATCTGAGAACTACTATCTCCCCTGCTGTTTGTATAGGTTTAAGTTGTGCCTGTGAAATGGTATCTCCCAGCGAGAGATACCTGCTACGATGTACGCATGCACCCTGGTTATGTCAGTCCAGCTGACCGGCACATCAGCTGTTGTGCTGTACCGTACAGCGCATGCGCAGTACATACCGGGCACTTCTTGACGCTAAAGTTCATTGAGGGAACCATGAATACCAACATGTACTGTGATCTACAGAAGCAGAGCGTGATCTCCTCCCTTCGGAGACTGGGCCGCAGAGCAGTATACCATGATAATGACCCCAAACACACCTCCAAGATTACCACTTCCTTGCTAAAGAAGCTGAGGGTAAAGGTGATGGACTGGCCAAGCATGTTTCCAGACATAAACCCTATTGAGCATCTGTGGGGCTCCTCAAATGGAAGGTGGAGGAGCGCAAGGTCTCTAACATCCGTCAGCTCCGTAATGTCATCATGGAGGAGTTGAAGAGGACTACAGTGGCAACCTGCGAAGTTCTGGTGAACTCCATGCCCAAGAGGGTTAAGGTGGTGGCCACACAAAATATTGACACTTTGGGCCCAATTTGCACGTTTTCACTTAGGGGTGTAATCACTTTTGTTGCCAGCAATCGCTACACAAGCCATTTTGCACGGCAAAGTAGTTAAAACATTAGCTTTTCATGTCAGTCTGAAGCTGTTGTAATTTTCCAGAACTATAAGGAACATTCAAAGCAATATGGCAACCTGGAGGTGTTCTGTACATTTTTGATAAATAGAAGAACTCCAGAAATGTTTCTGCGATTGTCACACCAATATTTTTAGACATTTGCATAAAGACCCTTGAAAAAGTCACGCGTCTCAACTAGTCAAGAGGAGGAGCCTGTGACGTTACCAGCAATGTTTTGTGTGCACTGTCAGCGCATGAAGACATTCCAGCGTTATGCTGTATGCAACTGATCATTTCATATGTGATCTAGCCTGCGGGAAAGCGTGAGCATGGTTCACCCTAACTAAATAGGGATCACTTTGTTATACTATCTGCGCAATGGTCTTGTTTGTTGTTTGTTTTTCATGTTATGGAAGCCTTCTGAAAGTTTGAACTTCGTCCATGGGAATTAGCAATGAAATCTCTGAATGAACCATCTGTTACTCAAGACTCATTGAGGCTTGATTAACTAGTTAGTTGATTAACACATGTGAATTTATTGGTAGAGACTTTGGTTTTGTACACAGTGGAATGTGATATTCTTTTACCTGTGGCAAAAGTTTGCTCTATTGTTACCATTACACAGAAGGAATTTTATATATATTTTGTATGGTTCATTATATGTTAATAATTATTCACTTAATTTGGTGGTGCACTGTGAAATATTAGTAGGTTAATATTAGCACAATTATTCATTTACAACAATTTATTTTTGTGCATCAGTTCACATATAATTGCAGCTATATTATTTAGTCATCTTAATATTTATTTCTCACATATTTTAATATTTATTCATATCAGCGCTTTAGCATATTTTTACTCAAATTTCTACATGCAGTGTCATGTGATCTCATCAAAGTGGAAGGAAAGCCTTAAAGGAGACGTAAGGCTAAAGGCTTTTTGGCCATACTTCTCCCATGGCTTACAGAAGTGCAGTTCGTTCGGCACTCCTGTAACATTTTTTCAGCCAACAGCAGGGGCTAAAATCTAGAAGCCTGGACTGGCACCAGGCTTGCCGACAGACAGCAGCTTTCTTGTCAGAGTCCTGGGAGTATAGTGATAGATGTGCTACTAGAAGTTTGTAATGTGGCATGCTCCTCATAGCACTTAGCTCATAGTATGACAGCACAAAGTGGCTGAATTGCTGGAGTTCAGGTTTAAAATTATGGGGAATACAACAGACGGTGATGGAACAAAGGTGACTCAAACGCTTTTGTTTTTTTGTTTTTTTTAACAACTAAAACACTTTAGTGGCCTAATCCTTACATATTTTTAGTCCTGAATATTGCAAACAAGAAATTTAAGAATGTTTCCTTTACAGAAAGTCTACAGAACTGCAATTTTACATTAGTATTCAACATGCTATACTGCAAGTTACCTAGAAAGATTGATGCTTTCTTAAAATGTTATCCATTTTATTTTAATCTTTATAGTGTACAGCCCTGACCTAAGGATTCATATGCATCTGTCAAAACTAAAGTCATCACTCAAGACCAAAATAAAATAAAGCCACAATACTGGAAAAGTTTTTATTTTTATTTTCCATCCAGTGGTTTAGAATAATAAAAAATTATACTATGCATTTCTATGCTTAGCCCTAATATCCATACAAGATAAAAAAACGTCTGAAATGTAAATTTAGGTACTCATCAACATTTTTCTGGTAAGTTTGTCTTGTATTTAGAGTGTCAATAAAGGTATAACAAGTGGCAAGGACGTGTTCACTGATGAGTGCTTTGCAAATTACTCAAAGTGCATGTACTACACAAAATTGCTTAGTTCCCACTTCATGGTTTTGGAAAGGGGTATTGATCCATAGAGGTGTATGCAAAGCCTAATTGCTACAAAGAACATGTGTCACTTGTCATTCTCTATTCTATATGAAGTCATAATCTGCGTTATACAGTTGTGCTCATAAGTTTACATAACCTGGCAGAATTTATGATTTCTTGCCCATTTTTCATAGAATATGAATTATAACACAAACTTTTCTTTCACTCATGGTTAGTGTTTTGCTGAAGCCATTTATTATCAATCAACTGTGTTTACTCTTTAAATCATAACCACAACAGAAACTACCTAAATTACCCTGATCAAAACGTACCCTGGTGATTTTTGACATGCACACAAGTGGACACAAAGGGGTTTGAATGGCTATTAAAAGGTAACCATCCTCACCTGTGATCTGTTTGCTTGTAATTAATGTGTGTGTATAAAAGGCCGATGAGTTCCTGTACTCCTGACAGACCCTTGCATCTTTCATCCAGTGCTGCACTGACGTTTCTGGATTCTGAGTCATGGAGTAGACAAAAGAAATTGTCAAATGATCTGTGGGAAAAGGTAGTTGAACTGTATAAAACATAAAAGGGATATACAAAGATATCCAAGAAATTGAGAATGTTAATCACCAGTGATCAAACTTTAAGCAAGAAGTGGAAAATGAGCGGTTCTGTTGAAACCAAACCACGGTCAGGTAGACCGACTAAAATTTCAGGCACAACTGCCAGGAACTTGTTCAGGATGCAAAGAAAAGCCCACAAATAACTTAATGTGAAATACAGGACTCTCTGAAAACGTGGTGTGGCTGTTTCAAGATGGCACAATAAGGAGGCAATTGAAGAAAGATGGGCTACATGGTCCCGTCGCCAGAAGAAAGCCATTACTACACAAAAGCCACAAAGTATCCTGCTTACAATGCGGCAAACAGCACAGAGACAAGCCTCAAACATTTTGGCACAAAGTTATTTGGAGTGATAAAACAAAAAATTTAGCTTTTTGGCCACAACCATAAAATGCTACATTTGGAGAGGAGTCAACAAGGCCTACGATGAAAGGTACACCATTCCTACTGTGAAACATGGAGCTGGATCGCTGATGTTTGGGGATGTGTGAGCTATAAAGGCACAGGAAATTTGGACAAAATTGATGGCAAGATGAATGCAGTATGTTATCAAAAAATACTGGAGGAACATTTGCATTCATCAGCCAGGAAGCTGCGCATGGGACATACTTGGACATTCCCAAAATGGCAATGATCCAAAACACAAGGCCAAGTCGACCTGTCATTGGCTACAGCAGAATAAAGTGAAGGTTCTGGAGCGGCCATCTCAGTTTCTGGACTTCAATATCATTGAGCCACTCTGGGCGAGGGGGGGGGGGGATCTCAAACCTGCAGTTCATGAATTTACAGGAACTGGAGGCTTTGTGCCAAGAGGAATGGGCAGCTTTACCATCTGAGAAGATAAAGAGCCTCATCCACAAATACCACAAAAGTCGTTGATGTTAAAGGGGGCAATACACAGTATTAAGAACGGGGGTATGTAAACTTTTGATCAGGGTTATTTGGGTCGTTTTTGTTGGGAGTATGATTTAAAGAGTAAACACATTTAATAAATGCCATCAGCCAAACACTAACCATGAGTGAAAGAAAAGTTTTTGTTTTATCATTCATATTCTCTGAAAAATGGCCAAGAAATCACATTCTGCCAGTGCATGTAAAAGTATGAGCACAACTGTAGCTACATAAAGGCTTTTTTTCCTTTTTGACAACCATACTTCTTGAACTAGAGAGAATCCAGAGAAGGGCAACAAAGATAATAAGGGGGCTGGAGGATCTTTCTCTGTAGAAGAGACCCTTAAAGTGTCTGTATACCCATAAGAAAAGCAAAAAAAAAAAAAAAAGAAACAGCATAATGAGCTAGTAAGCACCACATAATAGCTCATTATGAGATACTTACCTGAGAATTAAGCTCCCGCATCGTCTCCCTGGAGAGCTGACATTTTGCCTCAGCGTTTCTTCTGGGTTCGTGGCTCTGGTGCTGTGAGTGTCAGGAGTCACCGCGATAATGTCACTACCACGCATACACGCAAGAGGCCTCCATTACGATACGCTGGACCTTCACTGCGCATGTGCCGCTGTCGTCAGCAGATGCATGCAAGGTTACATAGTAAGGTTGAATAAAGACACCAGTCCATCCAGTTCAACCTGAGTGAGTGTCTACAATTGTCCCTATCCCTGTACATGCACACTCACATTGGTCCCTACCCTCAAGGAGCCCACAATTCAAGGTCCCCATTCATATACTAGGGCCAATTTTGGACAGAAGCCAATTAACCTACCTGCATGTCTTTGGAGTATGGGAGGAAACCGGAGTACCCGGATTAAACCCACGCAGGCATAGGGAGAACATGCAAACTCCAGGCAGGTAGTGTCATGGTTAGAATTTGAACCAGCAACCCTTTTTACTGCTAGGAAAGAGTGCTAACCACTACACCACTGTGCCTCCCTGGTGTAGTTTAGGAGATTTTAATTTTACCTACAGGTAAGCCTTATTATAGGCTTACCTGTATGTAAAAATGATTTAAGGGGTATACAACCACTTTAAGAGGGATATGATAGTGACATATAAAGCTCTGAATGGGGACTCTAACACTGGAAGGAAACTATTCAACCTAAAGTTTCTAAATAAAGACATGCAGCCACAGAATGGAACTAGACAAGAAGTGCTTTAATCTTAAAACCCAGTCTTTTTCTAGCAAAAACGGAAGAGCTCAGGAGGAGCCACTGTACTAACAATCCAATATTAGTACAGTGATCTCCCCTACTGAACTGTGTTCTGACAGGGGACCTAATGTACATTACAAATGGTTAAAGTAGTTGTAAACCCCAACTGAATTCCCAGAATGATCTCAGGCACCAGTTTTTTGCAGCCATTTTCTATCTACAGGCATATACTCTAGAGGTATGGCTGCATAGCAATTCTCAAGGTGGTTCTTCTCAACATGACAACTGTACATAATGCCTGTGTAACGAATACTCAAATGACCACTTGTGGTCTGCATCAGAAGAATGTGCTTGGGTGGGCAAAGCAGAAGCACAACTGGGAGACAGGGAACTATATAGAATACCTGAAAGCAACTTTGTGGCAGGATTCCTTAACATTTTAATAAAAGCTGCAAATTTAAAAATTTTATTTTTTAAAACTATATTAAAATAGAGAAAAAATTTGGGACGTGGTGCAGGTGCTCACCAGGAATGTTTGGCTCTATTTGGCGACTGCGGGAACTTCCTAAGCTAGCCACACACTGTACAATTTTTGTCTGGTATTTGTGGAACCAGCTGAAATTCACTCTGCGTGTGGCCTTGTCTGCCAGCTTCTGCCAAACATCCATCAATTGAAAACCGTTGACTGAAAAGCAGCTGATGTTTAGGTATTTGGATGGGTATTGTAACTGTATGTTCTCCTTTTAAAAATGTAAAATGTTGCACAATCTATTGTAGATATAAAAATCATGTATACCGTTGCCCAAATCACACGGCAAATTACTCGTACAAATGCTTAGCATCGGTGTAACTCTATACAACATAGATATACAATATTATAACTTCGTCTCTACAGCAAATTCTTGTCAAATTTGTGTATTGAATCTTAACAATTAGTATACAGTGGCAGCAAAAGAAAAGATCACATATATGGCAATATTGAGTTGTAGTTCCAACATAAACTAAAGTGGCTTTGCAAGTGGTTTAACTACTTTTAGTTTATGTTGGAACTACAACTCAATATTGCCATATATGTGATCTTTTCTTTTGCTGCCACTGTATACTAATTGTTAAGATTCAATACACAAATTTGACAAGAATTTGCTGTAGAGACAAAGTTATAATATTGTATATCTGTGTTATATAGAGTTACACCGATGCAATTTAGAATTTTTTTTTTTTTTTTTTTACTTGGTTACAAAATAAACATTGTATAACAGGGGATCAAACCAACTTAGACCAGGTTAATATAAGATGACCTCAGATCAAAAAAAAAAAAAAAAAAAAAAAAGAGAAGGTCTTAATATCAAGAGTATAGTTTTTAAATAAAAATAAATAAAATGATAGGATTTAAAATATTATACTACATATTGAATCTATGTACAATCCTCAACAGTAAATGAATTATGCAAATTACTGCTGCAGTCTTAAAGTGCATTTATCATTAAATTATTAACTATATATTTTAGCTTATATGATTTTGAACTGTTCTGTATCTGTTCTTTCTGCTCTCTATATACGGTCCATATATGAACAAAAATAAGCTTTCGGTAAAGTCTGCAAATTATTTCTGGACAGGTTATTTTTGTGACCCCATTCAGGAGATTATTCTCTAGTTTCCCTCCATTACGCCCATGCGAAAAAATTGTGAAAGCAGTTGTCACTTGGACAAAAAATAAAAAAAATGGACAATTAACATTTTCAGAAATCCTAACCACTCCCCAATCAACCAAACATACGTTTATGTCTGCTCTCCTGTTAAAAAAAAAAATCTCTCCCAATACTTACAATTTCCCTTACTGTATTTTGTGTAACAGGGACACGAGAAAGCCATACAAATTTGAAGAAACCTCTGATGCTTTTCCTACTCCAGACAAAATAGCTGGAGTTGATTATATTAAAATGACCATAGGTTCCTAGAGAACTAAGAGTTACCTAAAGAGACTTCACAGTACAGTAACTTTATTTTAAGTCTCCCCTTATCTAGTAAGCAAGGATGCACTGCTCTGATGATTTAATTGAGTTCAAGAAGCAGTTTTTTTTTCCTTACCATAATGAACAGTAATCATGCCAACAAATCTGAAAGATAATTTAATCTTCCAGGTATATATAAAGCTACAGAGTATGAAATATAACCTATTTGACTAAATTAAGAAAACACATACATAACCACTATACAACCCTTTAAAAAGCAATTTTTTTTTTCCATTTTGAATAGATTAATGGAGGGTTTTAACCGGTCCGTTGTTTTGCAATCTGTGTCCTATTGGGGAGATTTGCCTTGAAAATGTATTCATACCCCTTGAAATTCTCCACATTTTTCATGTTACAACCAAAAATTTACATGTATTTAATTGGGCTTTTATATGATAGACCAACACAAAGGGGCACAATAATTGTGAAGTGGAAGGAAAATAAATGGTTTTCAAAATGTTTTACAAATATCTGAAAAGTGTGGCGTACATATGTATTCAGCCCACTTTACTCTGATACCCCTAACTAAAATCTACTGGAACAAATTGCCCCCAGAAGTCAACTAATTAGTAAGAGTTAGAGTTTACCTGTGTGTAATTTAATCTCAGTATAAATACAGCTGTTCTGTGGAGCCCTCAAGAGGTTTGTTAGAGAATCTCAGTGAACAAATAGCATCATGAAGGCCAAGGAACACACAAGACAGGTCATGGATAACTAATTTGGAGAAGTTTAAAGCAGGGTTAGATTATACAAAAATATCCCAAGCTTTTAACATCTCACCGAGCACTGTTCAATCCATCATCCAAAAATGGAAAGACTATGGCACCATTGCAAACCTACCAAGACATGGCCGTTCACCTAAACGGATAGGCCTGGCAAGGAGAGCATTATTCAGAGAAGAAGCCAGGAGGCCCATGGTAACCAAGGAGGAGCTGCAGAGATCCACAGGACAACAATTAGTCGTGAACTCCACAAATATGGCCTTTATGGAATAGTGACAAGAAAGCCATAAGTAGTACCATTGGCAGTTTGTGAGAAGCCATGTGGAGAACACAGCAAACATATGGAAGAAGGTGCTCTGGTCAGAGGAAACCAAAATTAAACTTTTTGGTGTAAAAGCAAAATGCTATGTGTGGTGGAAAACTAACACTGCACATCATCCTGAACACAACACAATGCTGCCACAATGTTTCACAGTGGGGATGCTTTTCTTTAGCAGGGACAGAAAAGCTGGTCAGAGTTGATGGGAAGATGGATGGAGCCAAATACAGGAGCGATCTTCGAAGAAAACCTGTTCAGAGTCTGTAAAAGACTTAACTGGGGCAGAGGTTCACCTTCCAGTAGGACAACAACCCTAAACATACAGACAGAACTACAATGGAATGGTTTAGATCAAAGCATACCATATTTTTCCGTGTACAAGATGATACTTTTTCCTACAATAGTTATACTAAAAATCGTGCTGTCTCTTATACATGGTCAGCCAGCCTGGGAGAGAGCTGCGTGGGTGCGTAGTTGGCCATAGCTTATCAAATGGTTCCCTCCAATCACAAGCTGTATGCTACTGATGTTAGCTGGAGGTGGAGAGTGTGCAGATGCAATCCCGTTGGATATGGAGAGTGCGCAGATGCATCAGGGACTGGAGCGTTCTGAGCTCAAGATGTAAGAAAATAATAAAAGTGAGTGACTGTCTTACTCTGCAAAATTCAAACTGAATGTATCCAGCCATGCAAAAGAGCATGGAAATAGAGTTGCAGAAAGACCGTTTGGACCTCCCCCACTGAGTCAATCGGTGGGGGAGGTCCAGTGGGTAGGTCCAGTGGAGAGGACAGTGGAGAAAGCAGGAACAACTCCTTAAGATGCCAAAAAAGAAGGCCTTAAGAGGAAAACCAGCAAAATGGCCAAATTTGGAGCAGAGTCTTAAGACTTGGATTATGGAGCAGCACCAGAGTGGCTTGTGCATGTCAACCAAGCTTATTCAATGTCAGGCAAGAATGTTTGCAAGCGAAATGAACATTATTGATTTTACAGGAAAGGCAAATGGTGCTTCAAAGTCATGAGGAGAGAAGGTTTGGCCATTAGAACACAAACAAAATTGGCTCAGAAAATGGCTCCAGTTTTTGAGGATAAGATCCAACAGTTCCACTCCTATTTCCTACAACTTTGTAAAGAATATGATTTTGAACCAAATCAGACTGCAAACATAGATGAGATGCCTTTCAATTTTGACGTGTCTTCCATCAGACCTGTTGATGTGAAAGGAATCAAAGTGTCAATCAAAACAAGTGGCCACAAAGACTGCTGTGCTTTCATGCTGTGCAGATGGTGCTAAACTGCCTCCTATGCTTATTTTTAAGAGGAAATCCTATCCTAAAGAGAGCATACCACCTGGCATTATTGTGCAAGTTCAAGAGAAGGGATGGATGAATGAAGACATTATAGCCATTTGGTTTGCAAAGGTTTGGTCCAGAAGACCTAGAGGGCTCTTAAATAAGCCAGCTCTGCTTGCCTTTGATGAATTCCAAGCACATTTAACAGAAAAGACTAAAAGGGTTGCATCAGATTTGCAAACACACCTAGCAGTTATTCCTGGTGTACTAGATGTTTCAATCAACAAGCCATTTAAAGTCCTGATGAGAGAAGAATGGAGTAGATGGATGCAAAATGCAGGTTATAACTTGACACTGGCAGGAAGAGGAACACCATTACTGAGGTCTGTATTCACCGCTCCAAAAGCGCTGTAAAGAAGCTGCTTGCAGGACTTTTTTTGACGCCCTGCCAGCACAGCGCCTCAGTATGAGAGCACTCCGGCTTTTACATTGGGATTGCAGTTGCGGCTTCTTTCAGGCGCTTTACATGCACTTTTTTTTAAGCTAAAGCGCCTGAAAAAAGCCCCAGTGTGAAAGGGGTCTTAGTGTTCTGATTGCAACACAAAATAGGATTTCCTGTTACTTTCACTTTCTAAGATAGCAGTAAACAGGACAAATAAACGGGATGAATCCCCTAACCAGGTCACAGACAGTAATAAAAAGTGACAGGTGTTCTAATCCAGCTCTTCTCTATCCAAAACGAAAAAAAAGTTTTGCCTTTAGTTACACTTTAAAAATCTAGACACATCAATGGGGAGGTCAGTACACCACCATACCACAAAAGTAGGCCATGCTTTTTTGATGTTAATACTGCATTCAGCTCCCCATATGCATTTTAAATCTTTAGTAAACAGACCAGTGGATTCTGCCCTTAATGGAAGAAAGAAAGAATAAAAAAAAAAAAAAAACACAATCATTAACCAGTTCCCGACCAGCGCAAGCCGATGTATGTCTGCAGAATGGCACGGGCAGGCATATTGGCGTACAGGTACGTCCAATTTTAATGCTGCCCTGCCAACGTGAGCGTGCCGCTGGTGGCACACTCGCATGCTGGTCAGGACCCCCGTGAGTCCGGTCGTGGATCCCGCGGACTCGATCGCTGCGGGCATACCCGCGATCGTCTCACGGGGCGGCTGAACGGAGAGATGCCGTTGTAAACAGCATCTCCCCGTTCTGCCTAGCAACAAGTGACGCTGATCTCTGCTCCATGTGCTTGGAGCAGAGATCAGTGTTCACTAAATGAAAGCCCAGCCTCCCACAGTTAGTAACACATCCCTAGGAACACTTAACCCCTACACTGCTACCCACTGGTTAACCCCTACACTGCTACCCACTGGTTAACCCCTACACTGCCATTTACACAGGAATCACTGCATTTGTATAGCAGTGATTGCTGTATAAATTACAATGGTGCCAAAAATGTGTCAAAAATGCCCGATGTGTCTGCCATAATGTCGCAGTCACAATAAAAATCGCTGATCTCTGCCATTACTAGTAAAAAAAAAAAAAAGTATTAATAAAAATGCCATAAAACTATCCCCTATTTTGTAAACGCTATAACTTTTGCGTAAACCAATCAATCGCTTATTGCGATTTTTTTAACAAAAATATGTAGAAGAATACGTATTGGCCTAAACTGAGGGAATTTTTATATATATATATATATATATATATATATATATATATATATATATATATATATATATATATATATATATATATATATATATATATATATTATTTATTTTTTTTTTTTGGGGGGCTATTATAACAAAAAGTAAAAAATAATGTGTTTTTTTCAAAATTGTCTCTCTATTTTTGTTTATAGCGCAAAAAATAAAAACTGTAGGGCTGATCAAATACCACCAAAAGAAAGCTCTATTTCTGGGGAAAAAAGGACGTCAATTTTGTTTGGGAGCCACATCGCATAACCGCGCAATTGTCATTTAAAGCGAAACAGTGCCGAATCTCAAAAAGTGGTCTGGTCTTTGGCCAGCAAAATGGTCCGGGACTGAAGTGGTTAAACAAATACTATAGTCCCCTTTAGCCTAGCTGTTTATCATGAATGAAAAATTAAAAAAAAAATGTTCTGCACAATGTTTTTTAAAAGAATACCGCCATTGCAAAAAGTTTGTGTTGTGCCTAATTGTGCAAATGCTCTGATGCCTAATCCCATATCTGGACAGTCAGGGGATGATTGGTGCTTGTACTGGCCCCCACTGCTGCACCTATCTCCCTATATAGAGCTCAATAAAGCAACTGACGACTGCTTCTCCGCCTCTCCCTTCCGTGGCTTGCAACTGCTTTATTGAAATTTATACAGTGAGATTGGTGCTTGTAGCGGCACCCCAATGCCGGACCGATCAACCCTGACTGTCCTGTGTCCTCCTCTGTGCTCCTAAAGTCCCCCGCCATGTTCTCCTCCGCTCCCTCTCCCTGTATTCCTCCACGTCCCCCCTGCCCCAGATCTGTCAGGATGGAGAGCGAAGGAAGGAGCAGGTAAATCTATCATTTACAGACTCCTTCCTTTTCCGAATGCACAGAGTCAGAGATCACTGACTCGGTCCATTCATAACTAATAGTAACCTATGTTTTTACGATGCATACATTTTCTATAGGCATAAGGTCTGGAGACTGGCTAGGCCACTCCATGACCTTAATGTGCTTCTCTGAGCAACTCCTTCGTTGCGTTGGTGGTATGTTTTGGGTCATTGTCATGCTAGAAGGCCCATCCACAATCCATCTTCAGTGTTCTGGCTGAAGGAAGGTTCTAATCCAAGATTTTACAATACATGGCCCATTTCCATTGGCCCATCAATACGGCAAAGTCGGCCTGTACCTTTAGCAGAGAAACAGCCCCAAAGCATAAGGTTTCCACCTCCGTGCTTGACTGTAGGGATGGTATTCTTGGGGTCATAGTCAGCATTTTTCTTCTTTCAGAGCTAAAATTTACAAGCTGACTTTTCTGCATTAAGGAGGCCAAGTATTGTCAAATCTTGGATGAGAACCTTCTTCCCTCAGTCAGAATACTGAAGATGGGTCTTCCAGCATGACAATGATCCAAAATATACTGCTAATGTAACAAAGTAGTGGCTCAAGAAGAAGCACATTAAGATCATGGAGTGGGCTAGTCAGTCCCCAGACCTTAATTTTATAGAAAATGTATGGAGGGAGCTGAAACCTCGAGTTGCCAAGAGACAGCCAAGAATCCTAAAGGATTTAGAGAAGATCTGCAAAGAAGAGTGGACCAAAATCCCTCCTGAGATGTGTGTCAACCTGGTCACCAACTACACGAAACACCTTACCCTCTCTGCTTGCCAACAAGTTTACTCCACCAAGTACTAAGTTATGTTTTGCTTGAGGATCAAGCACATATTTACTGAACTGCAACTTAATTTATAGCATTTGTTTTCTGTGTTTTTTCTGGATTTTTGGTTGCTATTCTGTCTATCATTTCAAATACACCTATGATAAACATTAGAAAACCCTTCATTTCTTTCTAAGTGGGCAAACTCACAAAATCGGCAGGGGATCAAATAATTATTTTCCCGGCTGCATTTTTCCATTATATTAGGGGTTTGCAGCGCTGGTTGCATTAACCTATTGATGTCTGAATTAAAGTTAGCTGTATTCATGAAAGTGACACTATTTGCTGCCTTGGTCATGTAGGCCTCCTGTTGCATACCTCAAATAAGAGCTAGAATAATATGCAGAGAACCGTGTTAAAGTAAGGTCCTGCTCCAGTGCAAAAGCAGCTTTGTCACTGAGCAGTTTGAGTGTTTTGCATGCCTTTGACAGAGCAAATGTTCTCTTGTGCCTGTTTTTCACCATTACCATCAGTGAAGGTATGCTATGGGGTAGGGTGCAGAAATGTGATAAGAGGTGTAGAATGCCCTGTAACAGTCTTAGTGGGAAAAGAGCAGTAGGTAGTGCTTGCGTACCTTATAAAGGGTCTCGGCAGAAGCCGTGGTAATAGTGTGACCAGTGGTGTGATGTGATAGAAAGTCATTCACCGGAGACTACTCTGAATTGTGGCCTTTTAACCCCCCACCACCACCACCCTTCCAATTATGAAAAGTTTAACACTGCAGCAGTAAATCATTTTAAAACACTATACCAAGTTTCCTAGTTCATTATATCCCCACAAGGGATAAGAAGTCTATCACCTTAGGACACTAGTAAAAAACATAAGTCTCATGCTGCGTACACACACGTGGACTCCTCAGACTGAACTCCGAAGAGCTTTGATGGAGTTCCACCGAAACGGACTTGCCTGCACACGATTACACCAAAGTCAGACCATCTAGAACGCGATGACGTACGACGGGATTAGAAAAAGGAAGTTCAATAGCCAGTAGCCAATAGCTTGCCTTGCGTCATTTTTGGTCCATTTGAATAACAGACAAACGGTTTTCTCGATAGGAACTGGTTCTGGCGGAAAGATTTGAAACATGTTCTATTTCTAGGTCCATCAGAATTGTGGGAAAAAGTAGTCAGATGAAGCCCAGATACGAGCGGAATGTCTGAATGGAATCGCTCCATTTGATCTTTTATACCGGGAATTCCGCTCGTGTGTACAAGACAGAGTTCAGTTATAGGAGCACACCCAGGAGGGGGAACTGTCCAGCAAAGCTTTGCCAATGTCCAGTTACCTGAACATATTAGCCTATACCCCAGGGTCTATGAATTTCCACTGTGTGTCCTGTAGTGCACAAAGAAGATATTGTAGTTTCTATTAAAGCCAAATATTACTGGCCAAATGTATTATTACAACATGAAAACACAGCAACTATTATAATACTGCAGGGTGTATCTCCTTGTGAGACTACAGCAATTATGAAGTGTGCTTCAGCTTTGTTAAAATCCTACATGAAGAGCCCTTGGAGATGTACTTAACCTACATGATTGTAAAGAAGGTTTTTTTAAAAGATAAAGAAATGTGTGAAAGGCTACCTGCTGAAATATAGCAATTCTGAGCTCTGAACTACCGCTAGTGAATTACCTCCACATGAAATCGCTATGTAACCACAATAAGATAAAATTAATTACTGAACATAACAGCTAGCAATCTGCAGTGTGCATTTACAGAAATGAAAGATAGCTGCTACGTTACTTTATTTAGGGTCAATCTAGTCGATTAGCTTTTCCCAGTCAGATACTTCTGACTAGTTCTTCAGGTTGTTAAAGTATATACTACATACATAATAGAAACAAACATGCTAACATGGGACAATGGCAAGGAATCGGTGCATATATATTTTAAACTGTCAGGATACTTTATCAAAGAAATTGTCATACATCTACTACAAATAAAACACACTGAGAAACTATCCTGCTTATGTTAAAGAAAACCTGCACTGATAAAATATGTAAACTGTATGTAAACAGTTGGTCCAAAAGCTTCAATGCTTTTATAGGACACTGGGCTAACAGAGGTCTCCATCTTTTCCAGTACAAGGTCCCATTTTATATTTTACAAATGTTTATAGACCCAAAAAAAAAAAAAAAATCTGCTTATAAACAAAAACAAGCCAAATTTAAATGAATGGATACCTTGGATTTTTTTAATACCGTATATACTCGAGTATAGGCTGACCCGAATATAAGCCGAGGCCCCCAATTTACCCCCAAAAAAACTGGCAAACTTATTGACTCGTGTATAAGCCGAGGGTGAGATATGCCTGTCCATCCCTGTGTGTGTGTCCGTCCCTGTGTGTCCGTCCATCCCTGTGTGTGTGTGTGTCCATCCATCCATCCATCCCTGTGTGTGTGTGTGTCCATCCATCCATCCATCCCTGTGTGTGTGTGTGTCCATCCATCCATCCATCCATCCCTGTGTGTGTGTGTGTCCATCCATCCATCCATCCATCCCTGTGTGTGTGTGTCTCCATCCATCCATCCCTGTGTGTGTGTGTCCATGTGTGTGTGTCCGTGTCTGTGTGTGTGTGTCTGTGTGTGTGTGTCTGTGTCTGTGTGTGTCTGTGTCTGTGTGTGTCTGTGTCTGTGTGTGTCTGTGTCTGTGTGTGTCTGTGTCTGTGTGTGTCTGTGTCTGTGTGTGTCTGTGTCTGTGTGTGTCTGTGTCTGTGTGTGTCTGTGTGTGTCTGTGTGTGTCTGTGTGTGTGTGTGTGTGTGTGTGTGTGTGTGTGTGTGTGTGTGTGTGTGTGTGTGTGTGTGTGTGTGTGTGTGTGTCCAGCCTACCTGTGTCCCGAGCCTCCGTCCCGTGCCTTGCCTCCTTGCCTCCGTCCCGTGCCGTGCCTTGCCTCCTTGCCTCCGTCCCGTGCCTTGCCTCCGTCCCGTGCCGTGCCTTGCCTCCTTGCCTCCGTCCCGTGTCGTGTCGTGCCTTGCCTCCGTCCCGTGCCTTGCCAGGATCGCCTCGGCGGCCATTCTAAAATTCAAAAGCCCCGCCTCCGCCTGTGATAGGCGGAACACTGAATTTCCCAGCAGCCTGTGTTCCGCCTATCACCGATATCGTCTCATCCTCGTACTACGGACGAGGATGAGACGATGTCCGTGATAGGCGGAACACAGGCTGCTGGGAAATTCAGTGTTCCACCTATCACAGGCGGAGGCGGAGAAGGAGGCGCGGCTTTCAAATTGTAGTATGTCCGCCGTCTGTCTGCTCGATACGCTGATCGAGCAGTCAGACGGCGATGACTCGAGTATAAGCCGAGGGGGGCACTTTCAGCCTCAAAAAAGAGGCTGAAAATCTCGGCTTATACTCGAGTATATACGGTAATTTGCATACGATTTAGACTCGGTTCACATATATCCAATTGTGAATCAGACCAGCTTTCAATGGAGCCGGTTCACATGTGTCAGACGGCCGTGGTGCAGTTTTAAAAAGGGTACTGTGCAAGTTTGGGTCTGGTTAAGGTGCGATTTCATGTAAAAGTTCACACCGGACTGCTGCACTAAAAACCGCAGCTGCATAGGTGTAAACCCAGCCTTAGAACAGAGGGAAAGAAAGAAAAAAAGAAACGAAAAAACAAACACAACTTTCAGATTCTCCTTCAACATGGCAATCTCCTCAGTCTCCACTTACATCCGGGTCCCCAATCAGAGTTCTCCCTTACATAAAAGCCACATAAAATCTTTCAGAAGGGCCAGATTTGTCCTGTGGGCTACGAACTGGAGGCTGCTGGCCTAGAACTGGCCTAGAACTTTTACCCTTCACCTGTGTCCCCACTGGAGATTTCCCCACACTTTGGACAAAGACAGCACTGTCACCAGAACAAGAATGGAAAAATAACCTCCCTAATGACATCATAGACAGTTTTAACCCTTTATGAGTTCATAGGCAGAATGAGTGAGAGACCTTTGCTAAGGCACTACAAGCAAAAAAATGTGAAGTAGAAGAGATTTTTTTTTACAACTGTACTATGGGATAAGAAAACATTGGCTAAATACAACAGTCCTATGCATCCTTACTTGAATATTGGTTTGCTTAGTGTATATTTCTTCCAGATATGTGCAGTAACTCCAGTGTGAAATATTGTCTTTGTGCGGGAGCTTTCTGTAACAAAGACCCCGCACTGCTGCTCTCTCTGCTTGTGTAGGGTTTTGTGTCCTCTAGTGCAGGAATCTTCAAACTACGGCCCTCCAGCTGTTGTGGAACTACATGTCCCATGAGGCATTGTATAACTCTGATATTCCCAGACATGATTAGGCATGATGGGAATTGTAGTTCCTGAACAACTGGAGGGCCATAGTTTGAAGACCCCTGCTCTATTGACTGGGACCTGCTGGGTCCCTCCCACAGTTTTGCTCTCCTCACAGGCAATATACAGCATAATCGCCTTGTGCAAGGTATTCTCTGGATTTGCAATTTGGTGCACACAAATTGCATTTATACATTTTATTGCTATTGAGGAATATATTCAAGTGAAGGATGTAGTGCCTGGAGTTAAATGGCAACTCCCATTTTTGTTGAAAAAAATAGCACAAAAAAAAAAAAAAAAACATACATACACACACACACACACATACACACAATGCATAATTGATACAAGTAATATTTTCATTGAATGTCATTTAAAATGACCCTTACTTTTCAATCTGCATTGTTGTAATTTTATGCAAAATTCTATGAAATATGACAGTCTGAAGGTGCTCAGTACACAATTTCAATTTTTAATTAAATTTTTTTTCATTTTAACCACTTGTCTACAGGGCACTTACACCCCCTTCCTGCCCAAGCCATTTTTCATCTTTCAGCGCTGTTGCACTTTGAATGACAATTCACACAAATACAGTTTTCTTTTGGTGGTAGTTAAGCACTGCTGTTTTTGTGTTTTGTTTTTTGTAAAAAATAAGACCAAAAATTTTGGGGGGGAAAAAAAAAAAAAGTAATTTTTAGCCTTGGCTGATGTCTGCTGATGAGTCGGAACTTATGGGCACTGATGAGGAGGCACTAATATGCCGCACTGATGGGCCATACTGATGGCCATTACTGTTGGGCATTGATTGACAGCAGTAATGATTGGACACAGCCGATCACATGGTTAAAGAGCCACGGATGCGATCACTGTGGGCGCGTGAGAGGAGCCATTCTGGGTAGGCCCCCATCTCCGCACTACCTGGCCTACGGCAAACACTTTTATACACCCAACTTTGGGTTCACTCATGACAGAGGAACGAGGCAACTGGCTTAAAGCTCTACGCATGTCCTCCTTCTGCTCAAACGTATTCTCTTCTAACCAAATACACAGACCCTTGACGAGCTACAAGCAGCTGTTCTCCCTCTCAGAAACTCCCAAACACTTACTATACACCTTATACAAATTACAACATTCACTGATTCATGATCAACTCCCGTCTTATACCAGGAGGTGGTCCACAGACCTTGGAAGGGACCTCTCAGTGATTGGCAAAAGTCATTCCATTACACACAAAAGTCCTCCATCTTCTGTTATACGCAGGAGAAGAACTTTAAACTCCTATTCAAGTGGTACAGGGACCCCAGATCACTACACAGAATCTTCCCCTCCACTCCTGCTTCATGCTGGAGATGCGGGGACACAGATGGAAGCTATCTCCATATATGGTGGGAGTGCGGGGCCATACAACCCCTTTGGTCGCAGGTTTTCGCCATATACAGTAGCCTTTATGACAGACCTACAACACCCACACCGGAGGTTGCCTTGTTGTCTATGATTCTGGGTTCCATACCCTCCAAGAAACGCACTCTACTCCATTTCTTCCTGCCAGCTGCCAGACATCTTATACCCCTTTTCTGGAAAACCACCACCACCCCTCCCTTATCTGCCTGGGTTTCTGTGGTCAATGATATCCTAAGAATGAAAGAGATGGTAGCTTTAGATAATGATACATTTGAGAAATTTACAGCTCTCTGGCTGATATGGATTGATTATTCTACCTCTAAAAGCCTCGTTAGCATCCCCAAACTGAACCGGCTCGGGTCTGCCCTCCTAGCCCTAGCATACTGCACCAAGGTCTGCTCACTCCCTTCAAACTCCCCTCCCCCCCCCCCTTTTCTCTCCTCCCGACCTTTCCCCCTTTTTTCTACTTCTTCACTACTCCACTAAGTTATCCACATTAATGCCTCAGAACAGGCAACTATATCTGTACTCACCATTAGCTGTCTTCCAACACTCCATGTATGATTCGACTTGCGTTAACTTGCAATGTATACGTGAACCATGTTGGCTTCTACTTGAAATACAACCATAATACAGACTGTTTTGTATATACCGACTGTTCCGGATATTCAATTGTACTATGCTTGGTAATGTATCACCTTGTTAAAAATTTAATAAAACCATATTTGACTCTAAAAACAACAATAGTTGCAATAAACAGGTAAAGCAGCAAAAAGCTATTTCCACGATACCTTTAAAACATAAAAAAATTCTAAATTAAACTGACCAATTTCTTATATGTTACTGTATAAAGATTATAGCTTTGCATTTAAAAACTCAAAGAAAAAGCCTATACATTATTAGCATCAATTGTTCACATTTCAACTGAATTCAGAAGCTGCCAGGAATAAGTGTAGAATCAATACTTTCTAGATCAAACAAAAGTAGCTAATTAACAGCTATTCTGGCACAAACCATTATCACTGAAACACACAATGCGGCTAAGTTCTCTCAACGCCAGTACTCAACAGCAACAAAGCCAAGATGATATTTCAGGGTCACATTCATAAATTCACTGCTTAGCCAGCCACCCATAATTATATACAAAAAGTAAAATAATTCCAGGATTCAAGTGTGCTTACATTTGGAGTGCATTTCCCTTTTTGTTTAGATGATTGCCTTTCATATTATGGTTTCAAGTGGTGCAGTTTTTGATTGCATAGCAATTAGACATACTAACCACTTAGATAAAAAATAAAAACACACAATGCTATAAAAATTTTAAATTGTAAGCAATCAGGACTACTGTCTTGTGTATACATGTGTCTCATTAGCAACTATTGTCTAAGTGCTGCTAGCAATACCTCTGGATTTTCATTACACATTGACAGAGGAAGAGCAATTTTTTTTGGTATTCCTCTAATGAATATTCCTGAAATTTAAAGCTAAAAGATCACCTGTAAGGCTAGAAAAAATAGGCTGGAGGTGGTAGATAGGAAAGGAAGGCACCAATTTTATGTATGGGCTTTTTGAAAACTGTCCTAAAACCTACAGAGAATTTCTTGCCTCTTTTTACCAGCAGCCACACTGAATGTACAACCAACAACCCTGGCAAATTGTACAGTTTACCTTTTTTTTTTGCTAGACCTTTACTAAAATGTCACAAGTGAGGTTGCATCAAGTCTTTCTGGCCCCAGCATGGTGTGATGCGGTAATATTTCCTATCACAATGTGTTGTGGTGTATCACGATGCAGCACAGTGTTGTTACTTCACACATAGGTTAACAAGGCTTTTTGCAAGGGTGCGCAATTCCAGTGCACCCAAAGTGTACGAGCCTTTAATACCTTTTTAAAAATAGGTGCATTTCCTCTGTATCAATTAACTGATAATGAACTAAAAAAGGTACATTTTATTTTTTTCTATGGAGCCTGTAGAGCATTGCACCCACGATCAGCAGATTGTGGGTGCAATGCCAGGCTCCTACAGTCTTTTAGATCTCTCATATGGGCAGACAGTTACTGGAGAGCACAAAAATCAATGAACTACGTGATCGCCCTCAGAGGTCACTGAGAACTACAAGCCATCAGCAGCAACACAGCCAACGGTACTTCCGGACTATATTCAGAGAAAACTGTCCACAGGGCCGAGTTGCTAGGGGGGGGGGGGGGGGTAGGAGATAATCAGGGGTGCATGCTGGGTGTTACATCCTAAAAATAAAGGTGTAACATGTTCAAAAAGGTGGACATCATTTAATGTCCTTGGCTTGGGGTGGTTATACCGGGATAATGCCTGTATGCATCATCCTGGTATTGAAATTTGTAGCTGGAGATTCCCTGTCACGAAGAAGTGATTTGAGTGTCTGAACTCAATTACTTCTGTGAGCAGTGGAAGGGGAATCCCCCCTCCAGCTGCCTTTCCAAGGCTCTGCTGTCCAATTGTAAAGCCAGAGAGTGCTGCGACCAGGGGCAACAGCTGCGAAGCAGAGAGAGAGAGAGCGAGAGAGCGAGAAAGGAAATTAGGGTTTCAAGAGTAACTATGCAATAAGTAAAATTGCCATCCAACTCAACCAAAAAATAAATAAAAAAGAAAGAAAGAAAAATATTGGACCTGTGTCAGTACGTACTGTGCCAAGAAAAAAAAAAAAAAAAAAAGAAAAAACTCCTCTCTCATGACAACACTGCAGCGTTCAGCATTTTTACTTCCCCTCCCAAGCATCTGTGTACATTACGAAACGTTACCACTACTTCCTAAATAGGCCGAAATCCATCGTCCCAAAAAATTGCTGACTTCAACAAGACAGACAGACTTACATGACATCAAATGCCCCTGCGAAGAACATGTGACTGTGTTCCGGTCAGCGTCAATATTCACAAACAGAATGATGTGTGAAAACTGGAGTTTTGCTTATCCATTGTACTTTTCTCATCAGAAAGGACACTACGATAACACATGTGAAACTCTGTGCATTATATATATATAAAAAGCTTTTGAAAATGTATAATATTTATATAGGGAAAAGAGGGAAAACAAAACATTCTTGCTTACTAAATATAATATATGCCTGCTGTAAACACTTCTAGTAAAGCACCAGTGATAGTTGTGTGCTACAGCAATTAAACAAAAACTACCGATACTTAGGAATTATTACAAAAAAGTAACACAAGCACCCAACTTTTCAAAATTTTCAGTCTTTTTTAGTTTGTTTAGCAAAAAACTAACACCAGAGGTGATCAAATTACCACCAAAAGAAAGCTGTATTTGTGGGAAGAAAATGATAAAAATGTAATTTTGGTACAGTGTTGCATGACTGCACAATTGTCATTCAAAGTACGACAGCACTGAAAGCTCAAAATTGTCTTGGGCAGAAAGGGGTGAAGGTGCCTGGTATTGAAGTGGTTAACCAAGGCTGTGCTTTCTGTCTTCAAATCAAGCTTCTTTGTCAAAGGATTTGTGGTACAGGCTGAAATCAATTTACACATGCTTCTTGGTACTTTTCATTAAGCCTTACCCCAGTCCCAATGCATTTGTACATAAGAACTAAGGTGTTAAGAAATCTGCTGTATTCTACAGAAATACAAGATGCATGGATATCTTCTAACACTGATTGAAATCTAATCAAGTCTTAATTTAAAAAAAAGTCTAATTAACAGAATCCAGCGATAAAATGGACTTTTCTCTTTTGCAGAAACTCCAAATTTATTTAATCAGACATGGTTAATTAACTGAACCAGGAATAAGCTCTGTGTTCTTCTCAATTTAACTGATCAGGTTAGGTCACTCATGGCTAATAAGCATGTATATTTTTTAATACAATCTATCTTTATAGTTTGGAACAAGCTCTAAAATTAACTATAAAACAAAAACAACTTTTCAGTTTATTTATAATGTTTAGCGCAAATTCCATTATGCACACTATTATTCAAAAGCATAATTGTGATGCACATGAATAGATCTAGTCCTACAGAGATACAGTGCAAAATATGACACGTAGAATTAGTACCAGTTGTCATTTTGACTGGCATGAGGGATGAGGGGGTCAGTGGTGGTAGGTGCAGTTTGCATCCGTCTAAACATAATACAATGCAGCCTTGTTCCAGTTAAAAAACAGACAATGATGTAGACAAATGTAAATGGTGATCATCCATTTACATTCACTGACAGATGTAAAATGTACGAATGGCACAGCTGTGGCTGGGTTCACACTTCTGCGATCACAGACATCGCATGTAATTTGCACCGCATTGCTTTTCAAATCACATGTGGTCTGTGCGATGCGAATTCAGTCATACAAACTGTATGGCTGAAATCACATAGCATTCGCACCAAAATGGTGCAGGACACTTTTTTTGGTCTGCACTGGAATCAGATCTCATGGGTCTTCACATCCAGGCAATCTGATTCCTGCACCATTTTACAGTTTGTACTGGGATCTGCAAACCGATCTGGGGGTATAATTAACATTGACACCCCCAACGCTTTACAGATGTCAGCGTGAATCAATGTGCGATTCAGGTGCAATGTGGAAACCGCCACTGAATTGCAGGGTTTCCCGTATCGCACCAGTGAGAATTGGTGACTAAGTCAAACTCCTAGTATGGCAGAATCTGGGAAATAAAATTTTCTATCCTGCCAAAGCAGTAAAGTTAAAACAAAAATAATCGCATTACATAAAAGGTTTACCATGTTGTACTGAACACATAAAAGTGAAAACCAGTGGTAGTCACGGATGTTAAATATGCTCACTTGGGTGCGAATTTACTGACTCGAGGGTCCAGTGTACACATACTTCAAAGAGGAATTTTTCTGTGGTGAAAGCATCGTCAATACTGGCTGACACTTCACCACTGACTCCTGATATCCTCAAATGCTTCTCATTCTTTCAGGTGTGCCCAGAGGCAAGCTAACCATCGATGAGTCTAGACATATGTGCATCAGGCAGAAATGATCTATATGGTGAGGTACATTCACTCACGAGTCAAAGATGCACTCATACTAAAGCATAAATATAATAAATAAAATCTGGTTATTTTACCCACATATTGTCTACATGTCCAAGTTGTGCTGTGCTCATACACATGTAATTATTACTCCAAACATAAAGGCACTTCATCAATACATTAAAAACAAAAAACAAAATCTATTCTTGGTTATGTTTTCTGTAAGAAAATAGAAAATGTTTTCTTTAAGGCAATAGAAAATTCTGTAAAGGCTTTATGAAGTGTTGCGGGACTTCATCTCATGAGCTGATTAAGAAGTCAATCTAAAATACACATTGGGATAAGAATTGTTTCTCTGTCACCACAATATTTGTATACCCAGAGGAGCTTGAGTGAGGCATCCATACAATACAGCTCACTGTGGAATTATACAGAACACTTCATGCATTATTCCTGGTAAATGATGAAGAAAGAGCACACTATCTACATATTACAGTAACTGCAGGAGGGAATGTATTTCCACTTTTGCAACCCAATAGGGATAACACCTACTTTATATTTGCTACATGCTCCCATACACACTGCATAACTTAGAAGAAAAAAAAAAATTATATATCTATTCCCTGAGTAATGTTAATGAGGGGGCTGGGTAGTTACGTTTACCATAACTATAACTGTCTGTACTAGATGTGCATATTGTCTGTCCTGACAAAGGGTTGAAGATCTCAAGGCTTAGTAAGTACATTGTACGTTAAAGCACTCTTAAAAAAAAAAAAAAAAATTTAAAAAAACTGTCTCCGTCCTAACACCTGCATAACACGGATTCGCAGAAACTAGGAAAGGTACACACACAGTATCTCACAAAAGTGAGTACACCCCTCACATTTATGTAAATATTTTATTATATCCTATCATGTGACAACAATGAAGACATTACACTTTGTTACAATGTAAAGTACTGAGTGTGCAGCTTGTATAATAGTGTAAATTTGCTGTTCCCTCAAAATAACACAGCCATTAATTTCTAAACCACTGGCAACAAAAGTGAGTACACCCCTAAGTGAAAATGCCCAAATTGGGCCCAAAGTGTCACTATTGTGTGTGGCCACCATTATTTTTCACCACTGCCTTAACCCTCTTGGGCATGAAGTTCACCAGAGCATCACAGGTTGCCACTGGAGTCCTGTTCCATTCCTCCATGACAACATCATTAAGCTGGTGGATGTTAGAGACCTTGCACATCTCCATCCTTCAGTTTGAGGATGTCCCAGAGATCACCTTTACCCTCAGCATCTTTAGCAAGGCAGCGGTCATCTTGAATGGGTCACTATGTTGGAATAATGCCCTGCGGCCCAGTCCCCAAAGGGAGGGGATCGTGCTCGGCTTCAGTACGTCATAGTACATGTTGGCATTCATGGTTCCCTCAAACTGTAGCTCCCCAGTGTCGACAGTACTCATTCAGCCCCAGACCATGACACTCCCAACCACCATGCTTGACTGTAGGCAAGACACACTTGTCTTTGTACTCACCCACACACGCTTGACACCATCTGAAACAAATCCGTTTATCTTGGTCTCATCAGACCACAGGGAATGGGTTCAGTAATCCATGTCCTTAGTCTGCTTGTCTTCAGCAAACTGCAGACTTTCTAGTGCATCATCTTTGGGCTTCGTTCTGGGATGATAGCCATGCAGACCAATTTGACGCAGTGTGTGGCGTATGATCTGACCACTGACAGGCCGACTCCCCACCCCTTCAACCTGCTGACAGCATTCTATTTGTAGGTCTATTTTACAAAGACAACCTCTGAATATGACGCGAGGCACGTGCACTCGACTTCTTTGGTTAACCATGGCGAGGTCTGTTCTGAGTGGAAACTGCCCTGTTAAACAGCTGTATGGTCTTGGCCACCATGCTGCAGACAGTTTCAGGCTCTTGGCAATCTTCTAATAGCTTATGCCATCTTTATGTAGAGCTACAAATTTATTCTTGTCGGGTATGCTGTCGGAAGGAAACACAAACATTGTGGCGGTTTCTAAAATTTGACTGCAAAAGGTAGAAAAAAAAAGTCACAAAGCAAAACCGTAGTCAGAAAACCTGCCATTCCCCAACCTACAGACTGCATTGCTAGTCCATGGGCAAGGATACCACATGCAGTAAAGCTGAAGAGGTTCTACTTCACAGCCCTGGAGTAAGGCTGAATTCACACTATATGGGGTGACCAGAGTTTTAAATTACAATAACACAATTGTTTTCGAAGTGTCCTATTCACACTGCAATGCAGCCTGGAGCTGCAATAAAATGCAGGCATGCTACATTTTATCACTATGCAACGTACAGGATCTCATGTCATTGTACAGCAGAGCAGACTTTGTTGCTGTACAGTAACATGAAGTGTACTTTGGTACATTTCAAATAAAATTCATGCCACCCACTAACTGAGAACGGACAGCTGGCGGACAGGAAACTGCTGGGGTTTACCTCTCTGGCAGCTGCCTGCTGCGTGTGAATACAGCAAGCGAGCAGGTCAGAGAACAGAAGCTCTAAAACGGTCTTTTATGGAATGTTTTCACTTTAATACAAAGCTTTACCTGAAAATTTGTAAACACACGAGGCACGAAAAAATTATATACAAATGGGAAATAAAAAATGTTCCTAGTGGAGTCATAAAAGTGTGAAAAATATAATATAATATAATATATATATATATATACACACACACACACACAATATATTATATTATACACACACATATATCTATATATACACATGCACACACAAACACTAGAAAAAAAATTAATTACTAGGCTAATAAAGTGATTACAGACTGTAGTACAAAAGGTCTGCCGATTGGCTCCCGATCAGTGCTCTCAGCCAATGGCTGAGTGCTGTCTGGAGTGTTCTGGCAGGGGGACCGTCCCCTTGTCAGAACACAATAGAACAGCAGGGAAGACCACATTACTAACATTGGATAATTAGAACAGTGGCTCCTCCTGAGCTGTCAGTTTTTGTTTCGTTCAGCCCTCCTGGATTAAACGAAAAAACAAAACAAAAAATAATAATAAATAAAAACTACTGGTGTTTACTAGGCATAAGAGAACGTGGTATCATCCACTTAACTATGTAACAGGGCTGTGTAAATCTAAGGACTGAATGGACAAACACAAATCTTTAGTCGGGTAAAAACTCCCATATAGTGCATGCATTTTATTTTTATGTGCATTTACCCATTTGTGTGTGGGTGTGTGATGATCTGCGCACAAGCGTGTGAATAAAAATCACTTAAATGTGTATATATAAAAAAAAAAAAAAAAAAAAAAAATGAATGCTGCGCCATCCCCGATCATGGAGATCAGCTGAAACATGTATAATTTGTGGATGTGTTATCTTACAATTTTGTATTTCTTTTCAATAACCGTGTCTTTCCGACTAGATTAATTACACACAAAAACAATACTTCACCTAGTTTACTAAACAGTAGCAAAGAAAAAACAAACACACAGGAGGTGTATAACATTGTATAAAAATGCATTAAAGTGTTTGTAAACACCATTCATGAAATCTGACCTGTGTATCGTTTACTTATCTCTCTTCAAAGTTCTGAGTGCCAGTGCCTTTCTGCCGCTCAGTTCCTCTGTTATCAGCATAACTTCTGACACGTTCTCCAAAACGCGAGATAAAAGCAGCTTGAAATTTGAGTCAGGGAGGGAACCTAGAGATAGATAAGCAAAGACCTTGCCTATTCAGACTGCAGCTCTGCAGGTTTCTCTGGTCCTCTGAATGGGGGAGTCTTTCCTCCAAATCAGCTCTCACACAGTGTATGCCCAGACTCCACAAACACTGCTGAATAAGGAAGCAAGATTTGTAGCATGATGTGCACTTTCTAAAGAATGTAGAAAGGGCAAGACAGTGAATATACATGTAAAATTTATGTAGAGAGATGTGTTCACTTTACTGGGTGAGGGTTTACATCCACTTTAAACACTTAAGCCCCAGACCATTTGGCTGGCCAAAGCCCAGAGCACCTTTTTTTTTGCAATTCAGCACTGCGTCGCTTTAACTAACAATTGCATGGTCGTGCGACGTGGCTCCCCAACTAAATTGACATGATTTTTTTTCCCACAAATAGAGCTTTCTTTTGATGGTATTTGATCACCTCTGCGTTTTTTATTTTTTGCGCCATAAAAAAAAAAATAGCGACAATTTTGAAAAAAAACAACAACTTTATTTTACTTTTGGCTATAATAAATACCCCCCCCCCCCCAAAAAAAATCTAAAAAAAAAAAACGTTTCCCGATAGGTATGCTTCTACATACTTTTGGTAAAAAAAAATGGCAATAAGCATTTATTGATTGGTTTGCACAAAAGTTATATCTTCTACAAAATTGGGGATAGTATTATGGCATTTTTTTTTTATTCTTTTTTTTACTAGTAATGACGGCGATCATCGATTTTTATCAGGACTGCGACATTATGGTAGACACATTGGACACTTTTGGCATGATTTTGGGACCATTCACATTTATACAGCGATCAGTGCAATTAAAAATGCATTGATTACTGTGTAAATGTGACTGGCAGTGAAGGAGCTGACCACTATGTGGCGCAGTAGGGGGTTAGTGTGTCCTAGGGAGTGATTCTGTGTGGGGGAAGGGCTGTGTATGACATGACACTGATCACTGCTCCCGATCACAGGGCGCTGTGATCAGTATCATTAGGCAGAACAGTGAAATACTTGTTTACATTAGCATTTCCCTGTTCTTCCTTTTCGTGAGACGATCGCAGGTATCCCCGCTCACGGAGCTCCAGGTGCGCACGCCCGCAAGCCACCTCTTAAACTGCGACATACAAGTACGTTAAACTGCCTGTACATGCCCGTCTGTCGCAGTATATCTGTGTGAGGCGGTCGGGAAGCAGTTAAGGTAAACAATGAAAAAAACTTCTTCCTTTAGATCCACTTTAAAGTGATACTAAAGGATCATTTTTTATTTGTTTTAAACAACAAACGTCATACTTACCTCCACTGTGCAGCTCGTTTTGCACACAGTGACCCCAAACATCCATTTCTGGGGTCCCTCTGTGGCTTCTCCTCGCATTGGATGACCCCCTTGGAGAAGCGCTCCCCTGAGGGGGTTACCTTGCGGGCGCGCTCCATCTGCTTTTTATTGTATTCTTTTTATAAACTACAGCCTTTACTTTTTTTCACCCTCTGAAATGCTGATATGTAACAGATTTCCCCGTTATCTACATGCACTTCAGCAACTTATCACTTTATAGTCACCTGCAGTCTTTATTGGGAAAGCACAAGGCTATAAAAGGAAACCTTCCAGTCACCCTATGACAGGAAGTGCTCAAACAAGAACCTTCATGGAAGGATCAACAGGTATTTTAATGAAAACTACAAGTTTAACATTCTAAAAAAAATACTTTTCACATTGCTTTAATGTGTTGAAGCTTATGTGAGATTTTAGTGATTAGGTTTACATATACTGTAAAGTACAGCCCACCAAAAAAAAATAAAAAAATTATAAATCGTTAGATCCTTTTTTTCCCACCTGACATTTAAAAGTCAGGAAAAATACTCTGCAACATTCTTAAGATATTTGAGCCACCATGCATCCTCAAAGAAATGTTTGTGAAGCAAGCACAACTGCACCACATGCTGAGGTCTGGCATTTTCGCTAACTGTGGGCTATGAAGACAGTCAGTGAATTAAGACACTCATCGTCTATTTTTCTGGACCTTAGGGTTATATCACAATTTCAGCATACAGCTTGTAGTCAAATATCTTTCCATTTCATCACTTTCAAAATACTTCATCAGCTCACATTACCTCTGTGCTAACCTCTCATTGATTGCCACTTGTCTTTCAAAGGCTTTGTTTCAGCTTCAACAGCCATTCCGATCCATTCGGATATATTGAATATTTGGGCAAGACAAAGCACTATTAGTTGCTACTATAGCTCTTTGTTCTCCTTCCTATTCCCTTGGTCAATCCCTTGAGAATATGTTCCTCTCTCATATATACTGTATTTTTTGTGTAGGCATATTGACTAACAATATATATGTAGGTAATCTTAAAAATAAACTTGTCCCCAAGGCATCATTCACACTGGGTGCACAATACCGCATGCCTGTGTTCTGAGCATCACCGTGCAGGCAGTCCCATTGATATCTATTGAGATACAGCCGATGTGTCCATACAGTCACTACCTCCCAATAGAAATTGATGGACTGTCTGCACAGGGATGCACTCAACACCTGTGCAGGTTAAACATGGCCCTGCATGAGCACACAGTATTGTACACCCAGTGTGAACAAGACCTTGAGGGCAGTTAAAAAGTGAGCACATTATAATTAAACATTGTAAAAACACACCCAATTTTAAGAGGGAAGTTTAAGGAAAAAATATTTTCGTAGCCCCCCAGTCTCCTGGGGCAGCGCTACTGGCATTCTCTACAGTTAAGAAAAAAAAATTACTGCCAGTTCCTTCTACACTGCTCCTTCTGTGTCACGCCTATTGTAAAATTAAGCTTCCTTGTACCTTAATAGCTCAGGTTTTTCCATTGACCTGGTCACATGACTGCTCTCTGACGTTACATAGATGGTCATGTGACCGCTCTTCCTCCAATCTAAAGCTAGGAGGAGGAGGAGGAGGAGGCGCAGGAGGAGGAGAGCAGCCAGAAAAAAACTGAGCTATTGAGATATATACAAGCTTTGTTCTAGAATGACACTGACACAGGAGGAGTGGTGTAGAAGGGGCTGGCAAGTGATTTTTTTTTTTATCAACTTTATACTATGCAGGAATCGCTGTCCCAGGGCCAGGAGGGGCAAGGCCGGCTGCTTGACACCCCCAATGGGTGGCTCCCGAGGTGGACCGCCCAATCCCGTCCCGTTGGTAAAACATAGTATCGGCGTATAACATGCAGGCACTGTTTGTCCTCTGTTTTCAAGGGAGAAAAAAGTGGGTGTTATACGCCGATAAATACGGCAACTGTTTTGATTTGAAACACTATGATCACTCCCAGGAAAACCTTTTTTGTCCACGTTGAATAAAAGGCACATGCCCTACAGTTTTTTTTTTTATCTGTTAGTGCCAGTAATATTAAAGAGGGTTGGGATGCCAGAAAATGGATGTCAACGACAGCACCCACACTAACGGAGTGGATTGGGTCAGTGAATGATTCTCTCATTAGAAAACAACTCACATATAAAACACTGAGGTAGCCCGAGACAATTCAAGGCTATATGGGATCCTTGGTTGGACACACCTGGCCTAGCTCCAATATGTCTGGTCCAAAATATAATTCTAGGAGGTAGAACCTCCACAGCAGCTGCTCGGCCTTAGCAATGGGCGATTTTTCCTCTGTTTACAAACAGGGGGAAAAAGACAAAAACAAAACAAACAAAAAACTACCAGTTATGGGAGGAGGGGTGGAAAGCCACCAGAACACACCACCTATATAGTTGCCTTAAAGGGGTGTAATACTACAATACTGAGACCTGCAGAGGCTGATCTGTATATAGTTTGTTCTACCCTATGGTTTAAAGTAGGAAAAAAGTACACACTGATCCTCTTGGTTAGGGGGAAGGTGTTGCCCCCTCCTGCTTGGTTTTGCAGAAAGGGAAGTAAAAAAATGGCACACAGAGAACACACATCGCAGAGATGAACCCAATAATCCCAACAAATAGAAATGTATATTTACACCTGAATACATGGGTTCGTTTAGTACTGTTGGATAAAACATATTAGATCAAATGGTTAGGTAATGGCAATAATTACATGTCCTCACAAATATAAGATATGTTCTCTAATGTAACATGGGAAAGCTGCTGCTTTTTGTTTTTGTATTTGTTTTTCTTTTTTGTGTTTTATAATTTGTAAAAATTATCTGATTTAAAAAAAAAAAAAAAAAGGGTTGGGATATCGCCTCAAGCTGGATTATTGATTTCAAACTTACTGGGTGCTATATTTTTAAAATTATCCACTCTTAAAAAAAAAAAAGAAAAAAAAAAAAAAACTGTCTCTGGCTTCTCAGGTAACACTGTACTTCCAGCATGGGCCAGTGCTTAGACAGGATGTTTTTAATGGCCTAGTATTGGCTACTAAACGTGGTGAAAACCACTACTGAATTCTGGAAGGTAGATTTCTCCCTATTTTGTTTTGGTATTCAATTTATATACCTACCTTTCACCTTTTGGATTTCATATAACTGGAATCCTTTTTCCAAAAACATCTGCATTAGAAGCTAACTCTAGCTATTGCCTTATAATCTTGCATACTTGAGATCTGGCTGAAGGAATGTTCTGTTTCCTTTTGGGGCAATGGGAACTTTTTTGATGTACCTACTAGTTGCCGACTCCTTAAAATGGGTTTTAGAAGTAATTTTTTCTCCTGATCCCAGAAAGTCAAAGAAAAAAGGGTATTGGGGCCTATCAAACAAGTAAAATAATATTGTAACAATTCCCATTACAAGATGGTACAAGGGCAGTCTCATGAGGATCATCCCTGATTATAAGATCACCAATGTAGCGCCCATATTTAAGATGGGACATTGAACTTGTCCCAGCTTCTGCCAATTGACATACACCTCAATTCTCTCTCAATACCCACGCTGTCACAATTTAAAAACAGAGAGGCCATTGTGCTGCCACAACGGCCATCGACTTGCAGTTCTTAATGAACTGCGAGAGCGCTGGTGAGCGTTTTTATAGTTCATTGATTCTTCCCGCACTTGAATTAACTGCCTGCCTGTACTGAAGGTACGAGCAGACAGGGTATTGAGAGCCTACAGGATGCTAGCATTCTACCCGTTATCTGCTGATTGCAGGTGCAATGCTTTACAGGCACTTTTTTTTACCTGCAAAACGTATATTTTTTTTTAGCAACATTCAACAGAGTATAGCCTTCATAAAACAAATACACGATACCTGACATACATTATATAATGGTACAATGGGAGTGAAGGAAGTTAAGTCCACAACCCAAACCAATATCTTATATCAGTCTCCTGGAAGGTAAAATGTAACATAGCCTTGCAATGTGCTTGACAACAAAGCCCCCATAAAGTCATATTCCTAAAATAATGCTTTCAATGCTTAATTTTCATGCTATCACAAGGAGGTTAACAAGCATTTCGCAGGTGACAGGTACTCTGCATGGAAAGACTGGGGGTCTATTAGACCCCTAATGCCTCTCCCTACCCTCTGCTCCAGCTGATTAAGCACAGACTGATCAACTGTTTACCTGGCTTTAAGCCAGGTTTTTGGACAGCTCTGAACCCAGATGTTCAGTTTAGCTTCTCTGGGTTGAATCTGCAGAGGACATAGGGAATAGATGTTCCTCAATGCCCTCCTGCTCGCCATCTTGCCACTGTTGCGGTCCTGGGCGACCAGGGACCACGAAGGGGGTGGTATACTGTCAGTCCTGTAAAGTAATTAAGCGGCTCTACAAATCGCCCAGATCACTTTTACCTAAAGGTGGGAGGTTACTGCAACTGTGAACTTGTTTTAAACTTTTAATGTCAGGAAACCTCAGACATGCTCAAGGATTTGAAGTGGTTAACAAGGCATTACAAAGAGCAAAAACGATGGCAGCAAAATTTCATTTTTTAATCACTGAAAATTAAATAAGCAATTTCCATATCCAAAAATCCCAGTATTCCTATCTGTGAAAAATTCCATCAAAATTTTTCCACCACAATAAGCTTGATTTACTAAAGGCAAATATACCGTATTTGCTGGCGTATAAGGCGGCTGGGCAGATAAGACGACCCCCTAATCTTCCATTTTAAATGTTGGATTTGTGCTATACTTGCCGTATAAGACGACCCCCTTCCAACCAGTCTGTCAGCCTGCTGGATGTGCGGTAATGCTGTATGTTCAGTAGCGCTTTGTGTAAGAGTTAACACTGTCTCACAGTATACCGCGCTAAGCCAATCACAGCGAGCGATGTATTCTATTAATGAATACAAAGCCTGCTCGGATTGGCAGGGGCTGTAACATCATCAGCCCGCGCCTCTGACTCTCAAAGCCAATCAGAGCAGGCTACCGTATGTAGCCTGCTCGGATTGGCAGAGGTGGTTACTCCAATCCGAGCAGGCTTTGTATTCTCTAATAGAATACATCGCTTCCCAGGATTGGCTCAGCGGTGTATACAGTATTACCGCACATTCAGTAAGCATCCAGAGGGATGCTATGCAGCGGGCGACTTGCATACAAGGCGGCTTTGCTTTATACCCGGCGTATAAGACGACCCCCGCTTTTTGGCTGTTTGCTTTTAGTGTAAAAAGTCGTCTTATACGCCGGAAAATACGGTACCGTGCACTGTAAGTGCAGTTGCTATAGAGTAAATGCGGTAAAGCTTCACTTTCCACCCTTCCCTTCTTAAAGAACCTACAATAGAATACTTACGTACCCGCATCCGCCTGTACTTCGCGGAACACATCAGCCTGGAGGTATCCCCAATTTTCCTCTGGGAAGCACATTAGGGTGTGATCCGAGACGAAAGCATGGCCTTGGCTACGAAAGCCAAAAGAGAGTCCCAAGCAAATATTAATGCTCTAACCAAGACAATCAAAAATCTAGAAATAGTCCACAAACACACACAATCTACCCTCCAGGAAATAATGCATACCCGTTCCCTACTCTTGGAGGAACTAGGTAAACTTACTAAGTGAAGCTACATCCTTGGCCAGAGGATTTTCTACAAGCATGGCAATAAATGCGGACGCCTTTTTGCCCGATCAGTCCAAAATCTCCTCTACAATTCACCAGATACAATGCGCAGGGAACCCTTTTGGCCAAGAATGAAGACATTGCAAGAGAATTTGAAAAGTTCTATTCAAAGCTTTACAACTTACAGCCTAGTCGCACAAACCAGACTCCCACCGAAACACACATAAATAGAATTTTTATCCCAAAATCCCAGCCCAAAATCACTAACTCCCCAACAGGCTGAAGAGATGGAGGGCCCTCTCTTGGGAGAAGAGCTGGAGATTGCCATCAAGCAAATGAAAACTGGTAAAAGCCCGGATCCAGACGGTTTTACCCTCCAATATTATAAATAGTTTATTGATGTCCTTTCTCCTAAACTCCACTCCACTTTCAATGGACTACTGGACCCCATATATCACCAGGTAGAATGTTGATAGCACATATAACAGTCATCCCAAAAGGAAGATAAAGACCCCACCCAAGTAGCTAGCTATAGACCAATATCCCTTCTCAACGTAGACAAACTACACAAAGATTCTTGCTAATAAGATACTCCCCCTGTTGCCTGGCCTCATCTCCCTGGATCAAGTGGGCTTCGACCCTGGCAGAGAGGCCAGGGGCAACACCATCTGCACTCTGAACATTCACCATTAGCTGACATCCTCGAAATCACAAGTATTTTTTCTTTCACTTGACGCGGAGAAGGCGTTCGACAGAGTCCTGGGAGTACATGCGCAAAGTACTCGCGGCCTTAAGGCTTGAGACTTGTATGCTATTGTGAATGATGCCCCTACACTCCTGTCCCACCACGGCTGTAAGGGTCAATGGACACCAGTAGAATGCCTTCTCCATTAGGAACAGCACACGTCAAGGATGCCCCCTCTCTCCCCTAATATACATGACTCTTGAACCTTCCGTCAACAAGCTGAGAAACAACCCTGACAGACCAGGAGTGACTGTGAAAGATGGGGAATTCAAGGTCGCAGAATTCGCTGACGACATCCTACTTTCTTTAAAATCTCCTCGGACCACCTTGACCAACCTTCTCAAAGATATTGACGCCTTTGGTATCTTACCCAACCTCAAAATCAATCACACAATTGCATGCCTTAAACATCACCCTCCCTCCACAAGAAGTAACCCACTGCCAAGAATCCTTCCCATTCCAATGGGAAAAGGAGGCAATCACATACCGGACTTCTATATGAAAAACTTTCACAATGTCCTGATCAAGGCCCAAAAAAATCTAAAGGACTGGACGGGCCTGAATGTCTCATGGTTCAGCCGATCAGCCCTGATCAAAATTATAATTTTTCCATGTATAGTCTATTTAATTCAGACTGTCCCGATACTTCTACCACCAAGTTTTTTTTGCCATCTAACAGAAAGCCTGCTCCACTTTTACATGGAAAAACTCCCCACCGCATATTAAATACACCCGCCTCACATTACATAAAACCAAAGGGGTTATTGGGCTGCCGGACCTACACAAGTACTACAACAGTGTGTCACCTTACCAGAATCGCAGTGTAGACTATACATACTCTAAAAAATAAATGGGTATACCTTGAAAACTCCTTCTCGCCTAAACCCTTACACCTATTCCCCTGGCTACCTCCCAAACACTGGACACCAACCCTCTCATCCCATCCACTCATCTACCCCTCCGCTCTTGGCAATCAGAAAAGCCTCATAATCTGGGACATTTGCGCCTACTCCGGGCCCCTTAACCACACAGAGGAAACCCTGCCTTTCCTCCAGGTGATTGAATGGACCTTTGAGGACGTACTAGCCTTCCAGTTTTTCTCTAATGGGACCCTTATCCCTCTAGAAAAAAACACTATCGCTAGGACCGCCTCATTTCCCTATTGGACCCATAGGCAAATCCAACACTTCTTTATGACCCATACTCGCCAAACTAACTGGACGAGACAACTCACACCTTTCGAGTCCCTCTGCCATCGCAAAATACCACAAAGACATCTTATATCCCTCTTATGCACCCTCCTTTCGGAGGAGTCCACCTATGACCCACACCCCTCGCAAGCATCATGGAACAGGGATTTACAAACAGTCCTAACCAAAGAGGAATGGAACATTATGTACGAATTTGGTCACAAATGCTCACTAAATGTTGCCATCCAAGAGAATTGCTATAAAGTGATAACTAGATGGTATAGGACTCCATCCCACCTTCACAAATTATCCCCTACCATTCCGAATACATGCTGGAGATGCGAGAAGGTGGAGGGCACCATGCTTCACATTTGGTGGGACTGCAAAAAGCTACAACCTTTCTGGAAAGAGGTTCATAGACTCATCACTCATGTCACTACATTCACTCTAGATTATACTCCAGCCCAGTTCCTCTTGCATCGCACATCATTAGCAAAAAATAATTACTACAAGTCGTTAGGCATACACATGGTAAACGTGGCTAGACCTAAACACTGGCGATCTAAAAGTTCCAACGATCAGGGAATGGCTTGCGAAAGTCTCAAAATAAAAGATATGGAAGAATTGATGCATATCTCTCAAGAAAGAATGCACAAATTTCCAAACATTTGGGCATGTTGGACCCATTTTACAACCACCGACCAATACAGTCAGTATGTTCCATAGGGACAACATGCAAAAAACGTTTTGGGCCCTTACTTTATTAAAAGGGATGGGAGGAATTGGGAAGCGGGTCAACCAACACACACCCCCCTTTTACCCCATGTCTCCTCCCTCCCTTTTCCCCTTCTCATTCAAGCTCAAGCCTATGCCCCCTTACCCACACGCACCGCCCCCCCTTTCATTTCTTTTTTGTTTTCTTTCTTGTCCTCACCCCCATATTCTCTCAAACTGTTCCCCTCCCTCTCTCATGGTCGAACGCGTGACCTTCGACCTGAACTACCATTACATCCCCCCTTTTTTTTCTTCTTTCTTTTCTTGTGTCTTAATCACATGTTTTGTTCCTGGCCTATTCATCCCAGGCTGTTCTCATATGTTGTATCTGATTACTGCAATTTCAAGCTAGCACTGCGACTTCATATACCGATTGTACCGTTTTGTCCGATTACTTTTTCATATTGAATAAAACATTTTTATGAGAGGGGGGGGGAGCGCTTCACTTTGCAAAGAATACCACATGCAAGGGAAAAAAACAAAACAAAAAACAAACAAACAAAAAAAAAAAAACAGGATTTTTGCTCGCACATGACTGGATGATAGAAATCAGCAAAGCTTCCCCTCTAATAAGATTTAGAACAGGGGTCTCAAACTGGCAGCCCCCCAGCTTTCAATTCAAGTCCCATCATGCCTCTACCTGTAGGGGTCATGCTTGTAACGGTCAGTCTTGCAATGTTTCATGGGGCTTGTAGTTTCGCAACAGCTGGAGGGCCGCCAGTTTGAGACCTCAGATCTAGAACTGCACTTGGAGAGCATGGGATATTTGTCTTTAGTAAATCAATCCCATTTTTTTTTTTTTCACAAACACAATTGGTATTATATACAAGCTGTCTTTGGTCTTAAAATGAAAAAGGCATTTTGAATGAAATAACATTTACTTACCTTGTTTAAAGCCAACATACTGCATTCTAGTATGTTGGTGACAGCCTGCATGCAGCATGTCAAAACAGTAATAATGACCAATTAGGACAAATACAGTAGGCTGGACATTTAAAAAGAAAAATGCAACATGGCAATGTTTAGAAAATCTTAAACTGGCAAATATATATACATATATATTATAGGTAACAGTGAATACTTTGTGATGTCCAAGGTAAAAATATCTATTAAAAAAAAAAGTCAATTTAACCTATAAAAAAAAATAAAAAAAATAAAAAAATCAATTTAATCCTATTTTATACACACCAGCTAGCTACATTTACTTAAAAAATGCATCAGGAAGTTATTCATGGAATTTCACAGATCTGCTAGATGGGTCATTCTAACAGAATATAGCTAATGCCAAGATGCATATTTAACCTAATTTATTTATTTTACAAACAGTGGAAAATGTTTAATAGTTATTGTTGTGTCTTCGGTGGGTCTCCGGAACCAAAGAACATCTCTTCCAATGAGAATAAAAGAAAAACAAAAAAGCACTGATGAAAAAAAAGGTACTATACCTTTTCTATTGTACTAGCTTGGTTATTTTTTTTTATTTTTTTGTTCACTTTACAGCATTAAGGAGAAATTTACCCGTAAAAGTGTGTCCAATGCCCGGCTGGCTGCTGCATATTGTACAAAAATCGTCTCCCCAGAGTGCTAATCTTCCATTGCTTCAGGGGTTTCAACTGTTGAAACTATTCCTTCCTACAATGTAAAGCGTTCTGAGAATGGAGGATGGGCAAATGTAAAAAAGGATCTGCCCCTCTAATCACAGAACGCTTTGCATTCTTGTAAAAAACACAACTTCCAAGAATGAAGGAAGAGGCAGGCAAGCCGTGCAACTCTTGCAGCGATTGATGTCCTCCCCAGCGCCAGAAGATTAGAGCTGTGGGAAGAGATTTCTACACTATACAGCAGCCACCCAGATATGAGACACTTTGTTACAGGTAAGCTGTATCCCTAGAGCTGCTTAGACAGAACATACAGGTAAAAAGGAAATATCTACACTTTGAACAGGAAGCAAGACATACAAGTTTTAAAAATGTCTGAAGTTTAATTTCAACATAATTTGATATCTCCAACTTGATAATAGTCCTGTTTTAAGTGCCCAAAGGCCAGGCCATTCTAAACTGGCAAAACACCAACATCTCTTACTTCCTCATGCTTGCTATCAGCACATCCCTATGACTGGTCAATAGGAATGTGTAGGAGGCAGTAGGAAGCAGGCATTCCGTGTCACTTACCGGAAGTGCTGGAGCGCTGCCTCATCAGAAGAGACAGGTATTTCTGCACATACAGTAGAGAGCAACGAGAGCTTAGCGATACAGGCAGGCACTTCTTGACGTGTGCATTTTATACCTGCTTGTAGCCCCCCCCCCACCCCCCCCCCCACACACACACACTTTAAAGTGTGGCTCCAGCACTTTTTATTTTGCATTTTTTACATTCTATACTTTCAATTTAAAATCGTGTTTTCTGTTTTCTTTTAAAAGGATAAAATGAGCCAAGATTTAGTGATATTGGTCAGAACACAAATGCTGTCACAGAGAAAACAAGAGCTACAGCTTTCTCTTCCTTCTAGCCAAGGTGTTGCTGAAGCCAAAAAAAAGCCTTTTAGAATTCTCAATGTAAATATTTGATAATGTTATCTGCTTGCCCAAAATAAAAGATATTGGCTAAGTCAACTAGAACACATGAAAACTTGTCTAAAAACTTCTATCCTGCTCTCATTTAAAACAGAGTTCCATCCAAAAATTTTACTTCCGCTTATCCGGTTCCTCCCACCCTGCTGTGTCACATTTGGTAACTGAGGGGGGAGCAGATGCCTAATACAGATATTTGCTCCTTCAGGCAGAATCTGCGGTGATCTATGCCATGTCTGGCCCCTCCTCCGTCCCCCCATCGCTGTCTTCTGGGAGACACACAGGTCCCAGAAGACAGTAGGGACCAGTCAGGACACACAGGCCGATTCCTTTACTGAAGTTGCTGGTGTCTCAACCCGGGAGGCAAGGAACGGGTGAGGACATTGCGGGCACCCTGGACAGGTAAGCGCCCCTCTGCAGTATTTGTAGCTGCTGACTTTTAGATTTTTTTGTTCAGCGGAACTCCGCCTTAAGCCTGGTACACACTGCAGTTTTTTTTTTTTCTGGTCGGGAGCCGCTGTACTGTCTATGTGAGGTTAGTCCAGCAATTTCCCCCACTGAGCTGTTGTGTTCTCTCCCCCCCCCCCCCCCCCCCCACCAGAGCACTCCGATCGGCCCTCTCTGTAATTGGCTGAGCACGCTGATCAGGAGTTGGTCGGCCTGCTTCTGTCGGATTGCCAAATATACACAGGGGCAGAATGTCGGATGGTATTTTCTTGTACCAGCAAATGTCTCGACATTCTGCTTGTGTGTAGGAGCTGTCATCTGGAAAAGTGGTGCTGGGTGAAGAACATGTTTGTTTAGTTACATGTTGTATAAACATACCTTCTTCTTATCCCTCATGGAGCCTTTTCCTCGAACCATGATCTTGCACCCAGTTTCTGCTTCCAACTGCTTTGCAGTTAGTCCTCTGGGACCCAGAATACGCCCAACGAAATTGAACTAAAGAGAGAGAAAAAAAAAGCTGTTAATTTAGCAGAGAGTAAGTTATACATTTACAAAAAGTATTTGCTTAAAACTCTATTTTCTGCTAAAAGGGATACCAAGCCAATTTTCTGTTTTAAGTTGCAAGTAATCATCCATTCACACTATTACTAAAGCAAAATAAAGTGAACGTATATGTATTGATTTTTTTATTCAGAGTTGCAGGGGTTGTAAAGACAGAAGGTTTTTTTATCTTAATGTTTTCTATGCATTAAGATAAAAAGCATTCTGTGTGCAGCAGCTGCCCCAGCGCCATAAAAACTTACCTGAGGTTCCTCTCTGTCCAGCGATGTCCACAAATGTCTCAGTTGTCGGGATTCTCCTTCCTGATTGGCCGAGACTGCAACGGCACCATTGGCTGCCTCTCCTGCCAATAACAGCTAGCCAATCAGGGGAGAGAGGGGGCAGAGCCGGGGGTCCGTGTCTTGCTATGGGGGCACTGAATAGGAGTGAGGGACCCGAGGAGGAGGAGGATCTGGGCTGCTCTGTAGAAATACACTGCAACAGAGCAGGCAAGTATACCATGTTTGTTATTTTTATAGGGAAAATAACAAGCCTTTATAAACACTTTACGTGTATTATTCCTGCCAGCTGAGAGACTTCCCTTCATTGCTGATGCTATTTGGATACATAAGAGGATGCTGCTCATTCCACCCCCCACTCTTGTTGGTGAGATTTCCAATTTCCTGTCCTGATAGGAAGTGTGGGGAAATTTCTCCACAAGGGACACAGGCAGCAACAAAAACACAATAATAGTTTTTGGCTTAATTTAGGCTATGACAAAATCCTGAAACAAAAACTTCACTTTCCACAGGACAAAAAAAATAAAAAATGAATAGAAACACTTTTTTTTTTTTACAGTGGATATTTTTTTTTTGGGGGGCTTGTAAAAATATATTCTTCTTCAACACAGCATACTGAAATAAAAGAAATATAAAAGTTGTAAACAGATTTAGAATGTTCATAGTGATATTAATATAATTAGAATGTTTACCCAATAGACATTTTTGATAACTGTAATTGCAGTAAGCTGTAAAGGCTCTCTCATCTCTGTAACTCAAGGTTCAAAATATGCAAACTGAATAAACTTTAACAAGAGCAATGTAATTAGGTAATGGTGTTAAAATTAAGAACGTCAAAACAGTTCCAGCTGATTAACAAGGCTAGCTTTTCACAAATGTCAACAATATTTAACCACTTAACCAGTTCTGGACCAGCCGCCGCAGTTATACTGTGGCAGGTTGGCCCGGCTGGGCGAAGCGTCGTAGCTATACGTCAGGGGCGTGCATGTTGCCGCCTGGGAGACGGGTACCCCCTAGGCGGCTGTGACAATCAGATTCACTTTAGAACCGATAAGTCTCCAGGCCCATGATTTCTGGCCTGGATCTGGTGATCGGTCCTGGCAAATGAAATCCTTCCCCTGCATGTGTAAGTGTAAACACAGCAGGGGGAATTATGTCATCTGTCCTTGAGGAACTCTTTTCCATTCCAGAGGAAGTGTTAGCTCCCACGATATGTAAATCCTTGACTCCAGCGCTGTAGGAGGCGATTTCACCACCAGTTAAATAAAAAAAAAAAAAAAAGTTCATGTATGCCCATCATGAGAAGTGGGTGGATGAAGGGCGGTATTCTAATGGTGGGCATAGCCACCAATCAATCTCTTTCATGCATACCATGCCTCTTAGCAAATACCTTGGGGCGTTTACTTTCCAAAATGGGGGGGGGGGTTGTGCTATTTTGGCATTTTATGACCTTTAAAACTGATAGGTACTGAGGAGTGAAATCAAAGATTTATGTCCTTAGAAAGCCTGAGGTTGGTGAATGGGGTTCGGGGTCCTCTACACGGCTAGGTTCCTAAAAAGTCTCACACATGTGGTATCCCCCTACTCAGGAGAAGCAGTACAATGTTCTGGTCCATGAATGTTCTGGTGAAACAGGTCAATGTTCTGGTGTTTTATTAATGACAAAGTAGTAAATAAAGGCAGGGGATGCAGCAGATAATAAAACCCATAAACTAATGAACCAGTCAACTGAACAAGGAAAAATGGACCACATCCTTCCAATGAACATTCACTCAGTCCTAAAACACAACACCCTTTTACGACTATGCTCTTAAACAACCTACCAAGAGACTAAATATGATATATTCCCCCCGTCTAAAAGCAACCGGCGTGAAAAACGTTCCAAGCTATTCAAATTCATCTTATGTCTAGCAAATGTTAATTTTCATAGCCTCAATGTAACACAAAGCTTAAACATATAAAGAGCAGTGTGCTTTGAAGTGTCAGCAATAGGAAGAGTACTACTATTCCCACTCTGACATCTGAGCACACATTAACCAATACGTACTGCATTAGTCCAGTGCAAATGATATTTCCAGATTATTCCATCAAGAAATAGAAAAGCTAAAAAGTACATTAAAAAAATAGTAACATGCTGGAGCCAATTGCAGTCAAATCAGTAAAAAAAAAAATGTCAAATGTAACATGTACTTAAACCAAAGAACAAAGATTTATATCCGCACATGACTTGCCATCATATGGGTCCCTTGACTAAAAACCTAATTTAAATATATTTTACTTGAAATGCTTCCTTGTTTAGTTGTAATCCTCCCCATTCTCCACCCCCTCCACCACCACTAATCTTCCAATGTGGTGATGGTTACAGTGCTGAAAGACCAATCTGTCATTTGCACTCATCAAGAGTGCAGACTATGCCTTAAGAGTTGTACTGAAAGTTTCTGAATGGGGGAGATGGGCCTTTCATCCCCCTGCCCCCCCCCCCAATCCTTGATTTAGAGAGAGGTATTAATTCATAGTAGGCGGAAGGGGCAGGCATAGTGCGCACGCCTAATGACTACATATGACATGTCCCTCAGCTCTTTTGAACACACTAGAAGACTGGTGCAGCTGGCGGGGGGGGGGGTTATAGATGCAATTAATTTTCTTACTAGTGATCTTCCCCCCCCAAATCTTAAAGCATTTTCCCCGATTCTGTGCAGAGTTCTCTGCTCAGCTGTCAAAAAATAAATAAATACGGACCGTTTGTTTTTCATCCATCCATCCATTGACAGATGAAAAAATGGACATCAATGCATTCTAACGAAAAAACTGATGACAACGGATGATCTATTTTCAATTAACGGCTTTTTTCCCCCTTAGGTTTTTGGAGCTGTCATATTGGGGGGGGGGGGGAACAGTGTGTGCAAGGAGAGGGGGAGAAGAGATCTACATATAGTGAGTGGGCAGTCTGTACGGACAGGCTCCCTCACTTGCCGATGCTGACTGTCATTGTCGGCTTTTAAAATTGTCGTTTTTTTTTTTTTTCTATAAACAGTGCAGAGCTGTCAAAAAATAAATTCCTCAGCGCAGAGAGATGGAGATACATGCATCTCTAGGTTCTTAGATCAAAGGAATGAGCTTTGGTCTGTAGATGAGGACATTTTAACCACTTAAAGACTAAACCTTTTTCTGACACTTGTTGGTTACATAGTTACATAGTTAGCAAGGTTGAATAAAGACACCAGTCCATCCAGTTCAGCCTGAGTGAGTGTCTACAATTGTCCCTATCCCTGTACATTGCTCACTCACATTGGTCCCTACCCTCAAGTAGCTCACAATCCAAGGTCCCCATTCATATACTAGGGCCAATTTTGGACAGAAGCCAATTAACCTACCTGCATGTCTTTGGAGTGTGGAGGGAAACCGGAGTACCCGGAGGAAACCCACGCAAGCACAGGGAGAACATGCAAACTCCAGGCAGGTAGTGTCGTGGTTGGGATTTGAACCAGCGACCCTTCTTACTGCTAGGTGAGAGTGCTACCCACTACACCACTGTGCTGGTTACAAGTTAAAAATCTGTATTTTTTGCTAGAATATTACTTAGAACACACACATTATATATATCAGAGACCCTGGCAAATTGGCAAATAAAATGGCAGTTGATGCAATATTTATGCCACAGGGTATTTGTGCAGTGGTCTTTCAAACACTATTCTTGGGGAAAAAATGCATTTCAATTAATAAAAAAAAAAAAAAAAAAAAAAAAAAAAAGCAAAGTTAGCCCAATTTGTCCGTATAATGTGAAAGCTGATGTTATGCCACGAGAATCGCAATATTTAGTCTAAGCAAAAAAATTTTGCTTCTCATTTATCCAGGATCGCGCAGCTCTAATTTAAACCAAAAATTTGACTCAAGAGGTTAAGTGAATGTGTAGAACCGATGTGTAGACTGATCCGTTTTTTTCTTTGAAAAAACGTGGCTGAACTGATGAAACTGAAGACGTGTAAAAGGGGTCTCATGGCCCATACACTCGATCCGAAAATTGGATGAAAAATGCCGCTTTCTAAACAATCATGCAATAATCGGATAGTTGGTACAGAGCTTTCGAAAGCTGATCATGACAGTTCATCTGACATTATCCAACCGGACAAACGCAAAATATTTTCTCACACGATACCAGATGTACGATTTTCATTTAATCAGTACAGTTGTCAGAAAATACAATAGAAGTTACACAACACATGACGTCACTTCTGATTTTTTATTCTGTTGTACAAGAATTTGTCACTTTAAACCTCTCCATTTTCGATATGCGACTAGCATGCAAAGAGACATCCCGACCCAACTGACTGCTTTAGTAAACCTGGAAACGGTGACACCAGGAAACCTGGGCTAGGGCTCCTATATGATAATTTTTGGCTTCACCAGGTAAATACAAACACAAGCAGGATTGGTTAAAGGGGGAAGGATCATTATTTAATCATTATTCATTCATCATTTTAGGTCATTATTTAAGCCCAGCCTGGGGCTTTAATGAATTTGATCTCCTTCACTGGCATCCAGCCTGGCGCAGGTGCAGAGCGTGACTTTTTTTTTCCCCCACTAATGAAAGTAGTCCTAAGAAAGTGAATGGGTATGCATCAGCTGTGCCAACTCACTTTCCCAGCTGAGTTTGACAAGTACACAGACAGGAATGCACAGTCTATGGGTGCAGATTCATCCTTTATTGGGTGCAAAGAAAAAATGGTTCTAGCCTCAGCACGGGGATGAGAGTCCAAGTGAATGAGCTCTAAATATGCCAAAATTTATTCTTAAATACTGCACTAAAAAATGACAAAACACACAATGGTTATGAAAAAAAAAATGTAAATAATAAATGATCAAATATCCTTATTTGACTTTGCTATTCAAAAGTAGTGCTGGGGGCCATGACTATTCCCCATGTAGCCGTTGTGAACTGAACAGTCTGATTGCTGAAAAACCAAATTGTAAATCAACACTGATCAGAATCAATCAGGTGGAGGTGAACACAGATGTAATTTCCAATTTTCAGCCTCAATCACAAAGCTGTGTCACGAGTCAACACCAGCAACTTATTTACAGATGGTCAACAAGACACACACTCTAAGCAAGCCATGTTTTTCAGCTTTCACCAAGTGACATGTATAGCATCCTCTTTTTTTATCTCCGTGTATAAACAATTGAATATGTATAACATCCTCTTAAACTACTTCGGATTCGTTTAAACCAGGTGTGCTGGGAAGCTTCTCTAAAAGCAGCACAAAACAAGGCAAAAAGCCCTGCTCACTATGAGGGCAGTTTAACCACTTCAGCTCCGGAAAGTTTTACACCCGTCCTGACCAGGCCATGTTTTGCAATACAGCACTGCATTATTTTAACTGACAATTGTGTCGTGTGGTGCTATACCCAAATAAATTTGATGTCCGTCTTTCCCACAAAGAGCTGTCTGTTGGTGGTATTCGATCACCTCTGCGGTTTTTATCTTTTGCACTATAAACAAAAATAAAATAAAATTTTTTTTTTTACTTTTTGCTATAAAACACATCCAATTAAAAAAAGAAAAAAATTCTAATTTCTTCATCATTTTAGGCCAATTTGTATTCGGCTACATATTTTTGATAAAAATAAATAAATAAATCCCAAAAAGCGCATATCGATTGTAGATGCTATATATTTTGTGCAAACCAAACTATGGGAGAGATTTATGGACTTTATTTTTTCTTTGTTTTTACTAGTAATGGCGGTGATCAGTGATCTTTTTTTTTAGTGGGATTGTAGCGGACACATCTGACACTAAGTGACACTTTTTGGGGACCAGTGATAACAATACAGTGATCCGTGTTTTTCTTAGACTCCTTTAACACTGGGCTGGTTCAGGTGTTAGCGGTAAAGCCACGGCGCTTTTCGGGTTGCTAGTAGGACGCTTTTAACCCACGCTAGCGTCAGAAGAATGAGTTAATAGAGCCATGGTGCAGCGCTGCCGAAGCAATCTGCAGGCGCTTTGGCAGTGCTGCCCACTCATTTCAATGGGCAGGGCGTTTTTGGAGTGGTGTTTACATCTTTTGTCTCTCCAGCAAACTATTGCGGGTAGCCGGAAGCCATCGCAGCTGCCAGACCTGTTGATTGGCTCCGGCTGTGTCCAATCACAACGGAGCACGGCTATGGTAGCACATGTCCCAGAACTGAGAAAATAAATCACGTACAGGTATGTGATTTCAACCACTTCAATACTGGGCTCTCTTTTGATGGTATTTATTCACAAATCAGTTTTTTATTTTTTGCGATAGAAGCAAAAAAAAGAGCGGAAATAAAAAAATAAAAATAAAAATTCTACTTTAAAGTAAAAGAAATCCAATAAAACCTAATTGTCATACGTTTGAGCCAAAACGTATTCTGCTACATCTTCGGTTAAAAAAATAATAAATAATAATTCCATTAAGTGTATAATAATTGGTTTATGTGATCATGTACAGATGTGTGCAGAAGATCACTGGGATATATGATTTTACCGTTACATATATGAGGGACAGGTGTTTTTACTGCGTGGGGACACTGGGCAGGTGATCAGTGTGTAAAAAGCTGTAAAAAACAACTCATATTCACTGATCACCGGCTGGCTGCAGCGATCTGCTCTCCTCACTGACAACTTCCGTGTGATGAGAGCTGATCGACTAGCAACCAGCTCTCTACTTACATCACATGACGGCTGTGATTAGACACAGCCGTCATGTGATCAGGAGGGCCAATCACAGTGCCCTCCTGCTGATCAGAGATGTGCCACGTCTGGGTGACACAAATGCATCGGGATTGCGCCGCTACGTGGGCACACGCAATCCCCCTCCTTCTGAGCGGTGTACCTGAATGTCCACTCAGAGGGGTGGGAGGTGGTTAAGGGCCACCCTGCCACAGTATATATGTACATGGGGCGGTAGCAGTCTTCTTTTTAAGGCCTTTTTCACACATGCTTGGTTTTATCAGCTCAGTCATGTTTTTCCAAAGTAAAAACAGACAAAGTTTACATCAGTTTTTCATTTTTTTTTACATCCGCCAGCTAGTGTTCTTAACCACTTGAGCCCTGGAGCCATTTTTTCATGCAAAAACAGACTGTTTACATCTGTTTTTCTTCCAAACAATTTGTTTTTTGTTTTTTTGTTTGTTTTTTTAACCAAAACTAAAATAGGACTTTTTTTTTGGAACTAAATCAAAAGGATGTTGACGGAAGCAGAATTAAACAGATGTAAATGGATCATCCATTTTTCCCCACAAAGATGCATTGATGTCCGCAGACTAGAGCATTGCAACACCACTCTGAATAGAGCAAAACGTCACCTATGTGACATGTGTTGGCAAGGTTCACTCCCAGCATACACCAGCAGCTGTGCCATCAGCTGTGCTTGGTACTGTGAACAAGCATAATCTTTTCAATTCTAACATTCCAGTAACTCCATTCTGAGATTGTTTTGTCACAATAAAAATGTACTGCAGATAAGAAATAGATCTTTGTCATGTAGTGACCACGAATATATATTTTCATCTTTTTTTTTTTTTTTTTGCAAAGCATAATTAGTATAGGCCCATCTACACAGAACCTTTAATCATGGGAAATGCATAGTTATATGCCTTGCTAATTTTTGTATCAATGCATGCAGCTGCTACATGCCAATAAATGACATAATGAACCACAAGAATGAACATCTATAATTTCAGACGAGCAAATATATCAATGCAGTTTACAGCTGAATGTATTGTGTGTAACATTCTGGGTAACTGGTGAAGCAACTTTCTTACTCCGTCACCGATATTCGGGTATGAAGTAAACAATAAATCCTTTGTACATATCATGTATGCAGTTTTTTTAAATAGATAAAGAAATGCATAAATACAAGATGACGAAATGAAAGCTTTTTAAAAATGACAGATTCAAGTACTGTAAAATTACTGTATGTAACTGTTGGTGCTGCAGTACAAGGCAAATTCCACCGCAGAAATAAAACCAGCTCATACAGAAGGATCTATTGCATTTACACAGTGATTGCAAAGCTTAATCTGTATTGAACAATAGCTAAAACCCAGACTATACTTCTGTTGCTGAATGTGAATAATGTAGATTTAAAGGATTTAAGCAGCTTGTCTAATCTCTGCTGCATTATTGTTAAATGCATTTTTTTTATTTTTGCTTCTAAAGCCTCCATGCACCTGCTCTGTGGAATGAGTATGTTATCAAGATCGCCAGCATTGGTCTGTTTTGGCTAGATTAGTCTCGTGTTGATAAGACAATCATTCTGAGCCTTTTGAACAATCTGGAGTGACCTTTCGACATAAGTGCAATATGAATGAAAATTTTTTTTGTAATCCTCAGGGATTCAGTACAATTATTTGTAGTAGAGCTCTAGTCTATTTGATATTTTCTATTTGCCTGAACAAAAAGAGTAAAAACATATATATATATATATTTGTTGCAAATGAAACTTCCACATACAAAAGAGTAACGAGGGAGAATGTCAAACTCGGGAAATTGTTTTTCTGCCAGATTTAAAGGGGGGGGGGGGAGCAAAATTGAACTTCAAACAGCCAATGCGTTTTTTCTGACATGTCTCATACATGTATAAAAAAAAAATAAAAAAAATAATAATAATAATTACATGTCACTCTTTAAAATTGCATCCATCCATGGAAACTTTAGGCACCCAATTTCCAAAAGTACAGAAAAACCTTGATGATTGCCTTGATCATTTTTTATTTTTTTTTGTGAAATTCTTTTCTAGTGTTTACATATTCTGGTAGACTATAGGACACAACCAGTCAGGGTGGATTTGATTTAAATCAAGTAGTTATCACTCAGGATTTAAAATCACCAGTAAAAAGGCTTGATTTAAATCATCATTTTTAAAGAGCAACGGTCATTTCTGTCCCACAGCGGCGACTCCTCTGACCCGCTACTGACTCACCCGACAGTCCCACTCACTTAAATGGGACGGCTGGTGATGCAGCATGACATAAGGCGAGTGACATGGTGGCAGCAGGTAAGTGGATGCCTACTAACAAGTGCTGCCATGATGGATCTAAAATGACAGGTGCTCTTTAAAATGTAAGGACTTCTTGCTGATAGGTACAATCTTTAATACTTGCAAAAAAAAAAAATGAAGGTTTCCAATTTAGAATAAACTGTCAGGTTAGTAAAACAGCGATCTCAGAACCGATTCAATCATACAGTTTGTAGTGTACATAGAGTTGAAAAACAATGGGATAAAGGAATATTCCTGAACTTTGTTTTATTCTCATGCTTACTGTGAAATGACTGTGAAATTGTGTGAATGCATCAATGCAGTGCATGTCATCTCAGTTTGCAGAGCTTGGATTCATTGAACGAGTTTACCAAAAATTGTAATATTGCAGAATATACAGCATCATATTACATAACCAAGTTCAACTTCATGCGGAATAAACTAAATTAGTGTAACAACCACTTGCAGACCAGCCGCCGCAGTTTTACTGAAGCAGGTTGACTTTGCTGTTCGAAATCACGTAATAGTGCGTGTTCTCGCAAGGCTTGCGTAACAGGCGGCGTGCGTGCCTGCCACGAGCTCCGCGAGTCCAACTGTGGGTCCCATGGACATAGAGTCCACGGGACCCGCTGTTGGACTCACGGATACCTGTGATCGTCTCACGGAGAGGAAGAATGGGTAAATGCTAACGTAAACAAGTATTTCCCTGTTTCTCCCTGTGAGCAGGAGCGGTGATCAGTGTAGTGTCACACACAGCCCCCCCCCCCCCACAGTTAGAATCACTCCCTAGGACACACTTAACCCCTGCAGCACCCCCTCCTGTTTAACCCCTTCACTACCAGTCACATTTACACAGTAATCAATGATCGCTGTATAAATGTGAATGGCCCCAAAATTGCGCCAAAAGTATTTGATGTAGACGCTATAACTTTTGTGCAAACCAATAAACGTTTATTGCAATTTTTTTTTTTTTACCAAAAATATGAAGAAGAATACCCATCGGCCTAAACTGAGGGGAAAAAAAATGTATATATATTTTTTTGGAATATTATAGCAAAAAGTAAAACCTTAGTTTTTTTCAAAATTGTCAAATTGTTTGTTGTTTATAGCACAAAAAAAATAAAAAATGCAGGGAGATCAAATACCACCAAAAGAAAGCTATATTAGTGGGGAAAAAAGGACGTTCCTTCTCTTCTTCACTTAGGCCAAGGGTAACATGTATGGCTCTAAGAAGCCCATCAAATTCTTCCAGGGACAATTTGAATTTAGACGGGGCTACTTCCGCCCACTCACTCTGCTCCTCTTCTGAACCCTCACTGGAAGGAGCAGGGGATTGCCTGGTAGAAGGGCCTACCAAAAGGTTCTCTGGGACAGAAAGAGAAACCTGGGAAGACTCGGATGAGTGCTGACTAGCTGTCGGATTAACCAACGAGTCACGGAATGACTCAATCGTGGCACACAGCTCCTTTTTGACTGAGGCAACCAAGTCATCACAAACTGAAGCAGATTCCTCTTTGACTAAGGAAGCAATGCAGGTGCTGCATAAGGCTTTCTTCCAATTCTTTCCTAATTTGGCTTTTTGCGTGAGGGGCATTTCCTTTTGCCTGAATCAGAGATTTTGGCCTAAGAGGAAACAAAAAAAAGGGAAAAAAACAAAAAAACAGGAGGCCTTTGCCGAGACCTAGTCTTTACCTGTGGACCACCCCAATGTGCACTCTAAGAAAGGATAGAAACAACCTAAAGTGTCCAGAAAGGCCCCGCCACCAGAAAAAAAAAAAAAAAAAAAAAAAAAAGAAGAGGACCAGAAACCCCCAAGTAAAGGAACAGGCATATTTAAGCCCACCTGGGCCTTGCTGACGCCTGTGTCTGTCCTCACCATTGCAAAGCCTGCCGTGTCCTCCATTGCGGGTGTGCAGCGTCTTACTTGTGGCTTTACGCTCCACTTCTGGACTCCCATAGTGCCACTGCACCAGACGTGGAAATAGGTGCCAGCACCAACCCTGCCTCTCCCCCTGCGTTTGGCCGTCGGAAATTACAACGACCCGCCCTTAAGCAACATCACTTTCAGCGTGGCCGAGGCTCTTCTTGGCCACTGCAAAATGGCAGCGCTGCATGTGCAGCCGCCGCTTGGCAGGATCCCACTGTGGCTGTCTCAGGGCACAAAAGAGAGCCCAGATTTACCGCTGCAAAAGCCTGGGAATATCGTGAGGGCTGAGGTCCTTTGAAGAAAAAGGAGGAAAAATGGTGAGGAACCCCTGTCCCCCCAGGAGCACCTGAGAGACCATGGCCGACTCCAAGGGATGTTCACTCCAGGCCGGAGGAAACACAAAAAATGACGGATGGTAGGGAGGTGCCTTCCTTTAAAGATTTGGAGGAAAGAGGTAGTGGTTAGTGGTCACTTTAGTGGACAGAGAAATATTATCTGGGTCTATGCACTGTATAATGAGCAAAGTGTTCACTGTTTATGACAACCAGCATATATTTCTATTAGATTTAAAACAAATTAGTAACCTTTTTTTATGGCCATTATATGTGATCTTAGGCCCCTTTCACACTGGGGCAGTGGGTGCACCAGCAGTAAAACACTGCTATTTTTAGCAGCGCTTTACCATCAATTTTGTGGCGCTATCTGGCCACTAGCGGGGCGCTTTTACACCACCCCCCCACGCTAGCAGCTGAGAAAGGGTTAAAACCACCACAAAGCGCTGCTGCTGCAGCAGCGCTATGCTGGCGGTATAGCCGTGCTGTCCCATTGATTTCAATGGGCAGGAGCGGTGAAGTGTCCTGCCAACGCACTCTTCAGTGTGAAAGCCCTTGGGGCTTTCACATTGGAGACACAGCAGCGGCTCTTTCAGGGCGCTTTGCAGGAGCCATTATTAGCACTGTAGCGCCTGCAAAGCACCCCAGTGTGAAAGGGGTCTTAAACAGGACCAAAACATTCCCATACTGCTGTGCCTGCTGACATTCTCCAATGCCACCACTTTTTTTTCACCCAGATTTTTGTGCCACAGCAGACGCGCTCAAGCCGGGTATACTTAGTTTTTTTTGTTCAACCTGCGAAAAAATACAAGCTGTCAGAGCCACTGTACTAACCATGCAAAGTGATCTCCCCCGCTGAGCTATTGTGTTCTGCCATTGGCTGAAAGCGCTGATCAGGAGTCAGTCCAATGCTGGATTTTCAGCACGTGCGGTCGCTTCTGATGGACAGACCAACATACCACTGTCAGACTTTTTTTTTTTTTTTTTTAACCGCCCGTTGTGTACTCAGAATTACATTTACCACTGACAGCAGTATACTGAACATGGAATTCTATAACAAAATCTGAAGCGCTTATACTATTGTTATATAGTTTTTTTACAGAGCTGCTTTATGCACTTTATAAACTGTAGCTGCTGAATACGTTTATTATGGCAGAGTGCTTTAGATAGGGTATTATAAGAATTCTGGATGACCCATTAAGGAACAAGTAGACAGTGAACAAACATGCCTTCCTTTGGATCAAACCGCAAATATCTTAGGTTGTTATCTCAAGGTGTTTGATATTTGTAATTTTTCTAGAAAATTTTGAGCAGGATTTTTTTTTTTGTTTAACGAATGGCTCTTATTTGTATGAAAACATATTTACACCCAGTATACATTTTACCTTCAACATCCACTGCAGTACAAAAATATTTTGGCTAGCATGCCATGAATGTGTTTGAAATAATCAAAAGATGTATTGCAGGCATGCAGTGCATACTTTTTTTTTATAATATAGCCCTGATATACACCAACAGAAATGATTTACCAGGACATGGCATGTTCAAATAGGAAAATGGATCTATCGTAAAGATATTGAGATGGTTGGATCCTGCATGCATCTCAACTGTTCACGAAAGCCTATAGCCAGCTATAAAGCAGGTTTATGAATAGGCCAGATCAGTCTGTACCAACAAGTATGAATTATTGGTCATCACTTATGGAAGACCAACATCAGATATTTTATATACCAAAGAGGTTAAACTTATGGTTTTTGGGAAGTAAACTTTTGAAGAAACTTTTCCTGTTTTGCGTTACTGTCTAGAGGGAATTACCCACCTGTAAAGTAAGATATGTTATGAATACAAATAATAAAGTCAACAAAAATTAAAATTCCAATGCGGCACTTTAACCCCAAGGTAAATAAATATGAGCAGACATGCCCATTAATACAGTTCCATAACATTATTTGCACATCTATGACAACCCTAAGAATTAGTCCATCTACATAAACTATAAACTGCTGTTCTTTGACTACTTTAAAAGCCCAACTCTGGGCATAAAAACTTTAGCCAACTAAACCAGTAAACCATAAGCTTGCCTGAAAACCAATCTGTATCCAGTAAATATTCTAGTTTACAATTAGAATTAGTACCACTCCCACTGTACTTCCGGGGTGCTATTTGGATATAAACTCTGCATGCATTATAATCCCCAGAACGGAGTTTATATCTCTGCTTCCTTCTCCTCCTGGTCCCCCACAAAACAAAGTGCCTAGCACTGAGTTTCATGAATGGATTGGTAGGAAAGTTTAATTGTTTTAACCCCAGTAAGGTTAGTGTGCCTGGAGCTGTGCTTTATAATATAAAGGACATCTTTTTTTTTTTTTTTTAAGGTTTTGTATGGAATAGATCATCCCAATCAGGTTTTATTGCTGTAGGACCACGTTAGTAAGATTTACCCTATTTTTCCTGTTTACCATCATCAGTGAAAGAAAAGCTTAAATTTGGGGTTTTCACCATAGCAGGAATAGAGGGGAAATCTTCCAATGGGCACACAAACCTGCTGACAACCAGGGATTGTCACTTTGGAATGATTTCATCTCACTTCCCATTTTGGCTTTGGGATGGCTAAAAAACAAAACAAAACAAAAAAATAACTGACAGGGGCTATAACCCTTCCCATACAATATTCAAAATTACAAAAGGTTTTTCTACAGGTATAAAACATTATTTCAGTATTACTGTACCCCATTGTGTGCCACGTCTCATTCCCTCACATATCCCAGGATAATTTCTCATATCAGAACAGAAGGTGGAGCCATGCAAATCATTATTTTACACTCCAAAATCCAATGCACACCCAGAACCGCTGGTGATAGAGCAAGTCTCTTCTAATTATTATTCCAGAATGCATACAGCTGTTTCTGGCTTTTTAGCCATCATTATTGCAGTGTATAGAAAACTAGGCTTCTATGAAGTAGGACTTGGGACCCAATGAGACAATACAATCATACAGATTATGGTAAAATGGGTCTGAGTACCACATACCGGAAATGCACAAACTTGCATGCAATTTTATTCCCCGCCATTGCAAATCCATATGGCCTACAATGTGCACCACACTAAAAACAGATCTGCAGTTCTTTGGATAACACACATCAAGACAGTGCAGATATTTGAACTAGCACCATTATCTTTCTTTATCGAAATAATTGTATTTTTTTTTAAATCAGGTTATGCACCTTATATGGTGCAACTGCAACCCAGGCTCCCCTGGCACATAGGGTTACAATCTAGACTGAATAGAAGTCTGGGTGTTGCAAATTCTTTTATATACTACCAAGCTGGAAAAAATGTTGACTGAGCGCCATTATCTGTACATAATCAATTGTGGTTACAGCCGACAGATAGATCTCTATCCACTCCTAGAAAATAACATTCATTGTGGATATGGGATCATCTCAAGTATTCGGGAGGCCTACCCTCACCACACTTGCCTCTATTATACACAACCCGTCCTTCGCTTCAGGATATGAAACGCCAAATTCTTTTAGGTGCTAAAATGACTCACTGTAAATGGTATAAAGTCCTTTCCGGGTCTCAAAAAAACAAAAACAAAACAATACCATCTACTGAACTGTTCTTCTACCTTCCAGTTAAACATTATGTCTTATCCACAGTCTGACTGCAAGTGGTAAAGCCATCCTTTGCCCCATTGGACTCCAAAGGTCTAGCAAAGGTTAACTAGTGGATGCAAGAGATAATGCTCAGAGAAACGGATAAACGTTAAAGGATACTATGGCTAAAATGGAATAGTGGATCAGCCATTTTCTGCCAAGGGACTTTTGTTCACCGCCACCTCAAACTATTTGCTGCCTTAGAAACTGAATGAAAAATGTGGATTGTGAAGCCTACCTGGCTACCTTAGACCTTCCCCCATACCCTCCAATCCTTTTCACACTGTTCCTCCAAGGACCTCACTCTCTTCTTTACTAACATAACTTCCTTCTCTACACAATGCTATCACACACACACACACACACACACACACACACACAACTATTTGTGATTTATTTGCCATTGAACTGCTGTCATGAACCTTCTCTTTATGTGCCAATGTTAGAAACATGTCTTTGCAACTTTTGTAATGTACTGTTTGGAATTTTCAATAACAAGATTGAAAAAATATATACTGTAGACACACTTTTTTGACGTCTAGGACCAATTTAAAGTTTTATACTTTCACAGTCCTGTCCATACTACCAATCTCTGCTTCCTAGGGTTCTGGAACAGCAAACGCCTTCCATCACTGTGTACTCTAATCCTTCCACCTGTCTGTATGTAAAAGGATACTAGAGCTTATAATGGGGTATCAGGCATCCTAAATGTTTATCAGATGCTGAAGACTGTTTCACAAGCTTAGCCTTTCAAGAGAGACAAGAAAAATACCAATTATTTTCTATAAAAGAGGGCCACTTTAAAATAAAAGTACAGCCAAAGAAAACAGTGTAAAGATGCACTGACAGCATTCTGCTAATTATGCCATATACCTAACCATTACCTTAACGTCAACAGCACATAAATATGCAGCCTTTCAGTGGGTGGGCCTTGGCGCTGAGCAGCTGCATATTTGTGTGCAATATGGCAAAAACAGCTGTGTCGAGAGCGCACTCCCATCACAGTTACCAGAGGCTAATGGGAATAGTCCTGATTGCTGCTTGTATTCGGGAGTTTTCGGATCATGTGACCGCCAATCACAACAATCACATGACCATAAACCCCCGGCATCTAAAAACCCATTAAAGGGTTAAAGTGATAATAAGGTCTCTCTTTTTGTCATTAAAAATGTCATGCTTACCTGCTTTGTGCAGTGAATTTGCACAGATCAGCCTCAAACCACCTCTTCTCTGGTCCCTCTTCAGCACTCCAGATCCCACCCTGCTTTTGAGTGCCCCTACAAGCAGCTTGCTATGAGAGCTCCCGAGCCAAACTGAAGCTCCCTGTGTCCATTTAATCATGTAGCCATGGCCCAGCACTACCCCCTTTTCCCTCCTCACTGGCTCAGTTACTCAGCTTAATAGTAGCAGGAGCCAATGGCGCCATGCTGTTGTCAATAAGGAGGGGAGTCCCGGACAGCAGAGTCTCTCGTGCTTCATTACTGGATCTAGATGGACCTCAGGTATGTATTAGGGGCGCTGCTGCACACAGGTTTTGTATCTTAATGCATTAAGATAGAAAACAAAAAAGTTTTTCCTTTAAGTTTTGGAAGAGTAAAGTGGGATTAGAACGCACCGTGTTGCTGTGCAGGTCACATGCGCTGTCTGTGTGATGCGAATTCAGCCAAACTGTCGCATTTGCACCAAAATGGTGCATGACTTTTTTTGGTCTGCACTGGAAACAGAGAGCACGGGTGTTTACACCTGTGCAATCTGATTCCTGGACTGTTTTACAGTTCACACTGCGATCCAAACTGGTGGTGTCATTAACTTTACACTGACACTAACAGCGGTGCGCAGAGGTCAGTGTGAACCGCAAGCGATTCAGGTGCGCTGCGGTAAAACGCACAGGAATCGCGCTGGTTCCCGCATCACACAAGCCTAAACCCAGCCTCAATGAAACACATTGTTTTTGAAAGAGCCTGTACACACGGGCCTGTAAACTTGTGCTACAAAGAGCATAAGAAAAATCTCAGTTGCTGCACGGTATTTTACGCATCTATGAACAAATGCATGCGTAGGACACATCAAAGGTGAAGATAGAATTTTTACTTCTACTACTAGAGCATAGTTCATTCCATATAGCATGAAGCTACTCACCTCTCCACAGCTCACTCACTATCTGTGTTTGGTGATGTCTGTCCTCATGTTACAGATTCCCCACTGTTAAAATTCTTGGAGGCTCCTTACCTATATCTAGGGGGTGGGTATGCTCATCTGAAATCAGGGTTATTGTTGATGTTTTATAATGTTCTTAACATTATTCTTTAATAAATTGCTATATTTGTACACGTCTACTCATTGATACGGTGCCCATAAAGTCCCATATTTGATGGCATTTCTTGTTTTCTCACACGTTTCAGGGATCAGGCATAGCGACTACTATCATATGTCCATGGTATCCATGCCATGACACCCATGTCACCCAATAACACTCTGCCAGGAACCTGGTGTTCATATATCAGTATTGTATGCAAGTCCCCTAAGATCCCAGCTTTAATTGTATATGGCATTTTAAAAGAAATGGGGGAAAAAAAAAAAAAAAAAGAAAAGAAGGATCCATGTGCAATAGCAATACTTTTCCTTTCATTTTTTTTTTTTAAGCTTATTGTCACTCCACTTTTGGGGGCTGAAGATTGTCGGAACAGACCCAAGACAGGGGCAGAGGTTCACCTTCCAGCATGTTGGTGGACCTAAGTAGACAGCCAATCACTACTGCTTTTTTGTTTTTTTAACGTCAAGATCATTTGTGTTTTAGAAACAGCCAAAACACTACCTTCCAACCTGAAAGAGCTAGAGCAATGGTTTCAAGAATGGCCAGTACTTGTAAGCATCTAGATTTGCAAAGCTGAGATTCGCCACAGAAGACTGACATATGTCACCGCAGCCAAGTGGTGGCTCATGCTACAGAGAAGCCAATGAACGTCTAATTTTTTTAATGAACATGTGTCACACGCATTTGTAAACCAAATAGTAAAACTTCCAGTTAAATCCATTTTAATTCCAGGCTGAAAATCCGAAGAAATGTACAAGGAGTTGAAATACTCACTGTATGTAAGCCACTGCATTGTTGAAACACGTACATAGATACATTTACAATCATTTCATTCTCTTTTCGTTATCCATAATAATCATTTCTCATATTTAAACACAGAACGTCTGCAGGAAACAATGACTAACAGAAGCATTGTCTTACAGAGCAATGTTTGCCCTTCGAAATCCTGACCTTAGCTGTCAAGGCCAGTGATAAGACCACCAGCTGCAAGTTTTTTTCTCCTGAGGTACAATTCATTCTCTTCCTTTTTTAGGGCACAACACCCCAGCAACAAACAGCAGGGCTTATAGCAGCTGCTAGAATGTCATAAACCTATATATTTAGCTCTGAGCTCATTTATTGCCAAGCTCCAAGTCTGACTCCTAATGTCCCTATTTGCTCCACTCTGTCAACATTTCTGACTAAACAGATAAAATGGAACGAGCACACAGCAACAAAAATAAATCATCCATAAAGGAAAATAAACATAAAAAGGTCCATCCATTCTCTCAGTATGAATTGCAGATGCGTAAAGTGAAAAAAAAAAATGTATTGTTGACACACGGGTTTTTGTATGCTGAGGTTTTATGTCTGACAATTTATCTGTCACTATGTCTTAGAGAGTTTTTTTTTCCCCCAGCACCTGAAAACACTTCTGCACAACAAAAAGTGCAGAGTGTGTGAAAGTGTACATGAAACAAAACCGTTACAGATCACGACTGAACTTCTGATGTCATATTTTAACTCAAGACCCCAGAATTACAGGCTTGTCAAAGTTGCATATCATTGAAACTGAACTCCAAACTTACTCTCGTCTATCACAGTTGTACAGGCTCCTCTCCTGAACCCAAGTTGTCTCCGATTTTACTGCACCGCTAGTCCTTAGCGGCTATACACCCCCCTCCTGCCACTTATTGGGCTCTACCATCTGGTAGGGGAACCTAGCAAGGATGCAACTGGCAGCATCAGCTTCCCTTGACACAGTGAGAGGTGTAACCCATAAAGGCTTTTAAAGAGTTGCCCATGAATAATTTAAAAAGGTACGAAAAGTTGTAGTCGCTCCAAATTTTAAAGCGTGAAACGTTTGGTAATTACTCAGCGTAACATCATCCGTAATATTTTACAAGATATTGGGTATAATATTGTGCTTGTGTTTGAAAAACCGCTGCACGACAACTATGTGACATAAAAAAATTGCAACACTCTGCTTAACCACTTAACAACTGCGTTATAGCCGAATGACGGCTACAGAATGGCTCGATAACTTACGTACATTGACATCCTTGACAATGATGTCCTCCCAGAATCGGGCACGCACATGGGAGTATCCGTGACTGTCAGGTCCAGAGTACCCGGCACATCACGGTAAATGGCAGCTGACAGGGTTTTGATTTTCTTTCCACATTTTCCAAAAACTTGTAGAAAATTACATGTTCAAGAGATTTATTATGCCTCAGACTATACGTTGGGGTGTTTTCTTTCAAAAATAGGGTCATTTTTGGGGTATTTCCATTGTCCTGGTGCTCTAAGGCCTTCAAAAGTGCAAGAGGTAGTCAGGAAATTAGATGTGTAATTCATGCTGCTTAATTTTGCAAAGAATTGTGGGAAAAAATTACAACTTCATAAAACTCACCATGCCCCTTACTAAATACCTACTGTCTACTTTCCAAAAAGGGCCATTTGGGGGGGTATTTGTACTTCCCTGGCTTGTTAGGGTCTCAAGAAATGAGATCAGGCCGTCAGTACTTCAGGTGTGATCAATTTTCAGAGATTGGCACCATATCTTGTGGACTCTAACTTTCTCACCAACCAAATAATATACACCGATTTGTTTGTTTTTTTCAAAGATATGTAGCGGTATAAAAATTTTGGCCAATATTTATGAAGAAAAATTACCAATTTGCAAAATTTAACAAAGAAAAATGCTTATATTTTTTTTTATTTAATTTTTTTACAGAATTTTCAGTCATTTTATAGCGCAAAAAAATAAAAAACAGCCGTGATTAAAAACCACCAAAAAAGAAAGCTCTATTTGTGTGAAAATAAGGACAAAAATGTCATATGGGTATAGTGTTGCATGACTGAGTAATTGTCATTCAAAATGTGAGCGCACAGAAAGCTTAAAATTGGTCTGGTTAGGAAGGAGGTTTAAGTGCCTAGTGGTTAAAATATGTTTGGGTGCATAAAAAAAGCTGATTTTTACATGTACAGTATGCCAGAATTGTCACGATAGGCAAGTGGCTACACATTGTCCTTCTCGATGTACAGTGAAAATGAACTTTAATTGTTTCAAATGTCTGTCAAACTTTACACACTAAAAAGATGCCTGCTACAACAATTAATAGCGTCTGCTTGAGATTCACTGAGACTTGCCTTTGCCTGACTTTATGGCTAACCTTCACCAACCCCCCCCCCCCCCCCCCCCCCCGCTACCCCTGTCCAATGAGTGTGCCCTAACCGGTCACTGAGGCAGTCTCACTGCATAGTAAAATGAAAGTTGATTTCTCTGACCAGGTCAGGCTCAAGAGTTCTTGTGTTTTTCCTTTGCTAAATCAAAGAGGGACACAAAAGCTTTTTTATTTAATAAAAGCAAAATAGGGCATTTTGGAGGTATCTGCTATCAGGCCTAACTTGAAAGTCATAACTGGAGTAAAGGATCATTTATATTTTAGAAGACGTAAGAAGCCTGGTTACCATGTACTTCAAATTGTTGCTACACTTCCTGGACAACTTGAAGCCCGCAGACTAACCAGCCAATGTTTCAGATACTCCAGCTGCTTCCCACAAAATCAGGTAAAAGTCCTACTAGTTCCAGATTTTTTCTAGTATCATATTGTTTTTTTGCATATGAAAAGCAAGTCTTCACTATTTTTTTTTTAGCTGCATTCCCCCATGGATCAGAAGCTGATAGACTGGTTTGTAAAAAAAAAAAAAAAAAAAAAAAACTTTGAAATCCCTTACAGCACAGAATAAGATTCCACATTTCATATTTTTACTGCGGCTTTAATAATGAAATGTCTAGCTCCATTTTAAACCTTTTTAAGGTTTTTTTATTTTTTACACACGCCATGATTTTTAAATCCACTGCATTGTAGCAATGCATTTAATGCAGTAATGAAATGCTCTCTATTAGTGAGAGGTTTAGTATTATAAAAAGCAATACCGATGTTTCATCAAATATTAGTTATAGAAGGAGTCCTTGCACAGCAAATGTTCACTATGTGTAGAGAATTTTAAATATTACTATGCTGCATTACTTTCACATTTCAAATTTCACATTTGTTACCTTCAGCCTAGCTAGTCTAAAAACTCTGTAGTATTCTTATTTTTAGATAGACCGTTAATTTGTTTAAACAATCAAGGTTTCATTAAGGGGTGTTAAATGTGTTGCTGTCATTTCAATGTGTGGTTTGTATATGAACATGGGACCAGCCGCATTGGTTTAGTACACCTTATTGCTGTGCTTCCTGCTTACCAGTGGGATACAATGACTGGTATTGATGGCTAAATGCTCTCAATACATATCTACCAGACTTCTCATAATAATAGTTTGACCTTAGCAGTCATCTGGCAGGTTGAAAATTGTACCGATTGTTTACATTGAACGACTATAAAAAAAAAAAAAAAAAAAAAATCAATAAAGTCTGTACTCAAACACAATCATAAAACGTGAATTTCACATAAAACATTTACTTTCTGGTGAATATTTCAGTAACTAAAATGTGAACTAAAAATATACTATTAGCTTCCCTTTGAAATCCAGTTAGGAATCTTTAACAGCTTTTGGCCATTTGTGAACCTTAAGAAAAACAAAGCCAAATTCTGTACATTTCAGCATAAAATGAAGGACACGTACTAAAATCTCATTACTTACAGGTATACACAAGAAATATGTAGGGAATTAGGGATATGTAGAAACAGGTAGAGTATTGAATAGGAGTTTTAAATTTCTTGCTCCAGGTATTAAAAGATGTAAAAAAATAAAAAAAAAAACAAAAAAAAAAACGATGCAGTGAAATATTTAGGGTATGCTGGATTTGTTTTGGAAGCAGAATTCTTCACGTGGGACAAAAGAACATTAATTATTATACAAGATTGATTGGGCACAAAGAAGGCAAACTTATTAAAAACCTTCTTGAGCTCTGTGTATAAAAAAAGAGCATGGGGGAGCTCAAGTCCATAATGAGAAGAGTATATTGACACAGATCCAAAAGAACTCCAATGGCTCTAAATTGATATGGTTCAGAAATATTTATACTGAATATAAGTAATAAAACACCTGGACCAGAGGACCTACCTACCCCAGTGGTAAAACCAATAAGCTCTCCTTTTATGAGACCCTATTCAGTGAGTAATGGTTTATGATTCATGCTCTGAATGGTCTTAGGTTAGCAGTGGTGTACCCAAAGGTTCAATGTTGGGACCCTTACTTGGTAACAGCTTCCTGACCGCCTCACGCAGATATACTGCGGCAGAAGGGCACGTATAGGCAGAATCACGTACCCATATGTTGCCCTTTAAGAGACGGGTTGCTGGCACATGCCCACAGGGAGTTTTGTGAGCATGATCGTGGGCCCCCTTGACTCGATATCTGCGGGGATACCCGCGATCATCTCACGGAGAGGAAGAATGGGGAAATGCTAATGTTAACAAGCATTTCCCCGTTCTGCCTAGCGACAGTGTCGCTGATCACACCTCCCTGTAATCGGGAGCGCTGATCAGTGTTGTGTCACACACAGGGCCGCCCCCCCCCCCCCCCAGTTAGAATCACTCCTTAGGATACACTTACAGCGCCACCTAGTGGTTAATCCCTTCACTGCCAGTCACATTTATACAGTAATTAATGCATTTTTTATTGCACTGATCGCTGTATAAATGTGAATGCACCCAAAATCGCGCCAAAAGTGTTCAATCTGTCCGCCATAAGGTTGTAGTCACACACAAAAAATAAAAAAAATCGCTGAACGCCACCATTACTAATAAAAATAAATAAAAATGCCATAAAACTATCCCCTATTTTGTAAACGCTATAACTTTTGCGCAAACCAATCAAGTGCTTATTGCGATTTATTTCTACCAAAAATATGTATAATACGTATCGCACTGAACTGAGAAAAATTTTTTTTATTATAACAAAAGTAAAAAAAAAATTATTTTTTTTCTAAATTGTCACTATTTTTTTTGTTTATAGCGCAAAAAAAATAAAATAAAAACCACGCAGAGGTGATCGCAAAAGAAAGATCTATTCGTGGGGGGGGAGTCAATTTTGTTCGGGAGCCACGTCGCACGCAATTGTCAGTTAAAGCAACACAGTGCTGAATCGCAAAAAGTGCTCTGGTCTTTGGACAGCCAAAAGGTCTGGGGCTTAAGTGGTTAAACATTTATACATATTAAAGGGTCTGGAATTAAAGCAGTATTAAACTCAACACCAAAAATGAATGTCAGCTTACCAATCATTGGATGTGATGGCTACAGTTTTATTTTCATTCGGATTTTCCCTCGGTTTTTACCAAGTGAGCTGGCCACCTCTATTGGAGTGAAAGCAGCCCAGATGAATAAGCACAGGAGGAACATCAGACAGCAGCATTAGTCACTCCTGGAAGTGGGTACATTTTAAATATATTTGCAGATTTAAATATATTAACAAAACCCCAACTCACACTTTATAGTCAGTCACAGCAGTTTTTTTTTTCTCTTTTGGTATATAGGGTTTACAAAAATAAAAGCTAATCATTTTAAGCACCCCTGCCAGTGCCAAGTCATTAGTCTCATCCATCTTAACCAATACATTCTGCTAGCGGACTTGCTGGCTGGATCACCAGATGAAAAAAGAAATCCAAAAAAAGAAAACAAATGCAGCCACCGCATCTAAGAAATGGTAAGCTGCAATATAATACAGATTTGCTTTTGGGTTTAATGCTTTAAAATAGTAAAATTTCTGTGCTTGCAGGAGACAGGCTATGTAGCAGAATACTGTCTTTACAGGATGTCAAACTTAGAAAGCAGACCTTAGTGCACTGCTTAAATGGGCCATAATATGGAAAATGAGGTTTACATATTAGAGAGAAGTACAACTTAACCACTTCCCGAGCAACCACCACAGTTATACTGCGGCAGGCTGGCTCCCTGTGTGAGCTGTTGTAGCTCTTTAAGACGTTGTAGCAGGCGCGCGTTCCTACAGGCTCGATAAACGTGATCGTGCGTGACACAAATCCCGGTTCTGGCAGGGGAGAGGCGACAGATTGTGTGTTCCTACTAAGTAGAAACAACCATCTTTCTCCTCCTCTGGTCACCCACATTCCACAGTTTGAAACACACATAGGAAACAGTTAAACCCCTTGATCGCCCCTTAGTGTGTGGCTATTTTTAGCTCTGATCGCTGTATAAATGTCACTGGAGGTTTTTTTTTTTTTTTTTTGGGGACCAAAGTGTCCTTCCTAATTTTGCAGTCCAAAATAAAAATAAATCGCAGATCACCGATAGTAGTAAAAAAATTATAATAAAAATGCCATAAATATATCCCCAATTTTGTAGACGCTACAACTTTTGTGTAAACCAATATAAGCTTAATGCTATTTTTATTATCAAAAATATGTGGCAGAATAAAGATCAGTCTAAACTGAAGAAATTTTTTTGGAGATATTTTCATATAGCAAAAAAAGCACAAACTTTTGTTTTTTCAAAATTGTCACTTTTTTGGTGCTATAAACACGCAGAGATGATCAAATACCACCAAAAGAAAGCTCTATTTGAGGGGGGAAAAAATTAAAAAAGAAAGAAAATGTTTGGGTACAACATCACATGACCGCGCAATTGTCAGTTAAACCGACGCAGTGCCGTATCACAAACAATGGCCTGGTCAGGAAGGGAGCAAATCCTTCCGAGGCTGAAGTGGTTAAACAGAGTATACAAAAAAATAAAAAAATTCAGCCCCATCAACAGGAACCAGACGTATCCCTCTCAAACAGTCCTGCTGGAAAAAAAGCATTTAATCAGCACATAAAGCCAATGGCTGCAGGGCTGATCAGTGTATTCTAACGGGGGGGGGGAGCCCCTGCTGGTAGATTACAACAGTGGAGCAGGGGAGCATTGATACAGGAATCTGTCAGGTTTTTTTTTCGTTAAACCCTCTGGTTGAAAAAATAAATAAAAAAATTCTCTGTGTACCGAAACTTTAATAATAGCAAGCAATACCAAGCTGCAGTTTTTAGAGCAAAATATTTCATCGTATTAAGAGAGATATAGACTCCAAAGAGAAAGACATAATTTTGCCCTCTGTACAAATCATTAGTACACCAATATTGGGCACCAGTTTACAAAAAGGATATCAGAACTGGAGAAAGTTCAGCAAAGGGCAAGCATGATCAGATAAGAGGGAAAAAAATTACTGTGCTTCTAATCAAAAAGATTAAAAAACAAAAACCCAGTTACAGTTGCAGCTACCAGGATGTGATACACATCCAAAATACAATGCATATAGAGACCAAAATTAGCTGCGCTACCTACCCCCACTGAGGCTATTACTGTTTGTGCAAGGAAATGAAAATGAATCAGATAATTCCAATAGATTAAGTGAAATCAGCTAGAATAATTCATATACAATCAAAAGTGATAAATGCTCAAAAATTAAATATGATTAAATTAATATAGTGATTAATAACAGTTGATTATATTCAAAAAGTGAATAAATTATAAATAAATTCATTATTTATTGACTATAAGTAAACTAATTTAAATTATAATCATTATAAATACAATGATTATTAATTATAATGAAATAAGAAAAAAAAACTGACAAATTAATAAAAAATTATATCCATAAAGAAGGTGAACCAGTGAACCACAACCAATGAGAAAAAGTCCAAACAAAAAGTCTTTACAATGGAAGAGATATCGCTTTAAGAGGGTGCCAGTCAGCCGTGCGATCCACCTTCACCAAGCCAAAAACCCGTGAGTCAGTGGGAATGCACGCTTACCAGAAAGCAGTATGTAAACGCTCATTGAATTTGTCACCCGATCTGCACCAATCCTGACTCCTATTGCGGAAACACTTTGGAATGGACCATGGAGATTTCCACATAAGCAGGCAATGGTTTAGATGGTAACTCGGAAAACACAAAGAAAGCCTCCCATAGCGTTAACCAGGCAGGATATTTTTATTTAAATAAACAAAATATACTCACAAAACATAGCAGTAAAAAAGCATGAAATGCCGGTGTCCTATCATATATGGTCCCCCATCGGATGGTGTCCGCTGTGTACTGCGCATGCACAGTACACAGCACACACAGATTCCGAAAATAGCAGAGGATGAACCAGGTCCGGTTCTATCCCCACCATCCAAGTGGACATAGAGTAGGAATATAAAAGAGTCGAGCGCAGTGAGGCCGAACCCGAAGCGTGGCGAGCGATGTGTGGTGAGCGAAGCGAGCCCGCGAGGGGCCCTCAAATTTTCACAACACTATGTCCGCTTGGATGGTGGGGCTACCACCTCCACTTATGGCGCAGGCGCCGTTCAGCTTCGTAGATTTTCCGAAGCTTCGTCTGCCCCATACTGCGCATGCACAGTACGGGGCAGACACTATATGATGGCAGGACACTATCTGCCAGAACACTGGCCGGCATGCAAAAGCTTGTTCAGAAGGTCAACGTAATTGCGTCAGTACTTCTCTACTGGAATTATCTGATTAATTTTCATTTCCTTGCACAAACAGTAATAGCCTCAGTGGGGGTAGGTAGCACAGCTAATTTTGGTCTCTACAAGCATGATCAGAGGCATGAAGGAGCTCAGCTATGAGGAAAGATAAGAGGAACTGAATGTATTCTCTCGAGATTAAGGGGCAATAAATAAGAGCATCATGTATAGATACAGAAGTGGTTCATATAAAAGATCAGTGTAAAGTTTTTCACTTTTAGGACATTACAGAGGACAAGTATGTACTCTGTGACTAGAATAAGATTTAACCTTAACATACGGAAAGGCTTATTCACAGTAAGAGCTGTGAAAATGTGGAGCTCAGTATAATTGTTTTTAAAAAGAGCTGGATGTATTCCTAAATCCACAAAAAATAACTGGATACTAATATTAAGGAGGAAAGCGTACCATCTTATTTCCTCATGGGGGGTTATCAAGAAGGAATATTTTTCCCCCCACTGGAGTAAATTCACTTAACTTTCAGGTCATTAGATTAACCTTTAATCTCTAAACAGCCATTCTAATCTCATCCCTGAGGCTGACACTTAAAAGACCATATTTATCAATGATCCAAAATATTCATGCTGCCTTTCCTGAAAGTGGATTTGCAGAGCTGAATAGCTAAAACACAATATTACAGACAGCCTAGAGAAATAAGTTAAAAAAAAAAAAAAAAAAAAAAAAAAAGCCTCAAAGAAGCCACCGATGTGCTTCTAAAGCAAAGCCATGAGTGCACATTCCAATAAAATGTTAATTTATAGAATAATTATTTAGTAAAACTAAAAAATATATACACAGACCATCAGTTTGTAAAACGTCTGCACATTTTAATAAGTGTATATTACAATAAAATGGTCCCAAACCATAGTTTCCCTATAAAACAGCTGCCCAATTTAATCAGAAGGATACAGAAAGAAGGTCACAGAAAAACTGCTATCCAAGTTCGAACATGAGCTAAACCTGCAGCAAACTGTTTTTGCAATGTCTTATGACAGAGCCATATGACAGATGTTGCTAGTTAAGACTTGCAGTCACCCAGCGGCATACTGGAAAGGACAGACAGCCCTTTCCTAACTAATGTACCATGCCAGTTATGAATGAATTGCATGCCCTAGGTCTACCAGTGCCATATGTGGTCTATAACACAGATAGCAATGCCTCTGACACTAGAATACACAGATGAACATTTTAATGTGCATTTTTTTAAATACAGATTACTTCAATCAATTCTTGACTCAGTTTAAAGCCAACAGCATCTTATGTAAATTAAATATATCCAAAATCTGATTTTTCAACAGTGCCCTCATCCATTTTTAGAATTCAAAAGTGAAATAGGATACCAAAAAGTAACTGAACACAAGTAGCTTTGGATAGCCTCATAAGAGGATCCATGGAACATCTGTCAATGTTATTTTGATGCTTTAATCTCCATAGAAATTAAGTAAAACATTAACTCAGATTATAGTCACAACATCCAAAGAGACATACATTTTATTTTTTGTTTTTAAATTGTGCAGTTTATTCTGCTCTGTCCATGGTCACTGTCTATGGGAAGTTTACCACTGAATTTCCTTATCAAAGGGACAAGTGATTGATTGCCTATTTGACAGAAACCAGTTTAAATTGTGGAACATCAATACACATATACACACACATTTTTATATTTTATTTATATATATATATATATATATATATATATATATATATATATATATATATTATATATATATATATATATATATATATATATATATATATATATATATATATATATATATATATATATATATATATATATATATATATATATATATATACACACACACACAGTGATCTGATCCCTCTGCTGATTTTGTACGTTTGCCCACTGACAAAGAAATGATCAGTCTAATTTTAATGGTTAGTTTAACAGTGAGACAGAACAAAAAAAATCCCCCAAAAAAATTAATAATTTTAGTCATACATTTAGGGCAAAATTTATTCAGCCACATAAAAAAATGTCAATAAGCGTATATTTATTGGTTTGCGCAAAAGTTCTAGCGTCTACAAACTAGAGTACATTTTCTGGAATTTACACAGATTTTAATTTATGACTGCCTATCTAATTTCTTGAGGTTCTAAAATGGCAGGGCAGTACAAACCCCCACCCCCCCCCCCAAATGACCCCATTTTGGAAAGTAGACACCCCAAGGAAATTGCTGAGGGGCATGTTGAGCCCATTGAATATTTTTTTTGTCCCAAGTGATTGAATAATGACACAAAAAATAAAAAACAAAAAGTTTACAAAAAGTTGTCACTAAATGATATATTGCTCACACCTGCCATAGTTATATGTGGAATTGCACCCCAAAATATATTCTGCTGCTTCTCCTAAGTACAGGGATACCACATCTGTGGGACTTTCACTGCTTTCAGGATTTCTAAGGGTGCAAATTTTTGATTTCACTCCTCACTACCTATCACAGTTTCGAAGGCCATAAAATGCCAAAATAGCACAAAACCCCCCCAAATGACCCCATTTTGGAAAGTAGACACCCTAAGCTATTTACTGAGAGGCATGTTGAGTCCATTAAATATTTTATATTTTGCCACAAGTTGCAGGGATATTACAAACTTTTTTTTTTGCACAAAGTTGTCACTAAATGATATATTGCTCACACATGCTATGTGCATAAGTCAAATTACACCCCAAAATAAATTCTGCTGCTTCTCCCAAGCACAGGGATACCACACGTGGGGGACTTTTTGGGAGCCTAGCCACGTATGGGACCCCGAAAACCAATCACCGCCTTCAGGATTTAAATATAAAACGCTACAAAAAAAAACTGTTAGCGATCGCAGGGATCAGGCCTGACTCTGCGAACGCTGCAGTTATGTGTTTAGTGTTTAGTAAGTGACAGTGATCGATCGATACTGCACTTGTGTGGGCTGGGCGGAGGGGCAAAACGCAGGTGCTAGCAGGTATCTGGGCTGATCGCGCTAACAATGCACTTTTTTGGAACCCTAAAATGCTGGGGACGCTAGTATAGATCTGATCAGATCAGATATTGATCTGTTCAGATTCTATACCACTACGGGAGGTGTATGCTTTGCGCGTGGGTGTTAGCGGTACTGCCACTAACCTAGCGCTGCCTGGGGCGACGCAGATCCTATCTGACCCTAAAACCTAATTGATATCACCCGCCGGATGATCAGGGGGTTAAACCTTTATTGGGTAATAAATGGTGGGTGCCCTGATGCTATAAAAAGCAAACTAACCAGAGTCACCCGTAACACATATACGGTGATCACTGGTGAAAGGGTTAACTAGGGGCAATCAGGGGGTTAAAATCTTTATTAGGTAGTATATGGGGGTCCCTGGCGCTACATAAAAACATGGCGGGGAACCTAAATAACTAACTGGCTAACCAGCGTCACCAGTGGCACTTATACAGTGATTGCTGGTGAAAGGGCTAACTAGGGGCAATCAGGGGGTTAAAACCATTATTGGGTAGTATATCGGGGTACCTAGCGCTATAAAAACCTGGCGGTGAACCTAAAAAAATAACTAGCTACCTAGCGACACTAGTGCAGCGATCAGAAAAACGATCGCTTAGTGACACTGGCAAAAGGGGGTGAAAGGATTAACTCTAGGGGCAATCAGGGTGTTAAACCTTTATTGGGGGGGTAGGGGGCTACCCTGGACCTAACACTAACTGCCCTGACAGTTTTTACTGTCACAACTGACACTAAATGCAGTGATCAGTAAATAAATGATCACTGCAATCTGCGACACTGTGACTGGGGGGGGGGGGGGGGGGGATTTGTGTACCTATGTGTACCTGCATGTCAGTAGTGTTTGGTGCACTTACTTTCTGTGTTCTTCTCACAGTCCGGTCAAAGAGACCGCCCCGAGGAGAATGACATCACTTCCTCCCTGCCTGTGTTTACTATACACAGCGGGGGAAGCTTCTCATTCGCCAGGAGCGATCGAGAGGGGATGGCCAGAAACCAACGACCATCCCCTCATCCCGGATCGCTCCTGCAGCGAAATGGACCGCTGCATCCAGCGGGAGGGGGTCCGATCGGACCTCGCACCCGCTGGAAGTCGAGCACGTACATGTACGTGCTTGTGCCTGTTGGTGCCATTGCGCCGACGTACATTGCCATGCGGCGGGTCCTTAAGTGGTTAAACTAGTGAAATAATTATTTGACCCCTTCGTAAAACATGACTTAGTACTTGGTGGCAAGACCCTTGTTGGCAATCACAGAGGTCAGACGTTTCTCGTAGCAGGTTTGCACACATCTCAGGTGGGATTTTGTCCCCCTCCTCTTTGCAGATCCTCTCCCTGTCATTAAGGTTTTGAGGCCGATGTTAGGCAACTCGAACTTCAGCTTCCTCCTCCTATTTTTTTATGGAATTAAGGTCTGGAAACTGGCTAGGCCACTCCAGGACCTTAATGTGCTTCTTTTTGAGCCACTCCTTAGTTGCCTTGGCCATGTGTTTTCGGTTATTGTCATGCTGGAATACCCATCCATGACCCATTTTCAATGACCTGGCTGAGGGAAGCAGGTTCTTACCCAAAATTTGATGGCACACGGCCCCGTTTATCATTCCTTTGATGGGATGAAGTTATCCTGTCCCCTTAGCAGAAAAACACCCCCAAAGCATGTTTCTACCTCAATTTTTGACAGTGGGTATGGTGTGATTATAGGCAGCATTCCTCCTTCTCCAAACACAGCGAGTTGAGTCAATGCCTGATTTTGATCTCATCTGACCACAACACTTTCACCCAGTTCTCCTCTGAATCATTCAGATGATCATTGGCAAACTTCAGATGGGCCCGTACATGTGCTTTCTTGAGCAGGGGCACCCTGTGGGTGTTGCAGGATTTCAGTCCTTCATGGCGTAGTGTGTTACCAATTGTTTTCTTGGCAACAATGGTCCCAGCTGCCTTGAGATAATGAACAAGATTCTCCCGTGTAGTCCTAGGCTGATTCCTTACCGTTCTCATGATCATTAAAATTCCACAAGGTGAGACCTTGCATGAATAATCGCACCAACTGTTGTCACCTGCTTGGTGGTCTTATAGCCCATTCCAGCCTTGTGTAGGTCTACAATCTTGTCCCCGACATCCTTGGGCAGCTCTTTGGTCTTGGCCATGGTAGACAGATTGGAATCTGATTGATTGCTTCTGTGGATAGATGTCTTTTATACAGGTAACAAGCTGAGATTAGGAGCACTCCCTTTAAGAGAATGTTCCTAATCTCAGCTTGTAACCCGTATAGAAGTCACCTGGGAGCCAAAAATCTTGCCGATTTAAAGGGGATCAAATACTTATTTCACTCATCAAGATGCAAATCAATTTATAACTTTTTAAAAATGCATTATTGTGGATATTTCTGTTATTCTGTCTCTCACTGTTAAAAAAAAAAAAAAAAACCTACCATTAAAATTATAGATTGATTTTTTTTGCCAACCGTACATCGCTGTGTATGTACATACACACATCATATTATATACACACACACACACACACAAAACATTTTTAGCCCACCTCAAAGGTTTAAACAACTAAAAACACTCTGGTCAAGTTAAAATCCCAACTTAAAAAAAAGATGGTTAAACATCACTCTAGGGTCCAAAAGGCCTGCTATATTTTCACAAATACTGGTAGCGAACTCTAAATTGTACAAAATAACAATCTCTGTCATGGCAGCAAATTATATAGTGAGAGCAGTCAGCCGTTAAGACCTTCAACACTGGCATTTCACAATCTGCCAACAATCAAGGCTGGCAAGGCAGTTTCTCAAAATTGTATATATAAAGGTGGGTGGAAGTACTCATATAAGCTGCTTTGTCTACTGTATCGGAAATTTGCTCAGTGTTGATTTATTATGCCCATGTTGTTCCACTTAATTAAAATGATGTCACACAAAATGCTCTGGCAAAATAATTTCAAACAGCATTAGCTACAGTAAATTGCAAAGGCCAAGAGGAAGAGGAGAAAATACATTCATTAACCCTGCTGTTCGAATGCTGCTATTCAGTGTACGGCAGCAATTATAAATCTGCCAAGTAAGACTTGTTTATGAGAATTAACTTTAGGGTCTGCGTACTTACAACGTGAAGGGTAACGTACAAAATGTCACAGGTTCCTGCCTTTATGTGCATTGCAAAAATGTGTGAAGCCTGAATAGAAAAGAACCCGTCATCAAAAGTATTGTTTATCAACCATAGAACCCAGTCAGGTACAGGATTGTCAACCTGGTCTGAAAGTCTATTTATAGAAAATTATTTAGATAAAGAAAAGTAACTATAACCTTCTAGCAACCGTTTTGATGAAAACGGATGAATGCCTGCGTGCAGATAAGCTACCTTGATCCGTTTGGTTGTTTTTGTAAGGTGGTTGAAAATGTCTGTTAACCACTTGCCGACCAGCTGCCGCAGTTGTACTGCGGCAGTATGACACGGCTGGGCGAAACGTCATACAACGACGCTTCGCCCTGTGGCCACTAGGGGGCCAAAAGTGCAGCAAGTGACCCGGACTAATTGCCATCAAGAAAAATTATTCACCAGGTAACGAGTGTGGTTTGTATCAGCCCATCCTCCAGGATGGCAATGAAAGGGACAAACAAAATAAATGCCTAGGCAGGGACAACCTTTTACCATTTTCCTTTCAAAATCCTGATCCCTACAGAACAGCAGGCCAACACTAACTAGTGGTATCTCACATCCACACATTTCATAGTTCCACCTAGGAGGCAACCCTAAGTCTCACTACCTTATAAAAATGCAAAAACTCTGTTGCCACCTTGTATCTGGTGTACTCGTTGTTCTGGTAGCAGCACAGCCAGGAAATGCGCAAAAAATCAAACTATCCTTAACAATAACTGATAAAGCAGACACAAAAGATGGATAAGATACACTTGCACCACAAAGTAGGCCATCCAGGGTAAACAAATAGTACTGTGAACAGGAATAGATTTATTTTAATTCAACAGATTTAACCACTTCCCGACCAGCGCACGACGATGTACGTCGACAGAATGGCACGGGCAGGCATATTGGCGTACATGTACGTCCAATATTCGTTGTCGCCGTGCCATCGGGAGCGCGCCGGCGGCGGCGCGCTCCCGCGCTGGTCGGGACCCCAGTGAGTCCGGTCGCGGGACCCGCGGACTCGATCGCCGCGGGCATCCCCGCGATCGTCTCACGGAGCTGCCGAATGGAGGAAATGCTGTATAAACAACATTTTCCCATTCTGCCTAGCAACTAGTGACGCTGATCTCTGCTCCATATGATTGGAGCAGAGATCAGTGTACACTAAATGAAAGCCCAACCCCCCCACAGTTAGTAACACACCCCTAGGAACACTTAACCCCTACACTGCCACCCACAGGTTAACCCTTTCACTGCCAGTGTCATTTACACAGGAATCACTGCATTTATATAGCAGTGATTACTGTATAAATGACAATGGTCCCAAAAATGTGTCAAAAATGTCCGATGGGTCCCCGACAATGTCGCAGTCACAATAAAAATCGCAGATCGCCGCCATTACTAGTAAAAAAAAAAATAATAAAAAATTATTAATAAAAATGCTATAAAACTATCCCTATTTTGTAAACGCTATAACTTTTGCGCAAACCAATCAATAATCGCTTATTGCGATTTTTTTTACCAAAAATATGTAGAAGAATACGTATCGGCCTAAATTGAGGGAAAAAAATGTTTTTTTATATATTTTTGGGGGATATTTATTATAACAAAAAGTAAAAAATAATGCGTTTTTTTCAAAATTGTCGCTCTATTTTTGTTTATAGCGCAAAAAATAAAAACCGCAGGGGTGATCAAATACCACCAAAAGAAAGCTCTATTTGTGGGAAAAAAAGGACGTCAATTTTGTTTGGGAGCCACGTCGCACGACCGCGCAATTGTCAGTTAAAGCGACGCAGTGCCGAATCGCAAAAAGTGGTCTGGTCTTTGACCAGCAAATTGGTCCGGTCTGAAAGTGGTTAAGGCTGAGGCACACTGCATCTCAAAGATGCTGCTCCTACAGGCATTTGAGTTTTTTTAGCTCATTTTTTTCTGCCTGGAAACTCTCCTCCAGGCAGGCCAATATGTCTATGCACACTATGTCTATGCACACTATGTCTATGCACACTATGTCTATGCACACTATGTCTATGCACACTATGTCTATGCACACTATGTCTATGCACACTATGTCTATGCACACTATGTCTATGCACACTATGTCTATGCACACTCATTTTCAGGCGTTTACAGGCACATGCTCTTACAGGAAAAAAAAAACACACACATTCATAGTTTTTTTTTAAATTTTGAAAACAGGCAACAGAGGGCACAGTATCAGTGTACATCTCCCTTTTGGAGAAGGTAGTTATTGTTTCCCTTCCTTGTGATGTCAGCTTGAGGAAAGGGGTGCCAATAACCAGCTTCTATTTACATCCATGATCACCTGTGATTGAAGTAAAGAGCCAATCTGATCAGCAGTGTCCTCTGAGCACAGTTTACGTGGAGCACTGTAGTATTGTTCATAGATTACCTATATCACTGGATTTATATATGAATTGCATTAAGCCAATCATTACTGGACTGTGATGCAGGGTTTTGATTAATTTGATTGTTTACAGTCTTAATACTGAGAGTGATGTATTTTTTTGCACTATTCCTCTATTGCCATTAGCGTACATTCAAACCAAAGCTATTCACCAATCATTTTGACAATTGCTTTTTTTGATTATTTTTTTTTTGGCAAAGTTTGTTATAGTATGTGGCAATGAGGCTCAATTTTAATAAATGTAAAAGTTATCACGCTGCAGTTTCAAAAACTAGCAAAAAAAAAACACTCTTTAGAAAGACCTCATATGGAATATGCTGTTTGGATTTGAGCACTAGTTCACAAAAAGGATAAATGAGGAACTGCAAAAAGTGCAGAGAAGGGCAACCAAAGTGATAAGAGGCATTGAGGAGCTCAGCTATGGGGAAAGATAGAGGAACTGAATTTATTCTCTCTTCAGAAGAGGCGAATAAGGGGGAGGGGTATTGATATTGAAGTCAGGAGCTAGGAGGCGGAGGAATCCGAAGAGTGGGTGTAACTCAGCTTTAAGACTTAGGTAGACCATTATACCTGAAAATACATTTTATTATAGTTTTACTTAATAAAACAATAGTTTTTCACTGCTGTGGATGTATTTTATATTAAAATGTTAAATAGGGGGGCATGTCCTGGCACGCAATAGGACCAGACAACCTTTACTGCAGTTCTGAACTATTCCTCTGCTATCTTGCATTGACATTCGCCTGAGCCACCCATGGATGCTCATTCTGGACCACAATAGCTCCCTCCATTACCCAACGTTTACTGGTGGATGGGCAGGCACAGAAAACAACCGAGGTGAGAATGAGCATCACCAGGTGATCCTGCAAAGATGGCTGCTGCTTCACGGCCTCATGGTCTTTCCAGGCCTTCTGTGCCATTTGGGGATGCTGCAGAAGCTTCACTACCTACATAGTTACATAGAAGGTGAGGTTGTAAAAGGACAAGTATATCAGTATTACATTGTATATCCATGTATGTTGTGGTCGATCAGGTGTTTAATAGTTACCTCTATCATAGATGTCTTCAGCCCCTCTGCATCTGCTTTCTCAGACCTCTTCAAGCTCATTCAAATTGGTGGAAGGATCTGAGCCAAGCAGAAGGTACTCCCACAGGAGTACATTGAGTCGGTGTATTAGCATTCACCCAGGGAGTGAGTATTTGATTGAGTGAAAGTGGGTTGGAGGATTCTGGGCATTATTCAATGGGTCACTCACTGCTGGTAAAAGGGTCACTGCTGGAGTACAGAGTCTGTGTGGGACAGCAGAGAGGTGGTATTATAACAAATCCTTTTATAGAGCTGGTGCTTTTTTATTTATTTATTTTAATATAAATGAGAAAAGGTGGAGATGGACTTTAAATTCATTATCGCGTTTTCAAAAGCGGTTTTATTAGGACAGCATGTCAACTTTCAGAATTTCTAACTAAACGTCAGTATTCGCTCAAGTCAGGATGGGGACAATTATTCAGTTATGTGTGTAAATTTAAGATTGCAATGAAACTTTATAGATTTCAAAATGGGTGATAAGATGGAAAAGCAGTCCTAGTATGGCAACACTGCAACCCTACCAACTATATATATATATATATATTTTTGGGTGATATTGGGTTCAAATTGCCAAATGACTACCAATTTTACAGGTTATAACAAGGCTTAGAAAAACTTGTTATAACCCCCCCCCCCCCCCCCCCCCAATTCTCCTAAGTTGCTTATAAAACAAAAAAATAAAAAGTACACACAGATACAAAACGACAGCATAATATTTCTCAATAGTCTAAGACCCCTTTCACACTTGGGCATTTTTCGGGCGTTTTTCAGGCGCTTTAGTGTTAAAAAAAAAAGCACCTGTAAAGCGCTTGAAAGAAGGTGCAGCTGCAATCCTGAAAAAAGCCTGAGTGCTTTCACACTGAGATCTCTTTCACACTGAAGCGCTTTTCAGGCGCTTTAGCGTTAAAAAAAGTGCCTGAAAGAAGCCGCAACTGCAATCCCAATGTAAAAGCCCGAGTGCTTTCACACCGAGGCGCTGCGCTGGCAGGGCGTCAAAAAAAGTCCTGCAAGTAGCTTCTTTGCAGCACTTTTGGAGCGGTGAATACAACACTCCTAAAGTGCCCCTTCCCATTCAAATCAATGGGAAGCGCCTGTAAAACGCCCGAAAAGTGCATGAAAAGCGCTATTGGCAGCAGCGTTTTGTGGGCGATTTTAACCCTTTATTTGGCCACTAGCAGGGGTTAAAAGCATCCCAATAACGCTCGAAAAACGCTGGTAAAGCGCTGCTGGTTTAAGCAGCTCTTTACAAGCGTTTTTCAGGCGCTGACATTGCGAAAGGGCTCTTAAAGCACTTGGGCTTTCACATTGGGATTGCAGATGAGGCTTCTTTCAAGCGCTTTACATGCGCTTTTTTTAACGCTAAATCGCCTGAAAAACGCCCTGGTGTGAAAGGGGTCTAATAGTTTTGACCTGGGTGTTGTGTGTGTGTATATATAATAAATTATATATATACACACATATATATATATATATATATATATATATATATATATATATATATATATATATACACACACATACATATATATATATATATACATACACACACACGCACACACACACTTACTATAAGTATAAGCCAGCATTTCCTACCAATTTAGCCTAGGATTTTAGGCTAATGCACTACTTATAACGTAGTTTTTTTTATTTTAGGCTAGCAGAGTCACAAATTTAAAAAATAAATCACTCGATAGCTAGCAATATTTACATGGGAAATGTTATATCTTTTCAGTATCTTAATATTCAGTGATTACTATTGAGATTTTATTTGGTTAGTAAGTTCCCCAAAGTACACTAAATCCCCAGGTTCCTCATTTTGTTGCCATGATTAAACATTTTAACAAAATGGTCAAAAAGTATGTGCAAGCTGTTTATCACTGCTGCCCTTTGAGCTCCACAATACTCAGAGGACATTATGCTTTAGATGTGATAATTACAAAGTTCTTGAATTTGACTAGGAAGCCACAAAGGAACACACCAGTAGCGAATTATACATTAATCCGTTTTTTTATCAGTTATTATAAATTTTAAAATATTTATTTATATGCGAGAACAGTTTAACACTTAAGAAAATTTAGATGAAAGACTAAAATTAAGGCAGTTGCGTTAAATAAGTATACAATTAACGATTCAATTCAACAGAGGTTCTACTACAAAAAAAATAAAAAATAAAATAAAAAAAACTTGTGACAAGAGTTAGCATTCATTTTTAAAAGGTTTAGGAGTCTATGTTTTCGCAGTAGGCAGGTGTGAACTTGATTGAAACCCGTTTAAGGTTGGTCATGCATTATACAATTTTCCTTTAGATTTACCAAAACCATATGATACGAGGTCAACCTAAACGCTCACTTTGAATGTAATTAGGCAGGCCCTTGCACTACATAGTTGAAGGTAAATCTAAAAAAAAATTGAAAAAGAAAAAAAATTGTATAATGTATGGCCATTTTAAGTCAGCCTCAACCTATAAAGTAGAACACCAGACTGAAAGCAGTTAGGCCCCATTCACACTTGTTCCAGAACTTGTTTGAGCTTCAGGCTTTTTGGAGTGGACATGTGAACCATCTTCATAGAGAATGATTGATTGTTTTTTTTCCCCTCCAGTGTTTTGTAGCTTCAGGCTTTAAGCTACAAAACGCTCAGGTGTGAATGGGGCCTTAGAGACTAAGCCTTAACAGCACTGGCACATTAGGGTTTCAGAAGTTCCTGCTAAAGTCCTCCCAACACCAATAACAGCTTTGAAAGGATTTTTGCTATGATGAGACAAAAAAAAAAAAATCAAAAAAAAAATCACAACATCAGTACTGTATATGAATAGATCATAAATCATCTGCTTTATGTTTTCTGCTGGAAATGCTAAAAAAGAATTCTTGGTTAAAAAAGACTGAACAAAAACAATTGTGATTCTACTAATTTAAGTGCTAGTTTTTTTCATAAGCGATTAAAAATGGCCAATTGGTTCGATTAAATTGCATAAAAACCTCAAAAGTTTGGTGTATAACTTGGTCATTATGTAAAGTAAAATAAATAAAAAAATAAAAAAAAGGAAGAATTTATCCTTTGAATATCTATATGCCGTGAATATAATATAATTTTTTTTTAACCATCTATATGGTTAGAGAACAAAATATTTAATCCACTCAGTAATAGAAGAGATATGCAGTATATACTATTAGAGGTTGAATCTGGTACTGTTCACTAGACAAAGATCAAATTTTTTTTCTAAAAAAAGAAAAGAAAAAACCCCTAAGGCTCCATGTACACTGGCTTAAAAAACATTGCTTCTACAGGAGTGTTGTGTTCTTCCTGAAGAAGCAGCTCAACGTGTCCATGTTCACGTTTTCGATTGGAGCTTGATATCAGGAAGAAAAAAAAAAGTAAAAGAAAAACTCTAAACTAGTCTAAACTTTTATTACTCCCAAGAGAATAGGCTTAACCTCTTCCCGTCCGTGCTATAGCCGAATGACAGCTACAGCACGGACCTACATTACCGGGAGGCCATCAGACATCCTCCCCTTTGTGCTGCAGTACAGATCACAGGAGTTAACTCGCTTAGAATCTTTTTTTTCACCTGCGGATGTTCACCTGCATTTCCTCCAATCACAGATGTGATTGCATCACAATAACCCTTGTCTAATGACAGTTCAGCACCGAGTGAAAGTTAAATGCTGCAACAGTCATAGATTCATTAAGGCTGCTTTCACACTGCAGCGGGAGCGGCATCGGCGGTAAAGTGCCGCTATTTTTAGCGGCGCTTTACCGTCGTTTTAGCGGCGGTCTACGGGCGCTAGCGGGGTGGTTTTAACCCCCGCTAGCGGCCGAAAAAGGGTTAAACCCGCCCGCAAAGCGCCGCTGCAGCGGCGCTTTGCCGGCGGTATTGCCGCGGTGTCCCATTGATTTCAATGGGTAGGAGCGGTTTAGGAGCAGTGAATACACCGCTCCTTCACCGCTCCAAAGATGCGGCTAGCAGGACTTTTTTCACCGTCCTGCCAGCGCATCGCTCCAGTGTGAAAGCCCTCCGGCTTTCACACTGGAGAGAAAGGGGCCGGTTTTTTTCAGGCGCTACACAGGCGCTATTTTTAGCGCTGTAACGCCTGAATACCGCCCCAGTGTGAAAGCAGCCTAAATATAAAGCTTATTTTCTCTGTGCAAATGTACAATAATATTTTTTGCCCATAATAAATTGGTTGTAAAGGCAGAAGGTTTTTTATTTTAATACATTCTATGCATTAAGATAATAAAAAAAACACCTTCTGTGTGCAGCAGCCCCCTCATGATCCTGATATGTTACACATGGAATCTCCCCCTCCTCATTGGCTGAGACAGCAGTGAAGCACCATTGGCTCCCACTGCTGTCCAAGTCAATGAACCAATGAGGAGGGGGGGTGCTGGCTCCGTATCTGAATTGACACACGGAGGTGCCGCTTGACTCGGGTGTTCCCATAGTAAGCTGCTTGTTGTGGGGGGCACTCAACAGGAGGGAGGCCGGGGACCCGAGAAGAGGAACATCTGGGCTGCTCTGTGCAAAATCACTGCACAAAGCAGGTTAGCATAACTTTTTTTTTTTTTTTTTTTTTGTTAAAAATAACCCACGGGACTTTAGTATTTTAAAATATGTTTAACTATCAAGTGCACTAATAAAGCAGATAGAACCCTTATGTTTGTAAATCATTTGATTCTTAATTATTAACAACCTTAGCCAATAACATTTCTGTGAAGCTACGGCTGCGTAGAAGTCAGACCCATGCTTAAAAAAAAAAAAAAAAAAAAAAAAAAAAAATCACTTATCAATTAACAAAGGACATATATAGCAAAGAGCATGTTTAATTCAAGTTAAAGAACGGTCATTAAAAATACAGGTCGAAAATAAATTGAACAGATTTCCCCCATCCAAACTATGCAGTGCAACTGGGGAAATCTCCTCATTCAATCAAAGAATGTCAGAACGGAAACAGGCCATCCATGTAGCGAGTTTTGTATACTGGGTACACAGTTTTTGTTTCTAAGCAGCATGGTCGGACAGGTTCCCTCACCCCTTCCTTTCACCAATGTAGTCAAAAAGGAGGCAGATTTGTGATTGACAATGCTAATCTCTGACAGCAGATGCCGCTTTGGAAGCTGGGGCTGTCATTCAAAAACAAAAGCACACAACCTGCAGTGTGTCCATCAGCAGCTGGTTTCACACGTAGCCAGGATGATAGATCACACAGCGCTGCAACACTGTGATCTTTGAGTTCCTTGAATGAACCATCAGTGCTGCCCTGCTGTCTCACAAACTACCGACCCAACATCTCCGACCGTTCATTCACAAAAAATGAAAGATCACACAGTGCTGTGGCGCTGTATGATCCACTGGCTGAGCTTTGCATGTGTAAAAGCAGTCGCTAATAGAGCTGTGGCATATCGTATGACACTATTATGAACGAACGATTGGTGCCATTTGTTCATTTATAATGGTAAAAGCTCACATCAGAGCTGAGGCTCTGTGAAATGCATCTGCTTTCACTTCATACAGGGCATTGGCAGATACTATACACAGTGATGTTTTACAATGCTGAATGAACAAGCAGAGCCGATTTACTATTATCAAAGAACAAAGGGCACTCAGTTTAGTAAGGTACAGGACTACAGGTATGCGCTGTCTGTACCTCTCCCCAGAGGACCACTCAAAACTTTTGGCTTCAAAAAAGGTTAAAGCTACAGCCGACAAATAGGTGGGTTTTGGGGGATAACGAGGTCCCAATCATAAGGGCACATAATGGTTAAATTATCTTTGGCCCCTGATGAATTAAATGCAATTAAACCAATTTTACCAAGGGTTGTCTAGCATGAATAATCTGTGTAATAGTACACAGTGATTCACCATGTAAGAATATTTTTCTGTTTTGGACAGTGCTCATCATGGTCATGCTATATTCTTTTCGTTTTCTGCTGCAAAATACAACTGGAAATTCTTGATTCCACAGCAAATGGTTTATTTTCAAACATAACACTATGTGCATTTACCAGAAAGTCTTTTTATTGAATTAATCTACACCAGTGTTTCACAACCTTTTTTCACCCTTTAGAAAATATGGGCAATCTAGAAGCACCCTTTAAAAATGTACAGTCTTGAGGCACCCCATACTTAAATAAAAAAAAACTGTAAAAAGTTCTACATAATGCAGCAACATCCACACAAGTAGAACACCCAACCTTAGAGGCAATTTATTCTTACAAAGCAAATGCACCTTTGGCAAATTCGTACTAGTATTCCAATGTTTCTTTTCTCCCTCAGTTTTTCTCCAACACTCAGCTAATTTGACCCCAACGCTGATGGGGAGGGGCAGGGTCAAACAAGGATGCTACGCAGGCGATTGACATCCTCCATATCAACTGATGAAGCCTTTGTTTGTTAGGATGTCGGCAGCTAGAAGGTTGTAATAGTGCACAATGAAAAAAGGTAAAGAAACTTGCTTACTATGTCCACCATGAGTTTCTTAACATAAGAATGCTGCCATCATCATAATCGTTATGATGGCTCCAGCAATGTTGAAATCCTGCACCATGGCAAAATGAATACATTAAGACGACACAAGTTGGTCATCTTACATTAGCAAGGTCTCGCAAAAGCAGACATTTCACAATAAAAACAGCTTTTTCCAGCTGTGCTGTACAAACATTTCTACAGAAATTGGGAAGGCCGAGGATGGGTCACAGAAGATTAGTGCAGCATATAATATGCCCACTTTCCTTTAAAACCAGATGATGTCCAAATAGCTCAACTGGCAAAAATCACTGAAGCTCTAGTGTGCCCATCTACAGTCTAATCAGAATGGACTTCTGTGGAAGAGCTGTGACAAGCCCAACAACCCACTAATACATGGACTGGGGAGCAGGAAGACTAGCAGCAGGTGTTCTGAACTTGGCTCTCTAATAAAGCAGTTTGTATGTTGAAAGGCTATGGAAGGATACACAGGCAGCAGTGGAATACAGTGGTGATTTCCTCCATATTTGGTGTTGAATTTCTGCAAAGGGATTTGTTGATTTGGCAAACATTCATGGCACCCTCACTGCTGAAAAGCACATGCATATTTTTCTTCAACTTGTTTTGTTATCTTTTAGATGCTTGGCTGGTTCCAGCCTCATTTTTTTACCACGGTGACCCCCCCCAAAAAAAAACTGTCAAATTTATAACTATTTGAAGCAAAAAGAATATGGAATCCTACAGCAGATGGTATGACCCCCACAGAGCTCTGATCCGAACAGCCAGCCTGTGCCAAGTTTGTGGTGGAGCTGTGACAAGTTCTCCAGAATGCTTGAACTACCACCAAGTATGTATATTTAGACACTACACGAGTCTGGTTCATACCAGATGCTTTCCAGTGAGTTTTCAATCTGAATCCAGAATACTTGCACGTTGTTTGCCATGTATTCCAGTGGCCCTAGTTCACACCTCTCCGGTCAGTTACAGTGCTTTTAACAAAAAAAAAAAAAAAAAACCTGCTAATTTTTTTTTCATCCAGTACGCGGCAAAACATGTGAAATGCACCGGAATGCACATTGCCCTAATGAAAATAAAGAGCATAAACTTTTTGTAAAAGAAAATAAAGATTTTTCAAGTGTTTAAAAAATAAATAAATAAAGAAGAAAAAGAAAAGCAGTGGAATGCATTGAGGGCTGGTTCACACCTGATACAGTCCAGTGCTTTTGTAATCTGCATCAAAAGCACATGCACACCATATTCCTAGTTCACATCAGTGCAGCCAGTTCCAGCGCAGACAAAAAACAAACAAAAAAAAAACAAACACACTGGAACGCATTGAGAATGCATTAAAACATGTAAACATATATGCAAAAACATATCCAAAATGCTGCCTTAAAAAAGGAGTCAAAACACATCAAAAACACATGTGAATGTAAAAGCTAGTAACACAGATTTTCAATTGTGCCTGTATATTTTACCTAAATGCCTGTCTTGTAAACCCCTTGTAAGGAGAGCAGGAAGTGAAAAAGGAAACTTCTCTAACGGGCCACCCCAGATAGCAGTAAAAGCCTGGTACACACGTAAACAAAGATCGCCATACTAACACAAGCGATGTTGGTCTAGTGATCTCCCCCGCCACTGTGCCCTTGTGTTCTGAACTAAAAGCCAGTGGCTGCAAGTGCCGATTGGAAGTTGGTTTTCCACCATGTCCCTTTGACAAAAGCCGGTCATTAGACCAGCTTCTGTCGGAAAGACAGCTGTACACACTCTGATCGAATGTTACTATTAAGTTATTAACCGTAAAATGAGCATTCACACCTGAGCGGCATGATGCGTCACTTTTTTTTGCCACAATTGTCCGACAGCACAAGTTAGCCTATTTGCTTGGATAGGCTGCCCTATGCATGCAATTAAGCCTTGTGCCTTTTTGGCACCGAGTCAAGTCCAAGTATTCAATGCAAGACTGCTACCTGCATTTGAGGTGCCATTAACAAATATGGCACTGCAAGCACAACGCATGCTCTCGGAAATGTGGGCAGAAATGTGCGTTTCTGCCTACATTCCTGACATGCTTGGGTGTATATGCGGCCTTAAGATTTTTCATGTATAAAAACAAACAGGTTTTTGCTTGAACATAATGGCTTGTTTTCATTTTCTTACCTGCACCCAAAACAAACAGAAATAGGATTTAGCACTAAACACACTATTCTCGTTTTAAATCCGTTTTGTTTTTCCTCCACTATATAGAAGGTCCAAATGAGTACCATTGTAAGAACATTTCCACTTCCAGTGTTCGCACCCCAAACAAAAAAACGCTATGCAATAATGGTTTATCATTACAGTCTGCAGCAGTTGCTCCTAACTTGCAAAGTCCTTATAAATATGGAAACCTTGGTGTGCTCTGTATGTTTCTTGTCTTGCATTATTAACTCAGTGGGGGTTATTTACTAAAGGAATATCCACTTTGCACTACAAGTGCACCTGGAAGTAAAGTCGCTGTAGATCCGAGGGGGACATGCAAAGAAAATAAAAAACAGCATTTTAGCTTGCATATGACTGGATGATAAAATCAGCAGAGCTTCCACTCATTTCAGATCTACCTCTTAGATTGAGAGCGACTGCACTTCCAAGTGCACTTGTAGTGCAAAGTGGATTTGCCTTTCGTAAATAACCCCCCAATGTGTTTATCAGAAGTCTACACAGGCTTTGAAGTCAAATTACAGCCATTCCATCCCCTGCAAACTGGAGCTTCAACATTGCTGTGATACACAACATCTAAACACAGACTGCCTCCCACTTAAACACATTAAAGCCCAACTGCAAATTTCATCTTAAGCTGACCCTGTCTCCAATTTAAAAAATGGCAGTTAAAAGCACAAAAAAGCATTTTGTTAATGCATTCTTCCAGCACTTTTCCTTTCCAAAAACATATTTTTTTACTCAATTGCAATGGTCCTTTGAACTTGATACAAATAGGACTACTCTGGGAAGAGTCAATTTCTTGCACAGCTTCCTCACTTCTCCTACATTATAGTCCTCTCCTCAACTGGGAGTGTCCAATTACTATCTTGCTGACCCAGCTCCTCTGCCCTCATCTCCCTACATTAACTCTTTATGTAGCTATGAGGGTTGGCGAAAAGAGGAATACTACCCTATGGATGTGATGTCAGCAGCCTTGGGCTAGCTACACATGCATCATTTCTATAAATTAGCCCGTTGGCAAAAATGCAAACTATTCCTCTATATATGCTAAACAGCATGGATAGAAAAGTCTTCTGTTGCCTATTATATTCAGAAAGTTGGCACTTGTGGCTGCCTGAATACATGAACAGTGACTACATCTGACTGGATAGCCAAAACACAAATGTTTTTCCCACTCAACAAAAAACTGGGGTAACCTAATAAATAGAGGAACATTGAATTACTTTACATATGTAGTTATACTTACATCAGGGTATTCTTTCACAGGCACATAAAGTTTTTCTTGTAACTGCACAATAGGTCCAATACCATCTGGCAGTTCTGCACTTCTCTTGTCATTGTTGCTACCATTCATTGTATCATTGTACATATCCTTTCGCACTCTGCTGATTTCTAAAGAAGAAAAAAAAAAGAAAAAAAAAAAACGTGAAAAACGATCATTTTACCCTAATTTATAAGCATAGTAAATTGACTAAAGAAATCATGTATTATAAGAAACATTATTAAAAAAAAGTAGTAGATTTAAAATAAAAGTGCAGTTTAGCCTCACAAGTTTAAAAAAAAAATCATTTTAGACCTGAAGATTACTTAAAACCCTCAACCGTTCCAATGTTTTTTTGTTTGTTTTTTAGGTCACACATTAGAGCAACAGTTTATCAAATGCAAACTTTCTGTAAAAAATACACTAAAATGTAAAGCAGAACTTCACCAAAAAACCCCAAATCAGGTTATTTTTTGCTGCCCATGTTCCACTAGGGATATTCCCATTTATTTTCTGCTGGAAATGCAACAATAAGAGGAAATTTCTCAAAGGTGAAAAAATTCTCATCTTATAGAATGGTCATAGGAACAGGTCTCCCAATTTAAGTATTGTCCACTCTGGTGAGAAGTTTAAAATGTTGGATTTTCCTTCTGTTTTAGTGACAATAGTCACCACAATGAAGAAGGGTAAATCTCCCTAGTGGGTACACAATACATATATTGAGCACAATACTATGACTGCATGTTTCTGTGCATAGTAGCTGAAAGGGGTTGTAAACCCTTGACTTTTTTCACTTTAATGCTGCTTTCTATATATGAAGGTGAAAAACCTTCTGTGGTGTAGCTTCTGCCCAGAGCCCCCTTTTTACTTACCTGAACCCAACCATTCCAGACGGGGAAGGGCACAGCAGCTCCACCCGGTCTCAGGTCCTCTTTCTCTTTGGATAGACCGAGAGCAGATGGAGCAACGGGGGGGGGGGGGGGGGGGGAGCCAGTCTAACAACCGGCTTTTGCCACAGGGACATACTGGAAAACCAGCATCCGATAGTGCTCACAGCCAATGGCTGTTCAGCGTATTCTGGTTGGGTGGGGCAGGGGGCAGTTAAGTGATCTGCCAAGTTTTTTCTACTTAAATTGCAGGATTTAAAATAGAAAAAAAAAAAAAAAACACCTTGCAGTGCAAATGCTAACTATATCATACACGCTTAAAAGATATATCTCGTTGAAATTCCTGGATACTTTAATATACAGATAATGATTAAAATAGAAACAAAACACACACAGAAACACACACAAAAAATAGCAGCAAACGTGTAGCATGTTTTTATTTGAAAGGTCACTCAGAGAACTCTGCAGCAAATATTTCAAGTGTGTCAAATATATCGAAAGGGCAACAACATAATGGACCTGAGAGACCAATGAAAAATGCTGCCCCAAGCAAGCCAGCAAAACTCGCTCCCAGGGTACAAACCTCCGTATTCTGCTCTAGACTGTAGTTTGTTTTACATAATCAGCTGGTTGATTTTTAAAATGATAACCAAATCCCTAGCAATGCAAGAGATTACTCTGGATTAGGTGTTTGTACTCACTCGCTATTGTAACAGTCTTTACATTATTATGCTTTCTCTGCGGCCATAAGGTTATATTCAGCCTACATAGGCGAAAATTTAAAGAGATTACATTACCCTTGGCAAAATCCATAGATTTCGCCGTTTGTAAATGTTCAGTGTAAAACAGGACATTACCATCAAAATAAATTTAAATTTAAACAGATGCTGAAATACATGCTTCAGGAAAATTATGAAAAAAGCATGATATTTCAAGTACAACAAAGGGTTCTAGTTACTATGGGTTGCACAAGCCAAAGTAAAACATTTCCTTTACATTCCATTACTGAGCCAAATACTCCCTCATTTATGCCTCGCATTCCAACAGAAGCAACGTTTAATCTGGAAAGCAGTGGCCAGGACTAGGTGTGGCCAGTGCTGATTAACAAACTATGGGCCTGTGAATCAGCAGGGGAAATGCAACCCTTACAGCCTGAATCTCCAGGGACTTTTCACACCACTGTTACACAAACAAGTACAGCCTACATGAGAATGGCAACTGTGCTCTGAATTTAGGGGCAGTGCAGTATTGTTGCCAGCTGATCTCAGGAAGCTGTATGATGTGGACTTGAATGGCAGGCTGAAAAGCCTAAAACAAAAAACAAAACAAAAAACACCATAGTGTTTAGTGAGAGAGGGTCCCCGTTTTACGTCTAATAATTTACAGTGTTTCTAAACACACTGTTTAAATTACATTGTCCCTTGGATTTCAGTATGTGGATGGCACTGTAATTTGAATTTAAAAAAATTCTAAAAACCTTTTTCCTAATCGATATACAGCTGTCACATGACCCAGATCTTTCTCAGTCTGTCTGCAGGGAAACATAAGCAGGGGGAGCTTCTATATCTCTGTGGCTGGTCACATGTTCAAAAAAACAAACAGCCTTTGGAATACGGAGTAAAATAATAAATAAAATAAAAAATAATCTCCATTAACGGTTTTAAACTAGCATACAAATATGTGAAATCAAATCTTTATTATTTTGTGGAAATAACATGGTGTGGGCGGATTTCTGCCACTCACGGGCTGCGTCACGCCCCTCCAGCCTCCATTAAGCTCTGTTATATACCCCACCAACTGTGTTTAACTGGTTAGTGGGTACGGGAAAGGAGAAGGGAGTAGATAATCAGTTATCGCTGTGTATACGCCCACATGTGACACTCTATAGTCACATGGGCTGCTCAGATGTGATGGGGAGGAACTGTTCAGCATAGAAAACCACTGAACACTGAGCATGTGCAGATTTCCCAACACTGCTCTGCAAAATCCCTAGCTGAATTGGGGACCTGGACAGAAGATCGAGAGCAGCAGTATTGACCATGTTTTTTCAGAATGCAGAAAATGAATCTCATAGTATGAACAGCATATAATGCTCATTTATTGATCTTTTTTATGATGTGGGTTTAATGACACTAAGCCTTGAAGGGCCTGGGTACCCAAATCTCCCCAGGTTCACATTGTCCCTTGTTGAGTGAAGTCTGTACCCAGGAGGCCCCTGCCATCTAGAATGAAAGCCTGAACGAAAAGAAAAACAAATGTTGTGATCCTGCCTGGCCAGAGGAAACACAATCTGGAGGGTCTGAGTCTTTGCCCAGGGTTTTTATTTTAATGTGGATCATGCGTTTCCTATTTTACGTGAGCGAGAGAGGTCTCTCTTTCACAAGCCAACCTGGAAGAGGACTTGGGGATAAATACATATGCATATATTTTATACTTAATAGCTCATATCTTCATTATGAAAATGAAATGCACTACTGAGCAGAATTTTTTTAAAGCATATCTATGATCAAAATGTCAAATTTACTCACTTCCTCCTTGTGTTTCATTTATTTCAAGCCTACTCCTGTTACTCTAAGCAATGTTAAAGTTTGAAAACATACTTTCTAAAGATCCCCCCCCATTTACTTCTTTAAAGCCAGGGCTAGAACGGTTTAAAATGGCTCCCATCCACCTTCTAACTCCTATACTAACTACCCTATAGAATAAAAAGGCTTATACTTAGCTAGTCTCAAAGGGCTTGGCTCTGGTCACATGGTCTTCCTATCAGCAGCTTTAGGGGAGAGAGGAGGGTGCCGACAACGGATGGAATTCCTGAACAATGTCACTCATAGGCCTACTAAGGGGCATTTGTTAGCTGTCCCTCTACTTCCCTGAAGCTGGCCACTGGGAGCATATCTGGCCAGACTGGAGCACCATGTCAACAGGCAAGTATAAAAATCTTACTTTTACAGGGTAGTTAGTATAGGAGTTAGAATGTGGAGAACAGTTTTAAGCTTGGTTATTTCTAGCCTCAGACTTCTATTCCGTAACAAGTATTCCTGTTAAGTACTATTTACAGAGCCTGCCTTCTGAACTACAGAGGTGCCCAGAGGAGGAGTTCCAGGAGGCAGAGTCCGTACAAGAATTACAGCTTGCAGGCAGCAGGGTATCATGGGATATGTAGTCCTTACAAATTTAACAGCAGAGGGGAAGTTGCAAAGCATGCACGGAATCCAGGCAGTTGTAGAAAATGTTGGCCAACAGTTAGACAGCAATCCCAACATAAAAGTCGATTTTTTTTTCCAGTAAGCCTATAGTAGATTGTCAAAAACTACTATTGCTTGGATTACTATTACAATGTTGATGATGTTATAAAATGAAAGCATATACTGTGACCATAGAATTCCTTTAAGTATAATACAGAAAGCAGATTGTTGGACATGTTCGAAAAGAAAAGCTATTTACATACATCCTGTGGATCCATGTAACCAGTAAATGCTCTGAAAACATTAGTGCATTAATATGGTCATTAAAAATGTTGGTGGAAAGGGAAAGAGGACAGTTCTGAATTCCTTTGAGTCAAGAAGTAGTAGGCTGATGAAAGGAATGCAGCTGAACTAGGGAGGTAAGAGTTCTATAGGCCTGCAAGCTCACCACACAAGAAAAATGATTGAATTTTGAAACAGAGCTGACAAATCAGCAAAAGCACTGTCCATTAATCACCAGTGTGACAGTTTAATCATCCTAAGTACTTTTATAAATAATGCTCACGGAAGAAAAACTGATTTTAACTCTTTATTATATGTTCAAGCAACTATAATTCCCAACACAAAGGACTGCTGGGTTTATTCAACTGAATTAGCTAGCTAAGGTATGTTGTTGCTACTTTTAGCCAGTGAGAGGAGGGAGGGAGCCCAGTTTCTTTCCAGACTTTGGATTACCGATATACAATCGAATTCATAAAAATATTAAAATGTTTATGCCAATAGTTGCATCTCTTTTCAGAGCCGTTTCCGTGTTTTTTTTTACAAATATTCAACAGCAATTTCTGTGTTTTCTACTACTGCCATTGGTTCCCTTTTTATATTTTAATCATTATTTCATATGAAAAATGTAGGCTTTTGCCTTACTGAATACAACACTTGGACTTAAACTGAGGAATAGTAGCAATAAATGTTGTGCAATATCCAGCAATTCTAAAAAGGAAGCTTAGTCAGTAAGTAATGAGCAAAGATTGGTAACCCTGTAGCACTGGAAAAATGTAAAATAAAAGAGTGGGGGGTCTACTGGAGCAAATTTTAATTGGAGTATGGAGGAGTATATTCTGTTTGGTCTTGATGGAGGAAAGTTGGGTTAAACCACTGTCAGGTTATTTGTTGCTGTGTAAATTTGGGGAGATTTACCCCTCACTTCCTGTCCTAAAAACAGGAAGCTATAAAAAGAAATCTCTTAAAAGGGAGGGGTGAAACTCCTTAAAGTGATTCTAAAAGTTTTAAAAACAAACACACACACACACAATACATGTTATGCTTGCTTGCTCTGTGCAATGATTTTGAGAAGAGACATTTAATAATTGTATAGAAGAACAGTGGCCTAGAAGCTTTTGAGAAGCAGCATTTAATACCTGGCAGAGTCAACAGGTATTTTGGGACTTTGCAGGAGAATGTAAAGCATGTGCAGATGCAGTTAGTGCCGCAGTGCACAGTTCTACTTGAAATAACTTTCTGCGCAAAATTTTCACCATAAAAAAAGGTGACTCTACTACATCAAGTGGGTGGATGGCGATATCAAGTCTTTTTATTTATTCTGTTTAACTAGTGGGTTTAATAACTCCTCTATGGGCTGCTCAACACTGGTTCTAGCTAATCTCTTTCCTTATAAATAATAAACATTGAAAAAACAAACACTAATATAGTTACTGTAGTGATTTAAAAAAGGACAGGTTAAACGTATCCCAGTTTCAATCTATCATTTTTAGCAACAAGGTGGATCATTGTTTCATAAATTTCTACATATTAAGCAAGCACGTTATGGACCGACCACATTTTTAGCATAAAAAAGTATGTTAGTTACATTCATGAAGGTGGAATTGACAAGACAGAAATCCCATTTCTTTCCTACACTATGGCACTATGGCTGACATGTATTCTATTTTTCTGCCAGTTTGCTCAGACAAAGAATGACCTTGAAAAACAAGAGGCCTTGAAGCAGACAGAGCAAATGCTGTATTATTTTACAATGTTCAGCAACAAAAGGTTGCACTTGATTTTAAATAGACTAGTAAAGCCCGTGCACCACTTAAAATATTTACTGGCTTGTTAGTAAGAAAAGGAAAAAAAATACAATGCATATACAGTTTCACCCCATATTAATAAAGGATGATTGTCCTCAATGGTACGGATGTTAAAATTCTTCTGCATTACTTTAAAATTAAACCACAGATGTAATATATGCAATGACATCCTTCAGTGAAAATTGTCAGCCATTTGCATGTTGAGTAAAAGCCAATAAAACTAAACAATCAAGTCAATTCTATTATTTATAGGACTATGATAGGATAAAATACTGTGGACTTCCTTTTCCAACAGCCCAGAGCCACGCTTACTCCAAAGTGGACAATATATACAAGTGGTAGGAGGGCTGAAACCAATACATGTTGAAATTTGTTTTCAGTAACTCTCAAGGCATGTCCAGATCTTTTCTACTGTGGCTTCATAGGTTTAAAGTGGTTCTAAATCGGGGGCCCGAAACTGGCGGCCCTCCAGCTTTTGTGAAACTACAAGTCCCATGAGGCATTATAAGCATGACGGGACTTGTAGTTTTGCAACAGCTGGAGGGCTGCCAGTTTGAGACCCCTGTTCTAAAGGCTTGAGGTTTTTTACCTTCATGCACAGAAAAAAATTTAAAAATAAAAACACACACACACCCCTTCTCTGCGCAGTCCCCCTCCCCTCCCAATACTTACCTGTGCCCCATCTTGATCCTTCAAGACTTTTCCTCCTCATTGGCTGAAACAGCAGCAGGAGCCAATGGCTGCCAATCACAGCCGGTGAACCAACAAGGAAGGGGTGCGGCCGAGTCGCAAGTGTGTGTGTGTGTGTGTGTGTGTGTGTGTGTGTGTGTGTGTGTGTGTGGACACGCAGAGCCGCAGCACTGGAGCTAGCCAGCGTGTGTGCCCTCATAGCACGCTGCTTTCTCTGGGGGAACTGGGCAGGAGGGAGGGGCTGGGGCATAGGTAGGGGACAAGATTAGAGGAGGCTCATGGCTGTTCTGTGCCAAACCGCTGCACAGAACAAGTATAACTTATTCTTTTAAACGTACTGGATCACTTAAATTGAGTTTGGTGAACTATCAGGTATTAAGTAGCATACATAAGCACTGAAATAATGTGGATAATAAGCAGACAGAAAATATGAAAGTTGATCCACTACATCTTTAAGGGTTGCACAGATAATGTCTGTGGCAAGTTAACCAAATTACCTTTTTTGCAGGACTAATAACTCGCTAAGTGGATGAATTATCTGCACTACTGGTTATGATTTGAGTATCTGAAGTGGGGAAAAAAAAAAAAAAAAGCAGGGACAAATGCGATTTCTCATTGGTGGATCTTTGGAGGGAAATACTGTATATCTTAAACACTGGATTGTTTAAATTGCAAGTCAACTTGTGTTAAAAATGTGATATCTCCTTTGCTTAATCTATATACAATGCAAACCTAGTTGCAGATTCCTATTCTTATTTCTGTTGGTTTCACCGTGTTCTTTCCAGACTGTTTCTGGAATGGGAGGGGTCTGTGTGGTTCCGCTAACCATATAGTGAAATCTCAATGTTCTGATGAGGAAAGCAGCAGTGCCGACATTCATTTGAAAACAGTGAACCTTTAGGGGGGGGGGGGGGGGAACCAACATATTTCAAACACAAATCACCCAAACACATTAGGGTCATTTGACTACATTCTGTCTATTTTTCGTATGCTTGGTCTATACAATAACTGCTCATTGCTGGTTTATGTAATAATGCACAATGAAAAAAGGTAAAGAAACTTGCTTACTATGCCCACCATGAGTTTCTTAACATAAGAATGCTGCCATCATAGTCGTTATGATAGCTCCAGCAATGTTCAAATCCTGCACCATGGCAAAATGAATACAGTAAGAAGACACAAGTTGGTCATCCTTGATGTCAATTGATGCCAAAAGCTCTCCCCCTTATAGGATGGAGACTACTGATCGGATTGATTCCATGCGAAGAGAGAAAATCTTCAGGAAACGGTTTCGATCATTGAGATCTAGAATGGGTCTGACATCCCCATTTGCTACCATGAAAAGGTTTGAATAAAACCCTGACCCCTCTCTCACAGGAACCACCATGATGACCTTTTGTTGCAAAAGTCGATCCAACTCTAGAAAGACTTATTTTTCTCTGGATCTTTGGGGACTTTTGACCTGAGGAAGCAAGGAGACGGGAACTCTTGGAACTCTAGTTTGTAACCTAGAGCTATTATGGAGACCACCCATCTGTCCCGAAATGCTTCCTGCCAGACCTTTGAAAACTGCAGAAGTCTTCCCCCACTCGAGCGAGCGTGGGTGCCCCATCATAAAGAGGCTTTAGTGTTTTGTTTTGTGGGTTTCCTGCCCCAGGATTTCTTTTGTCCCTGGGGTCCAACGGAGCTCAGCACAGCTTAACAGACGATTTACTTAAGTTAAAACTTCAAACCAGTAATTTCACAGTAAACAAATTATAACATAGCATAATATTATATGATTTAGCTTCATTAAAATAGTACCCTTTCAGTAGGTTGCAGATTCTCATTCTCCCTGTCATCTGTGTGGGAAAACCCCATGCTTTTTCCTTGTAGTTAAGAGGGCCGGAAGGAGCATTTGTCTTTAAGACACATGAAGTGTCTTTATGACTATGAAGTGAGAGGAGAGACTCCACTGCAGCATTTTTATTGGACAACATGTTAAAGCAATGGTGCTTAACCATTGGTCCAAGGCTCCAAGCTGTCCATTAAGCTCAGAGCTTCTGTCAAGAAGTGAGAGACACTGTGAGCTCATCCTCCCAGTCTGCTGCAAACAGTGTGTGCCAGCTTGTATTTAAACTGGGCGCTCTGTAGCTTATGACAGGCTGCACTTGAAGCCCTGTATCTCTGAAACTATAGGTGGCAGGAGCCCCAAATGTTGCCCAGTGGTGAGGTAGGACTTCAGCTATCTACTCCCCAAATCATGTCGTTAAGCTGCAACCCTCAAAGCTTTTTTTGTGGGGGGGTGTTTTTTGGTTTAACGACTGCACGTCCCTGCTGTGCCGTACATCTACTTTGCTTATCCAAAGGCCTCCAGTAATAACTGAATAATGGAATTAAATTTTAAGGTAAAGAATCCTAAGCAAAGGACTGTATTTATTGTTGTGTGCCCCCATGGCAGCATTGTAATAGCATGTAATCTCCAATAGTGTCCTTTCCGTTTACAGCTCATCTCATCAGAGCTAGCATCAGGGTCCTGTAACACACATACAAACTCTAGTTTCTTAATGTTTGATAGAACAATTTAAATTATTGCAGTTTCCAAAACTACTAAAACCTTTTGTGCATTCGTACAAGTCCAATTTATAGTCAACATTTGTTGAGATCTCTATGAAAGCAAATTTATTAGCATCATTATGATTGCTAAACTTGCTGTGCGGATGCCATAGATATGCAAAGTTGAATTTCAGCATCCATCTGTTTTTTCTTTTTGCATCACTAGTCATCTAAACCCAGTCAAGATCAGACAGACAGACAGACAGACACACACAATATCATAATTATGCTACAAATGCAACACAGCAAGAGATGAGAAGGGGGCTAGAGAAGGACAGAAGCAGGTCGCTGTTATGCGAGTCATTGGTTTAGATTTAAAATATGTGCACATCTTCAATTTATTTAATCTGCTAGAACAGCGAGATAATAAAGCCAATTCAATATTTATAAAAACATGCATGGATCTTTCTGTACATGCAGCGCAATTTCATAGAGGAGTCGTAGCTGACAGCTCTCATCATTTCAAATGGAGGCTAATCTGTTTGAGCAGGATTTGCTAACTCCTCACAACCCCAATACAGTTAATAATAAACTGACTGTATATGAAATGACAATGGCCTCTTTGCTCTGATATTACTATTGTTTCGCCATCTCACCAAGAACGATTAACCCAGGCACTGCCAGCATGGTCCAAGCTTGGAAAAGCACAACTTGATTAGTATTATACACAGGACCATTTAGATGACAGCTGCTGTACAGTGCAATGAAAGATTTGTAAATTGTTTACAAATTATGTGCACAAGAACATGAAGAGGGTCAAGAAAGAAATGTCTAAGGCCGGCCAGCCAAATACGGTTCAAATTTCAGGCGGTTCAGCAGGAACCGGCCAAGACTTGAACTGTTAATAGGCAGGCTAAATGTACCAAGATGAGCCGCTAGCAATAATCACTGACTTGGCAGTGGTCAATGGCCCAGCAGAAGGGATTCTCCAATCAACACTGTATTGATGGGGAAATCAAGCGAATTTCTTTCCTGCAACCCGTGGTTATTGACACATGGCTCTCTAGATGCAGATAGCTTGCTTGCGGTTTGAATGGCTTGGCTGAATGCTACTAGAATATTTGTCAAGAAGCATTTACAGCACACTGGAAGGTTTTGGAGCTAGATAATCCAGATTTTGTTCACTTATTATGAATGTACTCCATCACTTTTCCATAACCTGCACTAAAACAAAACCAGGAGACTATCAAACTGATAGACATTCCACGGTTTTGAGGAAAGACATGTCTAGGTTTCATTAGACAGAACCTGACAATTTTCAAGAATACAGTTCTTTGACTCCAAAAAGTCACAGGAAATGTCTGACAGGACTGGCGGCACACCAAACAGCTGCCTCTCCATCTCTGAGGAGAATTGGAGGAGGTAGCACAGTACATGTGCACCCCAAATCAAACACCAGCTACAAACAGCTAGATCCAGCTATGTCATCATTAAGGATGCATTCACTGAGGAAGCAGACTGAATTCTATGCATGTCTCGTTGGAAAGAGATTGTCTGTTAGAAGCATCGTTTAACATACAGCAAAAAAAATAAAAAATGTAAACATGTATGTATGTATGTTAGAGCTGCCACGATGAGTCAACGCAATCGATTACGTCGACGTGCATGCAGGGCGTTGATGCGTCACAGTGTCAGTATCTCCCGCTCTCCTCCGTGCTGCTGTCTCCCTCTCTTCTCCCCCTCCTTGCATCTGTCCCGCTCCATGCCGCCGTCCCCCTCTCTTCTCCCCCTCCGTGCTGCTGTCCCCCTCTCTTCTCCCCCTCCATGCATCTGTCCCCCTCCGTGCCACCGTCTCCCTCTTCTCCCCCTCCGTGCTACCGCCCCCCCCCCCCCCCCCCCCTCGGTATCTCAGGATGGAGAACAGAGGTAGAAGCTGGTAAACCCGGCTCCTTCATTTTCAGAATGGACAGAGTCAGTAACCACTGGCTCTGTCCATTCACATAACTGAAACATTGTAACCGCCTGTGATTACGATGTCTCAGTTAATGAATTGAGAGAAGCCGATGTCTTCTCTCCATTCATTATCAGTGCAGCAGAGGCTGCAGAGAAAGGGACTGGGGAATCTCTGTCCCCCAGTCTTTTTCCCGTTCTCAAATGGGAGATGTCAGAGGTATGTTAAGACCCCTGATATCTCACCATAGCGCGCGCCCCCCCCCCCCCCCCCCACAACAGGGCTGATAAAAAAAAAAACAACAATAAGTAAAAAATAAATTCTTTTTTAAAAATAATAAAAAAACAAAAACACAGACACTGTTCCCACACACCCTCCCCCTTAAAAAAAATAAAACATTGCAAAAAATTAATTATAAACATTCATGAACTTCTGAACAGAAAATATATAAAGTTACGATAAAAGAGAATATATATATATATATATATATATATATATATATATATATATATATATATATACACACACACACACACACACACACACACACACACGTTATATTCCTTTATCTTACTTTTTTATGTACTTATTTTTGTAAGGTTATCCAAAGGATAAAAAAAAAAAAAAAAAATTGGATAGTCGTTGACTAATCGAAAAAATAAAACGATAGATTAGTCGACAGACAAATTAATCGTTAGTTGCAGCTCTAATGTATGTATGTATGTATGTATGTCGATATATCTCATATGCAGCGAAATAAACAGGATAAGGATATTTATTCTCAAAGTAGTGTCATTTTCAGAACATTTTAATTACAGTCAGGGTTCATTCACAGAAGTGTAGAAGGCCATACACCAACAGAATTCAGTACATTTCTGAGCCCAGGAGTTAGCGTACCATCGCAGTCAGCAGCCTGTACAAACCATTGACAGGCTGACTGATTTGGTGTCTGTACTCACACAGCAGCAGTTATATACAGCACATAGGAGGGAGGGAGAGCTGCTTGAGCTCTAGACACAATTTGTGTCCAGGGACATTCATCTGTCCCTGTATGCATGCAACTGCTCAGATGTGTGTACAGCAGCAGCCTGTACAAATTGATGACTGGCTGACAGATGCTGTGGCTGTATGCACATCCAAGCAATTACATGCTCACAGCGACAGATGAGCAGCCCTGAACACAAAAGGGTTCATAAGCTAAAACTGGAGTGCATATTTTGGTGCAGCTGTGCATGGTAATCAGCTTCTAACTTCAACTTGTTCAATTAGGCCCTTTTCACACGATCGGCAAGCAAGGATCCACCTGTCCATTTTTCAGGCGGATCACCCATTGACTTGTATAGGCAGGAAGAGGTCAGCAGAGATGTGTCCACTGACACCCATCTGCCATCGATCAGATCTGCTGAAAAAAGACGGATCCGAGTGGCTCCACCCCGTGTGAAGGGGACCTTAAGCTTTCACAAAAGAAAAAACGTGAAGACAATTGGTTTCTATGCAGAGCTGCACCAGATTTTGCACTCTCCAGTTTTAGTAAATCAACCCCAAACTGTCTATATGCAAACACCTATGAGTCCAGGGCACAGCAATGCACCGAATTCTGTCCTTGCACCCATGTGAAGGTTCCCTCACATGGCTAAAATCAAGTCCTTATTCTGGTTTTAAAGCTTTGTGAATGGGACCTATACTGCATTACATGAAACAGATATTGCATATATAAGTTTGTGTAAATGTAATTCCTTTAGACAAATGTAATGTATTTTCTAGTGAGAGTTACAATTTAAAATGTATGAAAAAAAATCTATTGAGTACACAAGGCATTCAGATAGCATTTGGAGTTTAATTAAAGAAAAGCAAATGGATTCATCAAGTTCACAAAAAGGTGTACTTGGCATACCATGCAATTGGAATGTTGATAGAACGGTCAAACGCAGATAAAAAGGTGAGGGACACACCTACTTAATGCTCGAAAAAGATTATATCACTTTGATAATTAACATCGTAGTATAAACTGCAGTTTATAGCATTTAATCCCAGAATGTGGGTCCACAAAGCATTTCTTAAACTATTCAGCTGCAAAATTATGTAAACAAGTGTTGTCTTTATCAAGAGAACTGGACCTCATTTGGTTTGAGTTTATAGTTAAGATGCCTCATGATCAAATATAGAGGCTGCCACTGCTGGCCACCTTCTGCAACTGCTAACTGACTTGACAGGCGGCCTCTGGCTTCTATTCTTTAATAAACTGGTGTAGAATTTAAAATGAGTTGTAAAGGCAGAAGTTTTTTTTATCTTAATGAATTCTATGCATTAAGATAAAAAAAAAAAAAAATCTGTGTGTGGCAGCCTCCCCAGACCCCCATAATCACTTACCTGAGCCCCTTCTCTCTGTAGTGATGTCCACAAGGGTCTTAGCTGTCCCAGACACTCCTCCTGATTGGCTGAGACACAGCAGCGGTGCCATTGGCTCAGCGGCTGTCAATCAAGATTAGTCAGCCAATCAGGGGAGAGAGGGGGCGGGGTCGGGTTGGGGCTCAATGTCTGAATGGGTACATGGAGTTCTGACTTGGCTCAGGTGCCCACCTAGATAACTGAGGGGGCACTCCATAGGAGGGAGGGGCCAGAAGCACAGAAGAGGGACCAGAGAAGAGGAGGAACCAGGCCGCTCTGTGCAAATGCAACTTCACAGAAGAGGCATGTATGGTTTTTTTTTGTTTGTAGACGCTCTTTGTTGTTTTAAAAAAAACAATCACTTTAAGGGCATAACTATTTCACAACATAAAACAATGGCTATTGCTTGCAGAACCAGGCTATGCACAGCATAAATAATAAAGTGTGCTGCCCCAGGAACCATGGTGTCCTAATTATTTATTTTTTTTGACACCAGTGATCACAGATCAACATTAGTGCCCCATACACATCTGTGTGCAACGTTTTTAACAACTGTGTGAATGGGGCCTTAAACTGCATACTTGTCGAGCACATATCCAGCCAGAGCAGTGAACATGCCTGCAGAAATGCAATACCCAGAAATCAATGAGCCCCTGGAAGTTCTTTACTTTCCACACCACCTCTTGTATGACAGACTGTGGCAGTCTAGATGAAAATTTATGGGAAGGTGCGTCCGTGGCATAAACGTGGCAATATGCTCTTTCTGATGAGATCCATGACGAATGTCGAGCATCCAAACTCGTGCAAGAATTTCACCTGTGCCGTTTTTGAGTGCCATATTTGGAGATTTGGGCCACTCGACATTCCCCAGAATCTCATCGGTAGTAGTGCGACATGACAGCCTGCAGTATGGAAGGTGAAACTTTTTTCCCCACATGGGCAATTCATCTCTCCATGCTGGGGTATTCTTTAGATAAGACCAGCCTACTAAAGCACATCCACAACTGGAAAGTCATAGTGCCTTAAAAAAGTTCAGCAGCACAGATTAATAAAACGAATGAACAAACAAAACATGTACAGTAACAGCGATGCAGTGGATCACATCACACAAAAGGTTAAATACTGCTTTGTACAATTGCTCTAGTTTTCTTTACATCAATCTTTGCAAATAAGACCCATTAAAACCTAGTAAAACCTATTACAGTAAACATACTTGATAACATTAAATTAAAAGGTTAAACAACTCTTAGCTATGAGACAATGAAAAGAAGTGATTTATGTAGTATGTGATTATTATCTCCAAGTGTTACAAAGTCATGTGATATATGTCCTGAGATAGATAACCCACACTACAGCTGGCTGCGCCTCTACTTGACAGGAGGCAGATAAAAACACATCCATCTTCCCTCACCTGCAGGTTCCAATTCAGGCA